>NC_077227.1:238925252-239254987 GCF_027887165.1 Monodelphis domestica | reverse complement strand
TAACGCTACTGTGCTCTTAATACTGTGATCTTGATCTTACTGAAAGGACATAGTCTTTCCTTTTATGTTCCTGTGAAATTATTCTTTGTTTTTCAGTCATGTTTAACTTTTGATGAGTCCATTTGCAATTTTCTTGGCAAATATATTGAGGTGTTAAGGGGGAAGGTAAGTTTTTATTTTAAGAAAAACTACTGGAGTAATTTGCCATTTCCCTCTTCAGTTTGATTTACAAAAGAGGAAATTGATACAGAGTTAAGTGACTGTTATAGGATCGCAAAGCTAATAAGTGTCTGAGTCCATATTTTCACTCAAGAAAGTATCTTTCTGGCTGCAGACATAACACTCTTACCAATCTTTTTTGATTATAAGGGATGTTCAGAGATGACTAGTATTTCTTATGTGAGGGTTTGCTGAGGCCTTTGAAGGACTGCTTTCTTCCTTTGGTGTCCACTTGCTATGCAGCTCTCACCTGTGGTTCCAAAAAGCTATAGCATGCACAGTGGTCACAACCCAGTAAACCATTTTGTCAAGGTTAAAACAGATTGAAGGTAATTTACAGTCCTCTGATCCATTGATGATTTAGGGAGATGTCTACCTTAGGCATATTAAGACTTTCCCTGGTGAACTGGGTGGATTAGAATAATTTGTTTCAATGGACATGATGGTGACCAAAAGAGGCATTATGGCATGCTTAGAGTTTAGTCAGACATGGAAGATATCACAGTCATTCACTGAATCCTGAGCCATTGCCAATTTTTTTTACCTTTGTCTTGTCACTAGACTTTTTAACCCTTGAAGACATAGGCTGACAACTTGGTGCAACTCTGCATCACTTAAATCCAATTTATGGCTATTCAAATGGCACCACATTTGATGTCATTTTGGTCCTCTGCAACTATAAAGAATAAGAGTCAACTAATCTTTTAAAGCACTGGTTTAAATCTCAAATAACCATAGATATATGAAAGCTACATATTGACTTTGAAAATAACAAATTAACATTATGTCTTATATTTTTATTTATTAGGCTAAATATTTTCCAATGACACTTTAACCTACTTCTGACTGAACTTAAGAACTTTGTAGACTTTAAAGGATAACTTAAATTCCATAGCTCACTTATCTTCCCAATGTCCCTATTTACTAATAATCCTAGCTCTCACATAGCACTTTATTGCATGAAACTCAAATGCATTATATTGAATGATATATCTTTTAGAGGTAGACATTTTCCCTATTTTATAAATATGGAAACTCAGAGATATCAGATGACTTGTCTACCATTATACCGCTAGGAAGACTTTGAATTAGGACTTAAGCTCAAGCCTAAAGATTCTGAAGCCTTCACTTACATTCTTAGCTCTTGTTGCCTATCACCTATATAGTCATAGTCATATTATGACCCATAGTGGGAAAGCATGGGTGCTGATCATAGGATGCCTTCATAGAATAATAAAATTTTAATATTGGAAAATATGTAAGTGGCCACATAAGTCAATCCGTACATAAAAGGAGTCCCTAATATAAAATAATGAACCTTTAATGACTCCATTTTTACTTGAAGAACTAAAAAGATATGGAACACACATCCTTTAGAGGCAGTCCCCTTTGAGATATTTTCAAATAGTAGGGTTAGGAAGTTGTTCTCTATGTCAAAAATAAATGTACCTCCTTATAATTTATAACTATTGTTCCATGTTTTGTCTTCTGATGCCAAAGAGAACAAATATTAACTTGTTTCCATTTGACAATCTTAAAATACTTAAAGATAGATTATCCTTCCCCCTCCAACCCGTCTTCTCTCTCCAAGGTAACATGGCTAGTTCTCTTAACTGTTCAGTCTTCTTAAACTATATTCAAACCACCATCTTGCCACTATCTACCTATATGTACCCAGGTAGATCATTTAACCTTTTTAGTTCTCTCCAGTGAAAAAGGAGGAGCTCAGAATATCACTATGTTCA
Organism: Monodelphis domestica; assembly: GCF_027887165.1. Lineage (NCBI taxonomy): Eukaryota > Metazoa > Chordata > Mammalia > Didelphimorphia > Didelphidae > Monodelphis > Monodelphis domestica. The sequence continues at coordinate 239,253,023 of NC_077227.1, read as the reverse complement.
TTCCTGTGACTATTCAGGGATTACCAGACCAGAAAAGATTGAATGTCCTGTATAAGATCTACAGGATATTACTCCTAAAACTTGGCCTAAGAAAGGCATTTTACCACCAATTATATTTCCTCTTCCTTTTACAAAATAAAAATAAATAAGTTAAAAGTAATTTGTCTTACCCATCTTCTATTCCACAAATAATTGTGGTCTTAACACATTTATAATTTTAAGTTTTGCTTCCTATTCTTTCTTTCTCCCCAACTCAGAGGCTTTCTCAGGATATCACAGTCTTCATTATCTATATTATTTTCAGGTTGTGGTATAGGGAAAAGGAATGAAGACCTGAAAAGAGAAGAGCCAGGATCAAGAGAGAAAAGAGTGAGCTGCCCAGTGTGTTAAATAAATCTATGTAACGACTAACTAAAGACTGTTTTAAATGATTCAATAATCCCAGTATGCATTATAGACCAGTGTCTCAGTAATATTAACCTATATTATGAGAGGATAGGTGGGTTTTTTAACATTCCAATTTACCCTTATTCTAAAAAAAAATTGAGTTGCATCATGTGCATCTCTCTTGTCTTTGGGATAATGTGTAGATCATACATTGAAGAGTTATGTGTATTTTTGAATGCTTGTTTGCCACATCAAGCCAAAATTTATCCACCATGATATTCTTGGTGTCATGTTACACATGGAACAGTATCCTTAAACATTCACTAAACGGCCTCACATGGGTACTATAAACCTTTGTTATGTTTGCCAAACTAAGGAAGAACAGAGCTGTAGTGCCCCAAAGGTCTTTCCATCAAAAATCTCATAATCCTAGGGTAGTCTGCAGATGGAGTGCTGGATATAAGAGGTATAGGGATGGAAGGGGTGAGAATCAATTAATTTAACAGTTTAGTTTGCCCAGGAGGGCTATATAGCTACATGCCAGTTTTAGCTAGAAGGTGATAAACCAGAAGGCATAATGAGCAGCCACAGTGATATTAAAGAGAATAATTGGTAGGCTAAATTTGCCACATCCCCTCCATCATTCATTACTTTCCTTTGCTGTCATGTTAGCCAAGTCGATACCATTTTTAATAATCATTTTCTTTTCTTTTGCAATCCATGTTATTTCTCTCTTTCTCCCCCACCTAACCTCCCCAGGAAAGCAGGGAATATAAGTTTTATTACACTATATATATATATATATATATATATATATATATATATATATATATATATATATATATTTCCATGTTCATCATATTGCAAAAGAAGACATGTAAAGCTTACACTAGAGAAAATTTCATGGAGCATATAAAGTGAAGAATGGCATGCTTCATTCCCTATTCAGACTCTATTAGTTTCTTATAGAACAGGAGGTAACCTTTTTCTTCACGAGTCTCCTGGAGATGTTCTGGATCTTTGCATTGCTGTTATTACTTAAGTAATGCAGTTCATTATCATACTTTATTGTTGTTATTGTGTACAATATTTTCCTGGTTCTGCTCACTTCACTTTGCATGACACCAGGTAGTTCTTTCCAGGTTTTTTGTGATTATTTTGTTCATCATTTCTTATGGCACAATAGTATTCCATTGCATTCATTTGCCACAATTTATTTAGGCATTTTCCAATTCATAGACAGCCCTTTAGTTTCGAGTTCTATGCCATCAAAAAAGAGCTGCTATAAATACTTTTGTATAAGTAGTTCCTTTTCTCTTACCTTTGATCTCTTTGCAATGCAGAATAAATTGTGGTATTATGGGTCAGAGGGTATATACAGTTTTATGGTCATTTTGGGATGGTCCCAAATTACTCCAAAATCAATGTATCAGGACTTCTCTAAATTCCTCAGAATTTTAAATAGAAACCACCATGTGTCAGGTTAAGGACTAAGTGTTAGGAATTCAATCACCAAAATATTAATATTGCCAACCCTTAAACCATTTTTGAGGTTATGTAATTTTGACGGGGACTCTCCCCAACCTTCTATCTTTGTGTCTATTTTATCACTTCTGAGTATTTTGATCTTTGCTCTCCTAATAAACCAGTCCACTAATTTTTGCCTAGTCAAACTCTTGCAATTTTAGTAAAACATAAAATTTTTAAGAGCAAAAGATTTGTTTCAATTTTTTGTTTTTGGATCTCCTGAACTTAGTGTCTGGAACATGATAATAAAGATTTTTTTTTAAATGTCATTATATAAGGAACTCCCATGAGAGGAATTACTCTCTACTAAATATAGGTAACCATCTTTCCAGAAACTTAGTCTTTGACAATTACTTGGGGCATTGAAAGATTAAGGTTAGATGACTAAGCCATTATCACTCATCTAGTAAGTGTCAGAGATGTGACTTAAATCCTGTTCTTTTTTGCTTTAAGCTTAATTCTTTATCTCCTCATTTTCTATATTATCTGCCTCTCATGCTTAATAATTGATAGTTAAATTAAATTGAACTTGAATACCAAACTGCTTACTGGAACTAATGAATGGACTAATGAATGCCCTAAAATTTTGACCTGATTCATAAATTGTCTAGAATGTGTAACCTCTATCACTATTATTTATAAGCTCCCTATACAATCTTGGATAAAGAACTTTGCCTTTCTAGGACATCTTACCTTTCTTAGATAATATCTAAAGTTCTTCCTATCTCTAAATCCTATGATGCTATAACTTAATCTAGTCCAAAGTGTATCTAGCAATTTGGTACTATCATCAAATTACTTGTAAAAATTAATTTAGCCATTTAAAAAACATTCTTTGAGCTTTTATTATGTGTAGAGCATTGTACTAAGTATTGTGGGGGATTAAACTATGAATCAAGTAATAATTAAAAGCTATCCTAATTTAGAGAATTATAAAGGAAGTTCTAAATAAGAGACTAATAAATTTAAAGATTTAAAAAGTGCATTTAATCTGTAATTAATAATTCAAGAAATCTGTGAAATTAAAATTCTGAAAATCTTTATTTCCACTAACTGTTGGTTTTCTTTGTATTTCCATGTATTTCAATCTATGTATATACAACCATTATTATGGACTTACAGTCAAGATGGCGGCTTAGAGAAAGCTAAAGTTCAGATTTCCTGAAACCCTTCCTTACCGATCTCAAACCGAATGCTCCTAGGGCACCGAAATTCAAAACGATCAACAGCATAGACCCTGGGAATCATCCTCCTGGACCTGGATCAAAAGGTAAGCTCCTCCTCCCCAAAGCCAGAACCCGAGATCACTCGGACCTAAGGGGTAGGTAGAAGGAAGGTCCCAGGTCCCATCCCCCACAACCCAGAGCGCTGAGTCTGAGGCAGCAGTGGGAACTTAAGAGCCAGCAAAAGGACCCCAGGGCCTGCTATTCTGAAGGCCTCTTCCTGAAAACAACCTGACCCAGTAAAGGGGGCACCCAGACAGCAGGGAAACAGAGAGAGGGGGGAGCTTGTAACCCCCTGACTGGATCCTTCCATCCCAGTCTCAGGGACATCCCTGCCTCAAGGCAAACTCAGTTCAACCCAAGGAAAGCTAATCTTAATCAGGAGCCCTCGGAGCTCCGGGAAACCAGGGCCCCTTCCCCTCAGAGAGCAGGCTCATCTGACTGGCTAAGACACAGAAACAAGGGCCAAGCCAGGCTTAGAGCGTGGAAGTAAGGCAAAAGAGAAACATCGGGAGGGAACCGAGGAGAGCAGTAACAGGGATACACCAGCAATTCCTGGCTTCCCCGGGAAGACAGAACAACAAATTCATAGAAAGCACAATCTGCCTGGGGCTAAAACCTCTGAACGCCAGACAGAGATAAGAAAAGCTAATCCTCCCCACTCAGATAGAGATGGGAAACTACACTGAAGAACAAAGGCCCCCAAATTCGAAAAAAAAAACAAGAGGAAGGGGGCAACTTTGGACACATTTTATGGAGCAAAAATACAAAACACAGAGGAGATGGAAAAGGAAACACGAGCAAATGCTCCGAAGCCTTCCAGAGGAGATGGAGACTCTCCACAAACCCATGAAGAATTTGAATCAGAAATGATCAAAAAGATGGAAGCCTTCTGGGAGGAAAAGTGGGAAATAATGCAAAAGAAATTCATGCATCTACAAAACCAGTTTGACCAAACTGAAAAGGAAAACCAGGCCTTAAAACAAGAACTAATAAAGCAAAACCAAAAGACCAAGAAATTAGAAGAGAACATAAAATATCTCACTGACAAGGTGACAGATTTGGAAAATAGAGGGAGAAGTGATAATTTAAGAATAATTGGACTTCCAAAAAAGCCAGAAATAAACAGCAAACTCGAAGTGTAATACAAGATATAATTAAAGAAAATTGCCCAGAGATTCTAGAACAAGGGGGCAATATAGCTACTGAAAGAGCTCACAGAACACCCTCTACACTAAACCCCCAAAAGACAACTCCCAGGAATGTAATTGCCAAATTACAAAGCTCTCAAACAAAAGAAAAAATCCTACAAGAAGCCAGAAAAAGACAATTTAGATATAAAGGAATGCCAATCAGGGTCACACAAGACCTTGCAATTTCTACTCTGAATGATCGTAAGCCATGAAACATGATCTTCAGAAAGGCAAGAGAGCTGGGTCTTCAACCAAGAATCCGCTATCCAGCAAAACTGACTATATACTTCCAAGGGAAAGTATGGGCATTCAACAAAATAGAAAATTTCCAAATTTTTGCAAAGAAAAGACCAGAGCTCTGTGGAAAGTTCGACACCGAAAAACAAAGAGCATGGAATACCTGAAAAGGTAAATATGAAGGAAAGGGAAAAGGAGAAAAAATGTTATCTTCTTCTTTTATTCAAACTCTCTTCTATAAGGACTACATTTATGTCAATCTATGTATACTAATATGTGGGGAAAATGTAATGTGTAAATAGGGGGAAAAGAAAGACAAATAGAATAATCTTTCTCACACAAAGATTCACATGGAAAGGGGAGGGGAAGGAAACTCCTATAAGAAGGAGAGGAAGAGAATTTTTACTTAAACCTTAATCTCAGGGAAATCAACTCTGAGAGGGAAAAACATCCAGATCCATTGGGATCTTGAATTCTATATTACCCAACAAGGGTAGGGAGAAGGGAAAACCAAGGGGGGGAGGGGGAGAGGGAAAACAAAAGGGAGGGAAAGAGAGGGGGGAGGAAGAGGGAACAAAAGGGGAGGGACTAAAAAGGGAAACATATCAAGGGAGGGGATAAGGGGGACTGATTTAAAGTAAATCACTGGAGTAAAAGGTAGAGCAGAAGGAAAATAGGTTAGATTTAGGGAAGGTTATCAAAATGCCAGGGAGTCCACAAATGACAGTCATAACTTTGAACATGAATGGGATGAACTCACCCATAAAACGTAGATGAATAGCAGAATGGATTAGAATCCAAAACTCTACCATATGTTGTCTTCAAGAAACACAGGGCAAAGGTCTTCTACCATAATATGATAGGCAGGGCACAGGACAGGGGGAGGACCAGCCCTCTCTTCCCGTAGAGCTCTGGCTGCATGAAAAATAGCAGAATGGATTAGAATCCAAACCCCTACCATATGTTGTCTTCAATAAACACCCACAAGGTTAGAATTAAAGGATGGAGTAAGACCTTCTGGGCCTCAACTGACAGAAAGAAGGCAGGAGTGGTAATCATGATATCTGATAAAGCCAAAGTAAAAATAGACCTGATCAAAAGGGATAGGGAAGGTAATTATATTTTGTTAAAAGGGACTTTAGATAATGAGGAAATATCACTAATCAACATGTATGCACCAAATAACATAGCACCAAAATTTCTAATGGAAAACCTAGGAGAATTGAAGGAGGAAATAGATAGTTAAACCATATTAGTGGGAGACTTAAACCAACCATTATCACATTTAGATTAATCAAATCAAAAAATAAATAAGAAAGAGGTAAAAGAAGTGAATGAAATCTTAGAAAAATTAGAATTAATAGACATATGGAGAAAAATAAATAGGGATAAAAAGGAATACACCTTCTTCTCAGCACCACATGGCACATTCACAAAAATTGACCATACATTAGGTCACAGAAACATAGCACACAAATGCAGAAAAGCAGAAATAATAAATGCAGCCTTCTCACATCACAAGGCAACAAAAATAATGATTAGTAAAGGTACATGGAAAACCAAATCAAAAACTAACTGGAAATTAAACAATATGATACTCCAAAATCATTTAGTTAGAGAAGAAATCATAGAAACAATTAATAATTTCATCGAGGAAAATGACAATGGTGAGACATCCTTTCAAACCTTTTGGGATGCAGCCAAAGCAGTAATCAGAGGTAAATTCATATCCCTGAGTGAATATATTAACAAACTAGGGAGAGCAGAGATCAATCTATTGGAAATGCAGATAAAAAAACTCGAAACCAATCAAATTAAACCCCCCCCCCAGCAGAAAAGCAAACTAGAAATCCTAAAAATTAAGGGAGAAATTAATAAAATCAAAAGTGATAGAACTATTGATTTAATAAATAAGACTAGAAGCTGGTACTTTGAAAAAACAAACAAAATAGACAAAGTGTACCGGTCAATCTAATTAAAAAAAAGAAGGAAGAAAAGTAAATTAACAGCATCAAAAATGAAAAGGGGGACACCACCTCCGATGAAGAGGAAATTAAGGCAATCATTAAATATGGCAATAAATACACCAATTTAGGTGATATGGATGAATATATACAAATACAAACTGCCTAGATTAAAAGAAGAAGAAATAGAATTCTTAAATAATCCCATATCAGAAAATGAAATCCAACAAGCCATCAAAGAACTTCCTAAGAAAAAATCCCCAGGGCCTGATGGATTCACCAGTGAATTCTATCAAACATTCAGAGAACAGTTAATCCCAATACTATACAAACTATTTGACATAATAAGCAAAGAGGGAGTTCTACCAAACTCCTTTTATGACACAAACATGGTACTGATTCCAAAATCAGGCAGGTCAAACACAGAGAGAGAAAACTATAGACCAATCTCCCTAATGAATATAGATGCAAAAATCTTAAATAGGATACTAGCAAAAAGACTCCAGCAAGTGATCAGAAGGGTCATCCACCATGATCAAGTAGAATTTATACCAGGGATGCAAGGCTGGTTCAATATTAGGAAAACCATCCACATAATTGACCACATCAACAAGCAAACCAGAAAGAACCACATGATTATCTCAATAGATGCAGAAAAAGCCTTTGATAAAATACAACACCCATTCCTATTAAAAACACTAGAAATCATAGGAATAGAAGGGTCGTTCCTAAAAATAATAAACAGTTTATATCTAAAACCATCAGCTAATATCATCTGAAATGGGGATAAACTTGTTGCATTCCCAATAAGATCTGTAGTGGAACAAGGATGCCCATTATCACCTCTACTATTTCACATTGTACTCGAAACACTAGCAGTAGCAATTAGAGAAGAAAAAGAAATTGAAGGCATAAAAATAGGCAAGGGGGAGACCAAGTTATCAGTCTTTGCAGATGACATGATGGTCTACTTAAAGAATCCTAGAGATTCAACCAAAAAGCTAATTGAAATGATCAACAACTTTAGCAAAGTTGCAGGATACAAAATAAACCCACATAAGTCATCAGCTTTTCTATATATCTCCAACACAGCTCAGCAGCAAAAACTAGAAAGAGAAATCCCATTCAAAATCACCTTAGACAAAATAAAATACCTAGGAATCTTTCTCCTGAGACAAACACAGGAACTATATGAACACAACTACAAAACACTCTCCACACAACTAAAACTAGACTTGAGCAATTGGAAAAACATTAACTGCTCATGGATAGGACGAGCCAATATAATAAAAATGAACATCCTACCCAATCTTATTCATCTATTTAGTGCCATTCCCATTGAACTCCCAAAATATTTCTTTACTGATTTAGAAAAAACCATAACAAAATTCATCTGGAATAACAAAAGTTCAAGGATATCCAGGGAAATAATGAAAAAAAAAACACATATGATGGGGGCCTTGCAGTCCCAGACCTTAAACTATATTACAAAGCAGCAGTTATCAAAACAATTTGGTACTGGCTAAGAGACAGAAAGGAAGATCAATGGAATAGACTGGGGGAAAGTGACCTCAGCAAGACAGTATATGATAAACCCAAAGATCCCAGGTTTTGGGACAAAAATCCACTATTTGATAAAAACTGCTGGGAAAATTGGAAGACAGTGTGGGAGAGATTAGGAATAGAGCAACACCTTACACCCTACACCAAGATAAATTCAAAATGGGTGAATGACTTAAACATAAAGAAGGAAACCATAAGTAAATTTGGTAAACACAGAATAGTATACATGTCAGACCTTTGGGAGGGGAAAGAATTTAAAACCAAGCAAGACATAGAAAGAATCACAAAAAGTAAAATAAATAATTTTGACTACATCAAATTAAAAACTTTTGTACAAACAAAACCAATGTAACTAAAATCAGAAGGGAAACAACAAATTGGGAAAAAATCTTCAAAGAAACCTCTGACAAAGGTTTAATTACCCAAATTTATAAAGAGCTAAATCAATTGTACAAAAATCAAGCCATTCTCCCATTGATAAATGGGTAAGGGACATGGATAGGCAGTTCTCAGATAAAGAAATCAAAACTATTAATAAGCACATGAAGAAGTGTTCTAAATCTCTTATAATCAGAGAGATGCAAATCAGAACAACTCTGAGGTATCACCTCATACCTAGCAGATTGTTCAACATGACAGCAAAGGAAAGTAATGAATGCTGGAGGGCATGTGGCAAAGTAGGGACATTAATTCATTACTGGTGGAGTTGTGAACTGATCCAAACATTCTGGAGGGCAATTTGGAACTATGCCCAAAGGGCGACAAAAGAATATCTACCCTTTGATCCAGCCATAGCACTGCTGGGTCTGTACCCCAAAGAGATAATGGACAAAAAGACTTGTACAAAAATATTCATAGCTGCACTCTTTGTGGTGGCCAAAAATTGGAAAACGAGGGGATGCCCATCAGTTGGGGAATGGCTAAGCAAATTGTGGTATATGTTGGTGATGGAATACTATTGTGCTAAAAGGAATAATAAAGTGGAGGAATTCCATGGAGACTGGAACAACCTCCAGGAAGTGATGCAGAGTGAAAGGAGCAGAACCAGGAGAACATTGTACACAGAAACTAATACACTGTGGTATAATCGAATGTAATGGACTTCTCCATTAGGGGAGGTGTAATGTCCCTGAACAATCTGCATTTATCCAGCTGAAAAAACACCATTCATAAGCAGAGGATAAACTGTGGGTGTAGAAACACCGAGGAAAAGCAACTGCCTGACTACAGCGGTTGAGGGGACATGACAGAGGAGAGACTCTAAACGAAATTCTAATGCAAATATTAAGAACATGGCAATGGGTTCGAATCAAGAACACATGTGATACCCAGTGGAATCATGCGTCGGCTATGGGGGTTGGGGGGGAGGAAAAGAAAATGATCTTTGTCTTTAACGAATAATGCTTGGAAATGATCAAATAAAATAGTATAAAATTTAAAAAAACATTATTACGAAGAGTACATAGACTTTATCAAACTGCCAGAGAGGATCATGGTGCATATATTTATTTGAAAGGTAAAATAATCTCTTGTTTAGATATTCATTCTATAGTTTGGGATCAGTCTTTATTCAATATCAAAAAGGCATTCTTTCTGTCCAGCATATTTTCTTTTTTCTGACTGTAATACTTCCTATGCATTATGCCATTTAATAAAACTCATCAGATCACACACAAAATAATTTTCAGCACTCATGAATCAAGAGAAAACAAGGATAATCAAAGCCCATCAGAAACTCTCTTTACTCTCCTTACCTCCAAAACTATGTATTCTTCTTCAAGACTGGTATCTCCATCACTCACCACTTTTGTTCATATCATCCTACCAATATCATTTCTTCTTCCCATATAGCATATGACATATAGTAAACACTATATGAAGATTAATTGCCTCTCTGTGTTCTCCTTCTTTCCATACTAATCCTACTCTTACTTCCACTATCTTGGATTATATTATTTATCCTTCCTAGAATGATTTCTTTATAATCTATGTACTTTTTTTTAAGATGTACCTGAAATTACTACTCATCTGTGAAGCCTTCCCTGATTCTTTCTATGTGATATATTCCTTTCTGTAATCATCTTTTTACTCATTTCCTTTAATGTATATACCTTTCCTAGTCAATTATTTCATACTGGGCAGAATGAGTCTAAACTTTTTAAATACTCTAATTGTATTTTGCTCTAGTTGAAGTAGCTTTCCTGAGGAAAGAGATTACACAATGATTTGTAAATGACAGTGTCAACAGGTCTCCTTTTTAAAAGTCATGGCAGAACTGTTGGAGAAAAAAAGAAAAGTGTTTCATAAAATCTCTGTATCTTAAAAACCAGATGGTTACAGATATGGCTTGCACTGGAAGGATGGGCCACTTGAGAGACTTGAGTACAACAAAGAGCCAAAAGTTGATAATGAGGTATTTAGCACCTATATTCTATCTAGCAGGTGAAAATAAAAGGAAACAGATGGGATGGCCAAATTCAGCACATTAGAAAGCTAATAATACACTGTTTAGCTGATAATATATAAATATGGATATATGTAAATATGCATGTGTGTACATATGTGTATATATGTATATGTGTGTGTCAACACAACATAAACACATATGTACATATATGCATATTTACACATGCATACATAAAGAAGACTAGCAACTCCCTTATAAAGAGAATAAAAGAAATAGACATCTTGAGTCATATAAATTACCAAGAAATATTTTCTCAATCATCCCATTGGTATTAGAATCGAGACATCACATAGCTAAATATTCCTTATAGGTCTCTTGTGCAAGGGGATGTTTCAATGATGAATATTGTACTAGTGGGGAAATCAAGAAGGAACCAGTGTCGACAGGTACTTGGGAGTAGAGAGAACAGATAAAAGGTAACACCACTTCTACTCCCCCCCCGCCCCAGGTAGAGCTGTTTGACTACTGTTTGACAGGTCTGACTAGTGCTGAAGGGTAAGTGGAAATTTCCTTTAGTCTTTTTCTTCTTGAGTTTATGTATTTTGTAATTCCCTTTCTAGCACATTGAAGATGGTTGAGTCTTCAATAAAACCAAAAATATCTATTTATTGGTAAAGAGTTAAGGTATAAATGAGGGTAAAGGAAACAGGAAGTCCTTGACTATTTCCATTCTCCAGATGATTTTAAAAGGTTTGAATCAGGAGTCTGGGGAAAGTCCAAGACTATTTTAATGTCTTTGTGAGCTCAAGATATTGGTATTTCTTGTCTCAGAGATATGGTTGGTATGAATCTTCTGCAGGATAGGCTAATTGCCTTCCCCTAAGGGAAAAGCCTCTATCCTAATAATGTAACCAATGAATGGTCTGGAACTTCTATTTTCTCAGCAAAGAATTAGTGGATATATATTGTCTTCTCAGTAAGGAATTGTTCCTTCTCTCTTCAAGCCAAGGAGAGAAGAAGTCAGCAGTTCTTCCAATTGCTCTATCTTTTAACTTGGCTAGAATGTTCCATCCCATCCTCCGATGGCAGCAGAGTTCTATCTCATCTTTCTCTGAGATAACTTTTCAAAATCCAGTCTTTTCATTCATTTTTGGCATTTCTCTCTTTCATAATATGCAGGACTCAATTTCAGGTACAGATTGCCAGAAAAATGAACTCTGATGTTCTTTTTTCTTTTTTTTTCTTCCCACTGCTGCTTCTTACTCAGTTAACTGTTGTTTGAGGCAGTCTTGGTAATAAAGTAGATTATTTGTGCTGAGCCTAGAATTATGAAAACTTAACTTCAAATCCAGCCTCAGAAACTTACTAGCTTTGTGAATATAGGAAAGTAACAAAACCTTTATGCCTATTTCTTCATTTGCAAAATTATGATTTTGGTAAGTAAGAAGGAATTCTTCTTACCACAAAAGGGTGGTATTGAGTATTGAATTATATATAGTAGTAGTCCTTTGAATCACAATAAGAGTTGATCTCTCAACATTGAGGAAATCAGATCCAAACTATATCCACAGAAATAACTCTTCCAAATCATCTCAGGTTGTTCATACTTCTGGTTCTATCATGCCATCTATAAACTATACAATGTTTATCATAGTATGATTTTACAGTGTATCTGGATAACAAGACTCTTCCTCAAACATGAGAATTTATGTATAAAATATTAAAATGACAATATGACAAGAATATAGTTTTCCTTGAGGAGAAACAAGAAAGCCCTCTTTTTTATTTTTAAAATTAATTTTGTTACATTAAAATACCCAGTTAACTCCCTCTCTCACTCCCTTTACCACATTAGAAAAGGCATACTTTTTAAACCAGTAAGAAGGAACAATTATTACATTGTGACTTTGGGCAGGGCATTTATTCTTATTGCGTCAGCTTCCTCATCTGTTAAATGAAGAAGTTGGAAAACATTCCTTCTGATGTCCTAGATCAATGACCCTATAACCTAATTCAAGGAAAATTTCATTTTGAATAATTTCACATGGTCCACAATCTAATGCCATTCCCTTTCATTCAATCAGCTCCTTATGATGTCATAGAATATTATCTGCTACCCAGGTATGCCATCTATCACCTACCATCTTTGTTCCATGAACGTTAAAGTGTTTATTTGCATGGTAAATGCCTTCAATACGTTTTTTGCCAAATTTATAACTGAAAGAATGGAAAGGAACTTCAAGATCTCATCTATTAATACCTGAACAAAGAATATATTCAACAACATTTTAAGGGTTTGATTATTCAAAATCCTCCTAAATACACCAGTGCCAGAGAATTCACTAACCTGGAAAAAGTCAATTCCAGTTCAAGACACCTCTAATTGATATAATTAATATAATTTTCCAACTCATATTTTGCTGCAATTGAATTCTTTGTCATTTTTTTACCTTGTAGCTTCTTTCCTTCATATTGTCTTTAGGTCTGTCTTTTGTGAACTAGCCCATCATATGTCAGGTTATGGAGCAGGTGATTCTTACCCACACAATTTTTTAAAATACTTGTAAAGAATATCCATATTATATATATATATATATATATATATATATATATATATGTGTGTGTGTGTGTGTGTGTGTGTGTGTGTGTGTGTGTGTGTGTGTATATATATATATATATATATATACAAAATATACATCTAATAAACCATTCCTGATCTCTCCAATCAGTTTTCTTAATTACTTTCATCATTTTAGTCATCTTACTTTTTATGTGTTCTGGTGTTTCAATGTCTCTGAAAAATCAGAAGTGAAAAAATAGGGAAAAATAATTTATTTTGCAGATGATAACTATTAAGACTATCAAAGCAACAGTCGCTAGGTGACTCAGTGAATGGAGAGGCAGGCCTAGAGATTCTGGGTTCAAATCTGGTTTTAGACACTTCCTCTTTGTGTGACATACTCCTCCTCCCCTTTGCCTAGCCCTTTTCTACTTTCTATCTTAGAAACAATACACAGTACTCGTTCTAAGACAGAAGGTAAAGGTTTGTTCTTTTGCTTTTTAATGCTTTCAAAGCTAAAAGTTTTACTAAGGTTTTAGAAGACACCTGAATAAAATAAAGATTATGCATAAACAAAATCAATATGACCAAAATTAGAATAGAAGTAGATAAATTAGAAACATATATACATATATCCATTGCATTAATTTCTCTGAAAGCTTTATTATATAAATATATACATAAATATATAGAATGCTTATATGTATAAATATATTATATGTTTATACCTATAATGGAATTGATTCACATTATTAGACTAAGTTATTCTACAGTTCATACTTTGTCAAAATACAGTCTATAGATAAAAATCCTAGTTGACAATAAGTTGAAAAATGCTCTAAATTACTAATAATTAGAGAAATGTAAATTAAAACAATTTTGAATTTTATATTCACATCTACTATATTAGTAAAATTGAAAATAAAGGATAATTACAAATGTTGGAGGAAATATGATAAAGTAGATATGCTAATGCACCATTGGTAGAATTATGAATTGGCCCAATCATCTTTCTTATATTAAAAAAAATAATATTTTTAATTTTCTCCATTACATGTAAAAACAATTTTAAAACTATTTTTTTATTTTGGGTTTCAAATTCCTTCCTTCCCTTCTTCTTTTCTTCTTCCCCTAATCCACTCTGAGACTGTAAGCAATTTGATATAGATTTTATATGTGGAATCATGTAAAATATTTTTCTATATTAGTCATCTTATGAAAGATATCTTAAAGTAAAAACTGAAGAAAGAAAGTGAAATGTAATATGTTTTAGTCCTCTTTTAGACTCCATCAACATTATGTTTGGGGGCACCTGATATTTTTCACCAGGAATCTTACGATTGCCTGAATCATTTTATTGCTGGGAATAGCTAGGTTTTTAATACTAGTCTATCAAATTTTCTTGCTGCTACTGTATACAAGGTTTTTCTGTTTCTGCTCACTTAACTTTACATTAATTCATGTTATTCCCAGTTTTTTTCTGAAAACATCCTTTTTATCATTTTTATAGCATAATAATATTCCATTATAACTATATACCACAATTTGTTCAGCCATCCCCAATTGATAGATATCTCCTCGGTTTCCAATTTTTTCCTACCACAAAGAGAGCTGTTATTGTACAAATCAATCCTTCCTGTCACTTTTTTTGTTCTCTTTGGAACATAGACCTGGTTGTGGTATTGCTGGACAAAAGTTTATACACAGTTTTAGAGCTTTTTGGGTATAGTTCTAAATTCTCTCCAGAATGGTTGGATCAGAACACAATTCTAGGAGCACTATATAAGGACACCAATTTTGTTCAGTCATTTTCTAATGTAACTTGGGATTATGCCCCCAAAGTTGTTAAACTGTCTATATACTTGAACACAATGATGATCAAGATTCTGCCTATATATCAAATAGATATATATATTTTTAAAAGATAAGGATCTATCTTTAGAAAAGTATTTATAGAAATACGTTTGCATTGACAAACAAAAAACCCCCAACAACAACTGAAACAACCTAAGGGTATGCCTATCATTCATGGAATTATTAGATATATTGTTTATGAATTTAGATAATTTTAATAAAACCTTGGCAAGATTTTTATGAATTTATGAACAAAATAAGCAGATAATGATAATGAAATGAGCAGAACTAGGAAAACAATGTGCTTGATAACAACAATTTGGTACAGACAACTTTGAAAGACTTAGGAATTCTGATCAATACTGGCAATCCACTACTCCAAAGGACACATGTTTAAACATGTTACCCATTTCTTGATGGAGAAGTGATGGACTAATATTACAGGTTGAGAAATTTGGGGTTTTTTGGACTAGGTCAATGTGGGCAAAGCAAGAAATTGTTTAGCTTGACTATACATGTTTATGATAAGAGTTTTATTAGTGGGGTTGGGGTGGAATAGAGTAATTAGTTCATTTACTCTGGCCGTTATGTATTACAATTAACTAAGCAGGAATTGCAAAGTTAATTTAATTATTATGTACTGGATATCCTTATATCTTTTAGTTATGCCTCTTGGCATGGCAGTGCACTCTCATTAATCTAATATTAGCTTGGATTTATCCCCATCAGAATCATTACTGTGCTTCCCTCCTGCTGATCAAACCCCACCTTTCCCCTGAATTCATTATATTTTCAACAAGTGCTGGTCTTATGACCCTGGCATAAGAGAGTCACCTCCCACAAGAGGAAAATGTTCAGCTACACTGAGTGTTTTATTCTTAGCATGAGAACAATAAAAACTATAAATAATACCTAATAAAATTTGTACCATTCACCCACATGCTCCCTACTATGAGGATCACTCATGCTAATAAACTGATTAATCCATTATTTACTTCAATATAACCCAGAATAAGAGGCTACACTAGTAAATTAGTAGTTGTATTATCTGTAATTGCATCTGCAACTTGAAGCAAGAGTTCACATGACATTATGCTAAGCTCTATACCTATTAAAACTAAAGATAATCCTTAGCTTTGGAAATCTATAGTCTAATGCATCCTATCTTAAAGAAAGTATTTGCCAAAATTGTTCAATTTATGGAAAGAAATTTCTATGTACAAATTGTGTGCATGTATATACAGTCACTCAGTTTGGAAACATATGTACATATGTATATAGATTAGTATTTTCTGTATTTCTCCCATGTATATTGCAAATTCTGGAAAAGTTAGGTATTATTTGCTATTTAGAACAGAATAGAAATGAATCCTAAATTGTGTTTTTATTCTAAATCCAGTTATGGTAAAGCTGGAAGACAACTCAAATTTTAATTTGGCTGTGTAATACAATACCAATTAGTAAATTATTTATTTATTTATTTTAAACATTATTTTATTTGGTCATTTCCAAACATTATTCACTGGAAACAAAGATCATTTTCTTTTCCTCCCCGCTCCCACTCCCACCACCTTTCCCTCTCCCATAGCCGACGCGCGATTCCACTGGGTATCACATGTGTTCTTGACTAGAACACATTTCCCTGTTGTTGGTATTTGCATTAGAGTGTTCATTTAGAGTCTCTCCTTAGTTATATCCCCTCCATCCCTGTAGTCAAGCAGTTGCTTTTCATCGATGATTTTACTCCCAGTTTATCCTCTGCTTGTGGATAGTATTTTTTAGATCCCTGCAGATTGTTCAGGGACATTGCATTGCCACTAATGGAGAAGTCCATTACCTTCGATTGTACCACAATGTATCAGTCTCTGTGTACAATGTTTTCCTGGTTCTGCTCCTTTCGCTCTGCATCACTTCCTGTAGGTTGTTCCAGTCTCCATGGAATTCCTCTACTTTATTATTCCTTTTAGCACAATAGTATTCCATCACCAACATATACCACAATTTGTTCAGCCATTCCCCAATTGATGGGCATCCCCTCGTTTTCCAATTTTTGGCCACCACAAAGAGTGCAGCTATGAATATTCTTGTACCAGTTAGTAAATTTTGAGGTCTACTTATTTAAAGCTAGTGATCACAGAACAAAAATGATCTTGTAGGCTTATTTTATACACTAATAAATTCAATAATTTGATATTAGTCTTCTTAGTTTGTTACTGTAGAACAAAGATTCTTAAGTTTTGGATTTTTTTAATATATGGATCCTTTTGGCCATCTAGTAAAGTCTATGGATCTCTTCTTAGAATATGTTTTTAAATGCATAAAATAGATAGGGTTATAGTGAAAATCAAAGATTTATGAAAAAAAAGATGTTTTTTCCAATTAAAGTTTGTGGATCACCTGAATTTAAGGGATATTTTGATCTGAATTTAATATCTTATTCTGGAGCAGGATTATGCTCATTTATAGCATAATATTTGCCTGTAAACCTTAAATGCCACCATCAACAATAAGATATTACATACTCCTAGGCACACTGAAAAAGTTTTACATTGTCTCAAACTTCAACTATTTCAAATTCTGCCAATCTTTCATGCCATTGGTCAAATCCAGTACTGCCAATCAATGTGGTTAAATATTTTTTTGATCAGCCATTCTCTTCTTTACTTCTTAAAATGTTTAGAAAGGGAGGCTTATTATCTCTACCAAGAAATGGTTTGACACTTTAAAATCCTTCATTCCACTCCATGTGCATCTCAAAAAATTATCTAACACACCAAACATGGTTAAGTAGCTTTAGAATTTAGTTTAAATTTCAGCTTTACATTGAAGATTATATGAAAATACATAGATGGGAGTCAGAGGAGCAAAGGGCTAGGAGGTATAGATAGCATAGCATTTGGTTACTGTTTTCATTTTTGGAAGAAAAACAAGTCCTTCACTCCTCCCTCATGCTTATCCATTTGTGATTAGTAATGATGCAGCTAGGGGGAGTCATTCAATTCCAGCTAGTGGTAAAAGTCTTAAATTATATACATTTTCTGCTGGCAGTGGGCTTTTGAAGAACATGTTTCTATTGAGCCAGAGTGAGGACCAGATTCAATGTTAATATGCTAGTGTTACAGAGTCATTACAGTCTTAGCTTCCTTCACTTTGTGTGTCATTGCTAAGTGATTCAGAAATGCCACTAATGGAGCAGTCAACTTATCCAACAATTATTATAATAGCAGCTTCTAGTTGGGAGACTTTCAAAAGACATTTTTGGGAAAAAAGACCTTTTTAGTTATCAATTGATGCCACATTCTTTTAAAATTGAGAGGCATTTTGATCCTACTCTTTTTCCAGTTAGATACCATTTAAAGGAAGAATGTCTTTCTCAAGCTTAGAATATATTGGAACCATTCTCAAACTTTACATATTTCAATAGGCTGATTAACTTGTTAGGAAACATTTCCATGAAATGCTTCCTTAAATAACAATTGCACCTAGAAATGCCACACTAAAGATCTGGGAATGATTAAAAGAGGTCTAAGATGAATCATAAAATGATTATATGGATTTATTTAAATTCCCTTCATATTCCCAATTCCAAAAGAAATAGCCATCCTTATTTTTTTTAATTTGAAGTCATTTGGTTGCATCCATGAACTCCCTCTCTCTCTCTCTGTGTGTGTGTCTCTCACTTTCTCACAAACACACACACACACACATTCTGAGAATGGAGCATATGGTTTACTGATTGAGATAACACTTTGTTAAAGACTGAGAGCATCACCTTCATTATATTTGAGTTGCACAGCAGCCTAAAAAATTAAACTGTGAAAAATCACATTTCTCCAAATGGAATTACATCATAAAAATAAACAAGGTAGTTATATTTAGTTATATATAATGCAAAATTTGGTTTTTCCATTTTAAGACTAAATTATTTAACTCAATAAACTTCCCTTCCTTTCCATTATTTCCATTACTAGGATATTAAAATATAGAATGGGTGGCACATTTTAATTTTCTTAAAAATTAAAGAATAATTGAAAGTTAAGGTACTTCTTACTTTTCATGCCTATCCCCATTCTTTCTTTCATAATTAATATCATCACAGAAAAAAATCATGAGAGACAATGGAGAAATTTCTAGGGAAAAGTTTGGCATCTCAATATATCTTAATAAAGTATTTAATGCCATCAATAAATAAAAATATTGATTTTATAATACTAATGGCATAAGACAGTCCCTGCCTTCAAAGAGCTTATACACTAATAAGAGAGACAACATGGAAACAAATATATGCAAATTAAGCTATATACAGGACAAATAGAGAATAATGAACATAGGGAAGGTACTAGAATTAAGAGAGGTTGTGGAAGAACTGTTCAAGAAGGTGGGATTTCAGTTGTGCCTTAAAGGAAGGCAGAGATGTTAGAAGCAGAACAAAGATGAAACATGAAACAAAAAACTATAGATGCACATTTTTTTAAAAAGCCTAATAAAATTATTTATTGTTTTACCTTTTGGAGACTATGAAGGCACCATTGCCAGATAGATTCACAAGTGAATTCTACCAGACATTAAAAGAACAATTAATTCTAATTCTACCAAAACTACTTGGAAAAATAGGAGTAAAAGAAAGTAAAAGCAATTTTTCTAAATTCCTTTTATAACACACATATGATATTGATACCTAAACCAGGAAGAGCTAAAACAGAGCAAAAGAAACTATAGACCACTTTAACTAATCAATAATGATGCAACATTTTAAACATAATACTAGCAAAGAGATAACAACATTATAACACAAGGATCATAAATCATAACCAAGTGGGTTTTATACCAGGAATAGTTCAATATTAGGAAGCTACCAGCATAATTGATCATATCAATAACAAAACCAACTGAAACCACATTATTTCAATGAATGCAGAAGAAGCCTTTGACAAATTATAATACCAATTCTTTATTAAAAAAAAAACACTAGAAAATATTGGAATAAAAGGAGCTTTACTTAAAATGACAAAGGTGTTTATCTATCTAAAACCATCAGCAAGCATTATCTATAATGTGTACAAACTACAATCCTCCCCAATGAGATCTAAGGTGAAGCAAGACTACTTGTTATCACCACTATTATTTAATATTATACCAGAAATTGATGTGAAAATTCATAGCATTTTCAATCAGTTGTAAATAAATGACAAATCATTCTGGAACTAAAACATAAAGCATAGGATAATAATTATAAGATGTTAATTTTATATCTCAATAATTGATGAGTTGTAAAAGGGAAAAGTGAAAGGTAGAAGAAAGTCTATCTAAATCTATATCACTATAGCAAGTACCTATAAAAGAGAAAATGTGGATCTGAACCAGAGTGGTTTCTGTGTAAGTAGAGGCAAAGAAATGGAGATGGGATATTGTAGAGGAAAATTTAACAACACTTGGCTATTGTTTGAGAAGAAAAGTTTATTATGTGACTATGCCAATAGACTTCATAACCTCCTGAAATTTATAATCCTACTAGATATTGTAAACACTGAAACTCATATCTTCTCAGTACCCTGGGTCACTATGGGCCTCTTATTGAAGATGGTGTAGAGTGAACATTGAAGAATTCCTCCTAGTCAGCATTTATGGAGGACACTAAAGGCAACCATCTTACCATTTTCCATCCAGCTGCAGGGTTTCCTTATGCCTCAAATTCTTACTTCTCCTGACACTGGACTCTTGCTTTTCAGCTTCATTGTGAGTAGAACTGAGAGAACATTGTATACAATAATAGCAATAATGTATGATGATCAACTGTAAATGACTTAACTATTATCAGCAATGGAAGGATTCTAAACAACTCCACAGTACTCATGATGAAAAATGGCATCTACCACAGAAGAAATTGATGGATTCTGAGTGTAGATTGAAACATACCATTCTTAATGTAATTTTCTCCATGAATTTTTGTCTAGTGTAAGCAATATGTGTCTTCCTTTACAATATGATGGCCATAGAAAATAAAATTTATAATAATAAAATATAAAATGTTTACTTTCTCTTTTAGATCAGAGCTACTTAAGAGTAGAGATTTCTTTGAAATTTTTTTGAATAGATAATATCTTATGACAGTGCCTGTCACGTGATTTGGCATTTATTAAACATTTTTCATCGATGGACTAAGAAAAAGGGGAGAATCAAAAATGATTCAGAGTTAACAAAATTGATTACAGAAACAAAATCTTTATAGCTTGGACAAATGACTTGCACATGATCATTAGAAATATAATTCCCCATTTCTTTAGGGATCACTGGGAACCAACTCAGAAATTTCTCTGTGTGTGTGTGTGTGTGTGTGTGTGTATGCATGTGTTCTAAGATTTTCAGCCTTATAATTTGACCAGCATAAAAATTGTGTTTTTTAAATGGTCCTAATGCCATATAACATCTTGTGATTATGGAAAATGCATCTATTCTCAAATAAAATCCAGCCTGATTTCTTCCTCCTGATTAATTATAGTCACCACAATAACATAAACAATTACTAACTTTTACATAGGGCCAAACTGTGTTAAGCATTTTCAATTATTATTTAACTCATTTGACCCTCACAACTTTGGGATGTGGGTATTATTAGTTATCTCTATTTTTCAGTTGAGGGAACTGAGGCAGAGATAGGTGAAGGAAGTGGCCCAGGGTCACACAATAGGTAGGTATCTGAGGCCATATTTGAATTCAAATCTTCTTGCTCCAGGCTCAATGCTCTATCTGCTATAATAAAGAGATTAACTCAGTATTTTCCTATAATGCTTGTCTCGTTTATGTAGTGATAAGCTAAGTGTAGGAAATAGCCATTAATTTTTATATTAAACATTGGGAAATATTTTCTTTTTAAACATCTTTTTTTCAGTATCAACTATTAGACTGCTATATTTTCAATAATATTGGGAATCAATGAAAATGACTGCTAGCTAGTAAAATCAAAGCAATTAATATGTAAACAGGGACATCTGGAGAACTTATCTGTAAGCATTCCTTCTTCATTTCAGTTTGTTTAATTTTCATTTTGGGTGTATTCATCAAGAACACTTTCAATATGCTGTAATCCATTCTCAAATATTTTTTAAAGTTGAGAAAATGGCTTTATGGATTGGTTATTTTGGGGCAGTAGTATCTTCCATTACTCCCACCCTATTCTTTAGTATCCTTCTCTCAATGAAGTATCTTATAAAAAAAGAAAACTCTACAATTCATTGAATATTATATTGTCTGCATCATAGATTCTTTTGTTATGTACTTAGTCTGCTCCACGGGCCCCTCTCAACCTTAACTTCTTAGGTACTCATTTCAGTTCCCTTTCATAGCACATCTGGAAAAGCAATCTACAAGGATTATATATTTATGTTTTTACAAAAGATAATACTTCCTGAAGTCAAGGCTGGAGGGACTAGAGAGATAACTATGTACTTAGAGATGTGGAAGGTAAATAGGAAGGCATATCTCTCAGTTTATCCTGGATTTTTCCCTTGTTCGTTTAAAGATGTTAGGAAAGAATCTTAGGGGTAGACTTGGCCAACTTTGAGATTGAAAATAGACTGATTTGTTCTTCATTTTCAAAGAGGACCTATGACATTACAGGGTGATGTACTTGAATTGTTTTCAATTTCAAATTGAATTCAACTTGTACTTGAATTGGATTTGAATGAGGCAGAGTTGCACAAAATCACTGGTCAGCCTCACTCTTCCAGAGTCTTGGAAGTCCAGTGAAAACTGGTGGAGCTAGGGATGCAGTGGCATCTTCAATGTATGATCAAGCTCTTAGCATCCTACAACTCTTCAGCCTCCTTCAAGTCCACTGGAACAAACTGATTCCATTCAACCATTCTGCCAGGGGAAGTCTTTATATACTTGGGGTAGACAACTCCCTATTAACTGATTGGTCGGAGGTCTATGGTTACCCTCAATCTTGTTTAACCCATCTGCTAAGAGGGATTTAGACAGGGTATGACTGCCGCACATGCTATAGCTTCTTGTGTCCCTAAGATTTGGTTAACAGATAGACACCAAAAGTGAACGAGCAGCCCTAAAAGACAAATCTTCACAGCAGAGATTCTAGTCCTCCATGAGCACCTCATTTACCTCAACTGCCATAGGTATAGTGAAGGAAGGATTGTGGAATGAGAACCAGAATTTGTTTCTGACACATGGAAGTTTGTGAATAAGAATAGGCAAAGAGAAAATATACCAGTAGAGTGAATTTAAGAGAATTTCATACCTGGTAAATGGTTAGGAGAAACATTAGTGGGTTTAAGTTCTAACTCTGAAATCTAATGTATATGTAAACTCAGGCAAAATACTTAATTTCTTACTCTCAGAAAATTGTGAAGTAGCATTGATACTCATTCTTCCTTATATTCTGCTTTTTCCGACACATAATTTATATACACCCCCCCAAAAGAAGAGTAGTAATGGAAAGGAATTAATTAAATTTTGGTCTTTTAGCATCTACCTCAACTCGATATTTTTCAAAGTCTTCATAAGCAGTTCATGATGAGAATACTAATTGGGAGGAATAGGGTTGGTCATGGAACAATGTAAAACACAGTTTTTTCATGACTGTGAAAAACATATTTATAGCATATAATAGAGACCATATTTGGGTGAAAAGATAGTGGGATATAACCATCATTAAATTAAGACCATAGAGCTTAAGAATAATAGAGCTCATCATTTAATTAAGATATTTAAAATACAATAATTCTAGTCTTCCTTAAAAGATTCAGTGACAAGTATTAAACAATGATGATATCCTTCCTATGATGAAGCTTAGAGTCAGAACTGAACACATACATTTTTTTTCATAAAAGAGACAACTACAACTCCCCACATACCTTTACCAAACTTCCGTTTGGTGGGGTCAACTTGTGTTTATCTCATATTCTAATCTCATATTCTACCTTAATAGCAGGATTTTGTTGTAGCATCTTCTTCATTGTCTCCTCTTCTTTTTTTTTTTAGTGTTCTAATATCCCTAAAGATGTCTAGGTGTAAAAGCAACTGTCAGTCCAGCAGGAAAAGGGGGAACCATAGTAGTGGGGAACAGGTTTCATGACAAGGAATTCTTCAGTATTTCTGTTTGGTTGGATTCAGCCATTATATTCAAGTCTTAGGAAACATTCTAGTGGTGTTGGAGGTTATGGAAAGTGGGATTTTTCAAAATTAGAAAAAGACCTGGGCATGACCCCAGTGCATCTGCACTATGCATTTTGATTGACAGAGACATGTGACACAGAATCACATGGGACCCTGGGTCAAGATTCCAAGTAAAGAGATTGGGGGAGGCTTATTCCAACTGACAACAGTTTTCCTTCTGGAACAGAAGTAAGTGTGGCCTGTAGATACAATTTCAATTATAAAAGATTCCACTGGTCCTTGGAAGACATCAGCTGTGGAGAGGAACTACTTCAGCCAGACTGCAGGTCTGCTGGACTGGAGAATACAGGGAAGATTCATCTACTTGGCTGGGAGCTGTTATCTTTCCTTTTGGACTTTGACCCATCTTGGACACAACTTTGTGAAATACTATTAATGTGGGAGTTAACTTATTTAGCTTAGGCAGTTAGCCAATAGGATAGTTATTAATTTTGGGGATAAGATTTAGAAATTTCTCTTCTCCTTGTTACCCTCATTCCTATCCACTTTCTCCATTAATAAACTCAAATATGTAGATGTTTACCTCTTGTTTCTTCCCCTTAAATATCCCACAATAACACTCAGTGCATCTAGATTATGGGGCTCTCTTGCACCAAGAACTTCTCCATTTTTTTCCCTTTCTTCTAGATAAAATTTCAGGAAATTCTAGCATCCTCTTATAATTCTCTAATGCTACCTCTCAACACTTCATTTAAATTTTATGTGGCAGGACTTTGAGTATAGAGACAACAAAAAGGCATTGCTTTAAATAATCAGTTTTCAATTTAAGAGAAAACTACTTATTTGACAATATATTCTAAGATAATACCTCTTTTGTAGTCATTCTGCTTGGGGCTAATAATGTGCTCATTCCATCAGGGAATCTAGTACTCTAGATTAATTTAAACTAAAGTCTGACCTTGAAAAAGTATATTTCTTTCACTTAAATGGTGAATATTCCTATTTTTACCATAGAATTTCATCCCTCTTCTCACCATTGAACTCCTAGATTCCTGGTAAATACACCAGTATATTTAAAATGCAATAAACTTCAAATAATTTCCCCTCAAGTCCCAAACTCTGTTTTTGTTTCATTTCCAGAGATGTCTGTGTGTTTGTATGTGTTGGCTTTGTCAAAACCTGAAATATTTCAATTTGGTGAGAAAGATTTATCCTCGCTGTACTTCCAAGAAAAAACAGGAAGAACTGAAAATCTCACAAGAATATTTATATTTGCAGAATTCCTAGTCTATTTTTATAGAGTCTCCAGGGTTTCAAATAATGTGAATGAAGTTATTTTTATTAGGTGTTTGTCCAAATTTTACATGAAAACCAATTGGAGTTCAACTAATAGTGATTTAGATCTTACTCTCCATTCAGTTAATTAAACATTCTTTACTAAACTTAGAGAGAACTATATAAACAGACATATTGTATCCATCACACCAAAGTAAAACTATGGAGACTAGTCACTTTGCCAACCTGTTAAATAAATGAATATGAAAGTTCATCATTTAGTTTTTCACCTTTTAAAATTAAGTTTCAACTTCACATGGTAGATCTCTTCTTGGTAATTCAGTC
This sequence comes from Monodelphis domestica, assembly GCF_027887165.1. NCBI lineage: Eukaryota > Metazoa > Chordata > Mammalia > Didelphimorphia > Didelphidae > Monodelphis > Monodelphis domestica. Next base: position 239,227,356 of record NC_077227.1, on the reverse strand, counting down.
TTTTCTTGACCTTCAGAGATCATTGCATTTTTTATATTGTTCCATCATATGCAGGTTAATTTTGCTCTATAAATAACTTTAATATTTTGAAAATGCACTTGTATAAATAAGAAAAAAATTAAGCAAATAAGTAAACTTAACATGATGATAATTTCATTTGGCATTTATTAATCTCCTACTATTTATATCACTATTATGGACATTTAAGGACTTGAAACAAAAAATTAATAGTCCTTTCCCTTAAGAAAATTACATTCTGAGAATAGGGTGGGTTGGTGGTGGTGGTAGGCAAGACCAAAACACAATTCCAATAAACAGATTACTACAAAACAGTGATTTGGAGAATAAAGAAGTAGAGGATGATATCCAAAATCTTAATTACCAATACTCACTGAACTTCTTTGGTAGTAAGAAATGAGGATCAGATTAATTTTTTTTTAAAAATGGAAAGACCTACATGAAATTATGAAAAGTATTAGTTAAAGCAACAGAAATATTCTTTGAAGAATGGTTTGTGTAAGTTCACCTGCAGAGAAGGAACTGATATGGGTATGAGCAAGACATAATTTTATGCATAGATATATCTTCTGGTCAAATGATGCCTTTTCTAATTAGGGGAAGGGAGATACCTGGAAATTTTAATATAGTAAACAAATAAATTTAAAGAAAGAATGGGACTTCTTCCATACTCCCTCAGGTGTCTCCTTTCTCCAATCCATCCTCCATTAAACCACCAAAATATTTTCCTAAATTACAGATCTGGCCAAATCACCCTCTCTACTCAATAAATTTTAATGGCTTTCCCTCACCTCCAAATGAAATACAAAGTCCTCTGTCTGGCACTGAAAGCTTTTTTCCTCTTACTTTTTTGATCTTTTAAAACTTCACATCCCAACATATACTCTTCAATCCAGTAACACTGGCCACTTGTCTATTTCATGAACAGTATTTTCACAATTTTCTCTGTCTTCCATGAAGGGAATTCTTCTCTCTCTACCAACCGGTTTTTCTAGATTCCTTTATTTCCCATACAATATCCCATTAAATTCTGCTTTTCTCCATGTTATTTGCTAGATTTGGTGTCATTGTCAACACAGCACAAAGAAAATTAGCATTAATATTTTCATCTATGGTACTTTTTTCCCCATTATTTTTAGACTCCATCCATTCAAATGCATTTCCCTTTTCCAGCTCCAGGGAGAGAACTAAAGTTGCTTCTCTTAATTCTTTTTCAATTATACAGTTTCATTACTGAGTCCTTACCAAAGACAAAATATGTAATATAACAATGCTGATTTTTATTTTATTTTTGTGAATCATAGGAATGAGTTTCAAGCAATAATATCAAAAGTAGAAGGGAGTTTAAAGGGGAGGGAAGAAACCAGGACAGAACTCCTTACCTCAGGAATATATTGCCTTGAATTTTCCATTATAATATTGCCCAGAAACCTTTTATTCATGTTCCTTTTGTGCTTGTGAAATGTGCTGAAACAAATTAAATATGCAAGGTATATTGATACATTTTATTTTCTACTGCCATTTATATGACCTCATTCATGGTAATTTATAAATTTCACAAAGGAGTAATACACCAAAATGCATAAAGTGAGCTAAATTGTCTCTATCCAAAATGCAATTTCTTCTACCAATTAAATAATTTTACTGGACAAAAAACAAAAAATAATTTATAAGTCAATAAAATTATAATGTGACTAGCATAATTATATGGCTTTTTAAAGAATACGATATCTATCATTTCCCAATCCATTGAGATTTACTGAATTTTATTTTCAGTTATAAATAATGGTATTTTTTAAGTTGACACTGTGGGCTATAAGGATGTTATTCAATGCTTGCATTACTTAAAAGTGGTCCCATCAGCTGCTCTTGTCTGATGAGGTTGCTAGGGCACACGCCCTAGCTCTGGAAAAAACATGGCTATCTGAGCACAAAGTATACTTTACAGCACTTCCCAAAGGCTCTGTTCAGTATTGGTGGGGATATTATCATATGAAGTGGGCCAATTATCCAAGGCCAAGCAGGCAATTCCTGAAAGAATCTTGAACTCAAATATGGCAGCTGTTGTTGATACACAGGCTTTAAGGGACTAATTTTTTCTTCCACTGGGCTTACTAAGTGCCAGTAAATCTAAAACTATTCTTGGATCTTATGTGTCATAACTTTTACCAGTATTACTTTTTTATCATGTTATACATATACGTTTTGGACATTACCATAGACTTTTGAAAAATAAATATTTCGTTCAAATATCTGAGAATAAGAATTACTCTGATTTTTTTGTCTTCCTTCATATAAGGTGAATAAAATAAAAGTAGATTGACACACTGGATAGAACAGTAGTTTTGGAGTTGAAATACTAAAGTTCAAATTTGGCCTCTGGCATTTTAAATCTAGGTGACTTTAGGTGAGTAATTTCTCTGGTTCTTGTTTTCTATAACTGCAAAGGGACTAGATTATCTTTTATGTTCTTTTTGGGTGGTTATCTATTTCTAAATTTGTTCTTCACTCATGTTGCCCTTCATTCCATAGAATATAGTGAAATGGCATACAAACATTTTTTCTTGTCCATTTAAGCACATATATCAAGGTATTGTTCCCAAAAGCTAGAAAATGTGACAAAGATTAATATATGTCTAAATACATTCCTAATACATTTTCAAAGAGTGCTTTTTTCATAATGGAATATTTCTATATGCCTAATTACTGTGAGATTACACATGATTTATATAATTAGCTTCTCAAGGGCAACAGCCCAACTTTTCCATATAAACCTCTGAAATGTCTACCAGGACAATTTATCTCCTATACATTCTTAGGAAATTAGGATTCTAAACCTGAACAAGATGATGATGCCAATGAATTATGCTTAAATGTTCACTTAAATCTATAGAGCCCTACATTTCTGCAGAGGAGAAGAGATCTTAGAGATCAAGACCAAACAAAATGATCGAAGGAGATAATGAATGTAAAATGCTTTTTTATACATGAAAGCATTATATAACTATAAAATAGCAATAAGAGTTCCGGTCAAGATGGTAGCTTAGAGAGAGCTAAAGTTCAGATCTCTGGAAACCCCTTCCTTTACAATCTCAAACTGTATGCTCCTAGGACACCGAAATTAAAAAAAAAAAAACAACAAGATAGATCCCAGAAACCCTCCTCCTGGACCTGGATCAAAAGGTAAGGCCCCCCAAAAGTCATAACCTGAGATCACTCAGATCTAAGGGATAAGCAGAAGGAAGGTCCCAGGACCCATTCCCCCAATCCATAGCACTGAGTCCAAGGTAGCAGTGGGAACCTAAGAGCCAGAAAAAGGACCCCAGGACTGGCTATTCTGAAGGCCGCACGCTGAAAACAACTTGAGCCAGTGATAGAACTATTGATTTAATAAATGAGACAAGAAGCTGGTACTTTAAAAAACAAACAAAATAGACAAAGTACTGGTCAATCTAATTAAAAAAAGGAAAGAAGAAAAGCAAATTAACAGCATCAAAGATGAAAAGGGGGACATCACCTCCGATGAAGAGGAAATTAAGGCAATCAATAAAAATTACTTTGCCCCATTATATGGCAATAAATACACCAACTTAGGTGATATGGATGAATATATACAAAAATACAAACTGCCTAGACTAACAGAAGAAGAAATAGAATTCTTAAATAATCCCATATCACAAAATGAAATCCAGCAAGCCATCAAAGAACTCCCTAAGAAAAAATCCCCAGGGCCCGACGGATTCACAAGTGAACTCTATCAAACATTCAGAGAACAGTTAATCCCAATATTATACAAACTATTTGACATAATAAGCAAAGAGGGAGTTCTACCAAACTCCTTTTATGACACAAACATGGTACTGATTCCAAAACCAGGCAGGTCAAAAACAGAGAAAGAAAACTATAGACCAATCTCCCTAATGAATATAGATGCAAAAATCATAAATAGGATACTAGCAAAAAGACTCCAGCAAGTGATCAGAAGGGTCATCCACCATGATCAAGTAGGATTTATACCAGGGATGCAGGGCTGGTTCAATATTAGGAAAACCATCCACATAATTGGCTACATCAACAAGCAAACCAACAAGAACCGCATGATTATCTCAATAGATGCAGAAAAAGCCTTTGATAAAATACAACATCCATTCCTATTAAAAACACTAGAAAGCATAGGAATAAAAGGGTCGTTCCTAAAAATAATAAACAGTATATATCTAAAACCATCAGCTAATATCATCTGCAATGGGGATAAACTAGGTGCATTCCCAATAAGATCAGGAGTGAAACAAGGATGCCCATTATCACCTCTACTATTTGACATTGTACTAGAAACACTAGCAGTAGCAATTAGAGAAGAAAAAGAAATTGAAGGCATCAAAATATGCAAGGAGGAGACCAAGTTATCACTCTTTGCAGATGACATGATAGTCTACTTAAAGAATCCTAGAGATTCAACCAAAAAGCTAATTGAAATAATCTACAACTTTAGCAAAGTTGCAGGATACAAAATAAACCCGCATAAGTCATCAGCATTTCTATATAACTCCAACACAGCTCAGCAGCAAAAACCTTTCTAGTTTTCCCATTCAGAATCCCATTCAAAATCACCTTAGACAAAACAAAATACCTAGGAATCTTTCTCCAGAGACAAACACAGTAACTATATGAACACAACTACAAAACACTCTCCACACAACTAAAACTAGACTTGAGCAATTGGAAAAACATTAATTGCTCATGGATAGGACGAGCCAATATAATAAAAATGAACATTCTACCCAAACTTATTCATCTATTTAATGCCATACCCATTGAACTCCCAAAAAATTTCTTTACTGATTTAGAAAAAAAACATAACAAAGTTCATTTGGAATAACAAAGGATCAAGGATATCCAGGGAAATAATGAAAAAAAAAAAGAACACAAATGATGGGGGCCTTGCAGTCCCAGACCTCAAACTATATTACAAAGCAGCAGTCATCAAGACAATTTGGTACTGGCTAAGAGACAGAAAGGAGGATCAGTGGAATAGACTGGGCACAAGCCACCTCAGCAAGACAGTATACGATAAACCCAAAGATCCCAGCTTTTGGGACAAAAATCCACTATTCGGTAAAAACTGCTGGGAAAATTGGAAGACAGTGTGGGAGAGATTAGGAATTGATCAACACCTCACACCCTACACCAAGATAAATTCAAAATGGGTGAATGACTTAAACATAAAGAAGGAAACCATAAGTAAATTGGGTAAACACAGAATAGTGTACATGTCAGATGTCTAGGAAAGGAAAGACTTTTAAAACCAAGCAAGACACAGAAAGAATCACAAAATGTAAAATAAATAATTTCAACTACATCAAATTAAAAAGCTTTTGTACAAACAAAACCAATGTAACCAAAATCAGAAGGAAAACAACAAATTGGGAAAAAATCTTCATAGAAACCTCTGACAAAGGTTTAATTACTCAAATTTACAAAGGGCAAAATCAATAGTACAAAAAATCAAGCCATTCTCCAATTGAAAAATGGGCAAGGGACATGAATAGTCAATTTTCAGTTAAAGAAATCAAAACTATTAATAAGCACATGAAGAAGTGTTCTAAATCTCTTATAATCAGAGAGATGCAAATCAAAACAACTCTGAGTTATCACCTCACACCTATGTGATTGGCTAACATGACAGCAGAGGAAAGCAGTGAATGCTGGAGGGGATGTGGCAAAGTAGGGACATTAATTCATTGCTGGTGGAGTTGTGAACTGATCCAAACATTCTGGAGGGCAATTTGGAACTATGCCCAAAGGGCTATAAAAGAAAGTCTACCCTTTGATCCAGCCATAGCACTGCTGGGTTTGTACCCCAAAGAGATAATGGACAAAAAGACTTGTACAAGAATATTCATAGCTGCACTCTTTGTGGTGGCCAATAATTGGAAAATGAGGGGATGCCCTTCAATTGGGAAATGGCTAAGCAAATTGTGGTATATGTTGGTGATGGAATACTATTGTGCAAAAAGGAATAATAAAGTGGAGGAATTCCATGGAGACTGGAACGACCTCCAGGAAGTGATGCAGAGCAAAAGGAGCAGAACCAGGAAAACATTGTATACAGAGACTAATACACTGTGGCATAATCGAACGTAATGGACTTCTCCATCAGTGGCAGTGTAATGTCCCTAAACAATCTGCAGGGATCTAGGAGAAAAACACTATCCACAAGCAGAGGACAAACTGTGGGAGTAGAAACATCGAGGAAAAACAACTGCCTGACTACAGCGGTTGAGGGGACAGGACAGAGGAGAGACTCTAAAAGAACACTCTAATGCAAATACTAACAACATGGCAATGGGTTCAAATCAAGAACACATGTGATACCCAGTGGAATCACGGGTCGGCTGTGGGGGGTTGGGGAGAGGAAAAGAAAATGATCTTTGTCTTTAATGAATAATGCTTGGATATGACCAAATAAAATATTATTAAAAATAAAATAAAATAAAATAAAATAGCAATAATAATCACACACAAACAAGTTTTAATAAACCGAGAGAGACTAAATGATATGTCAATGTTTCTATAACCTACCAATAACAAATCCAAGACTAAAACTCAGTACCTTAAATTTTTCTCTAATGTTTATTCTATTCTGTCATATCTCTAGGGAAAATTTTCCTGACATCATAGATAATTATAATATCTTTTACAAGATTATCTACAACTGGAATGACTATTCATCAAGGTTTCCCAATAATTGTTATTATTCAGAGATATGCTTATATATGATTTAATCACCATAGGAAGATGCTGGTTTAGAAGCTTCCTCCAGTAAAGTGAATTACTAATTCATTAGAAACTTATTATCTAACAAGGCTTTCTTGGAATGCTTAGTGGTTAAGTGAATTCTCCCATAGTCAAATAGTTTCCTAATTTCCTGATTTCAAGGCTGGTTCACTATTGATGACTTATGTGATCTGACTTTTGATTTTCATAGTTTGGAACATCTCTTAAAAACAAAAATGATCACATACATGCTTATTATGCAGAAATGTCACTCCCAGAATAATATTTGAAATTTGAAGGAAATAATTATACACTTGGAGGTATAATATGAGATTTCTCTTGTCATTTAAATCAATTGTTGTAAGGCAAGATCACCACTGCTACTCAGTGACTCTTGTAGCATACTGTAATAAAAAGATTTCTAAACCTGGAATTAGAAAGATGTAGGTTTGATACTTAATTCTGCTATTCATCATCCATTTCTGAATTTGAGTTACTAATCTGTAAATTGTGGATGTTAATACATGCACCATGATTCATTTGAGGCATCTGTTTTTTTTTTTTTTTCCCAACAAAAAAACACTCTACTGATGACTATGTGACTGAATCTTCAGTTTGGAAGGGACTTGAGGTAAAAAAGTCCAACCCTTACTTCATTCATACATTTTATCTAATACAATTTTTTTGGAAGTTAATATTGATTTCTTCATTTTTTAATCTTATAGCTCATTTCTTAAATATTATCTTCCTCTACACTGTGTAGGCTTTTACAGTTAATCCAATCATATTTCTCTATTGTCCCTCTCGAGTGATTTTGGTGAGACTAATTTCTCTGGTTCTCTTCCTTCCCTTCTTACAGCTCCTTCTCAGTCTACATGGAAATATCTCCTACCTTTCCTGTCACTCTTTTCTTAACTTTTTACTTTAGAGCTTTCAATCTCAGCATTCAGTGAAATTGCTCTCTCCAAAGTTACTAAAAACCTCTCAACTGCCAAATCTAATGATTTTTTCTAAGTCTTTATACTTATTGAATTCTCTATAGTTTTTGATACTGTTTTTCATACTATTCTCTTTGACACAGTTCTCTCTAGGTTTTTCATACACTATCCTCTTATGGATTTCTTACTTATTTGACCACTCCTCTTTTAGCCTCCTTTTGTTAGATCTTCATCCATGTCATACCCGCTAATAATCTTTGGACTTTTTCCTCTTCTTCTTCTATATGCTATCTAACTTGATAATTTTATCAATTCCTTTGGATTCAGTTATCCTCTCTGTGCTGATTATACTTATATTTACTTTTCTAAGTATCTTTCCTAATGCCCATATTTGTGTCTCTAACTGCCTAGTGGACATTTCAAATTCAGTTCTTAAACTCAACATATCCAAAACTGAACTAATTTTATTTTTTTTATCACAAACCAATCCCTCTTCCTAATTCCCTTATTATTGTTGAGATTACCAAAATTCTCCAAGTCATCCATATTCATGTTAAACCGTCATCCTATACTCCCCATTATCTCTCTTCAAATCCAATCAATTGAAATAATTTTTATCTTCATAATATCTTTTGCACATCCACTTGCTTTCTTCTTATTTTCAAAATTCTTACCTTCCATCTTAGAATTAATAGTAAATACTGTTTCCAAGGCAGAAGAGCAGTGAGGGCTAGACAATTAGGCTTAAAAGACTTGCCAAGGGTCACACAGGAAGTGTCTGAGACCAAATTTGAACCTCCTCTCTTTAGGTTTGGTTCTCTTTCCACTGAACCAACTATCTATCCCTGCCATATTCTTTCTCATGACTCTACTACAATGTTAGTATAAGCTCTCATTACTTCACTTTGTACTTAAACTGTTGCAAGTCTTTTTTTTTTTTTGGTTTTCATACCAAAAGCCTCTTAGCATTCCAGTCCATCCTCTACTCAGCTATTAAAGTAGTCTTAAAATACAGATCTAATCATGTCTCTCCTTTACTCAATGAATTTCAGCTCCCTATCACTTCCAGAATGAAATAGAAAACCTCTTTTTGGAATTCAAAGAACTGCATATGCTGCTGTTCCTTACACATGTCCAATTTTCTTACATTTAACACTCTCACTCAACCCAAATATACTCTGTGAACAAGTAACAGTGGTCTCCTTGTTGTTCTTCATAAAAGACACTGCATTCCCCAAATTTGGGAATTTTCACTGTCTCTTCTGCTTTGATGATTTCTCTTTTCTTCTCTGCCTCCTGGTTTCCTTTAAGATTCAGCTAAAATTCTAACATTTGCAGACAGCTTTTCCCAATTTCTTTTAATTCTGGTACCTTCCATCTCTTTACTATCCCATTTTCTTCTGAGTATAGTACTTAGGGTTTTTTTTTTAACATTATTTTATTTGGTCATTTCCAAACATTATTCACTGGAAACAAAGATCATTTTCTTTTCCTCCCTGCCCCCCCCCCCACCACCTTTCCCTCTCCCATAGCCGACGCACGATTCCACTGGTTATCACATGTGTTCTTGACTTGAACCCATTTGGCTGTTGTTGGTATTTGCATTAGAGTGTTCATTTAGAGTCTCTCCTCAGTCATATCCCCTCCACCCCTGTAGTCAAGCAGTTGCTTTTCATCGGTGTTTTTACTCCCACAGTTTATCCTCTGCTTGTGGATAGTATTTTTTAGATCCCTGCAGATTGTTCAGGGACATTGCATTGACCCTAATGGAGAAGTCCATTACCTTCGATTGTACCACAGTGTATCAGTCTCTGTGTACAATGTTTTCTTGGTTCTGCTCCTTTTGTTCTGCATCACTTGCTGGAGGTTGTTCCAGTCTCCATGGAATTCCTCCACTTTATTATTCCTTTTTGCACAATAGTATTCCATCACCAACATATACCACAATTTGTTCAGCCATTCCCCATTTGATGGGCATCCCCTCGTTTTCCAATTATTGGCCACCACAAAGAGTGCAGCTATGAATATTCTTGTACAAGTCTTTTTCTTTATTATCTCTTTGGGGTACAAACCCAGCAGTGCTATAGCTATATCAAAGGGCAGACAGTCTTTTATCACCCTTTGGGCATAGTTCCAAATTGCCCTCCAGTTTGGCTGGATCAATTCACAACTCCACCAGCAATGAATTAGTGTCCCTATTTTGCCACATCCCCTCCAGCATTCATTACTTTCCATAGTTGTTATGTTAGCCAATCTGCTAGGTGTGAGGTGATACCTCAGAGTTGTTTTGATTTGCATCTCTCTGATTATAAGAGATGTAGAGCACGTTTTCATGTGCTTATTAATAGTTTTGATTTCTTTGGCTGAGAACTGCCTGTTCATGTTCACTACATATTGCATCACTTCATATAAGTCCAGGTTTTCTTGTGATGATCTTGTTTTTTATTTCTTATGGCACAATAGTATTCTATTACAAGCAGATACCACAACTTATTCAGCCATTCCCCAATTGATAGAAATCCCTTCAGTTTCCAGGTCTTTGCCACCACAAAAAATAACTGCTATAAATAGTTTGGTACAAATATATCCTTTCCCCCTATCTTTATTCTCTTTTGAATACAGACCCAATAATGGTATTGTTTGGTCAAAAGGTGTGCCTTTAGGGCATTATTCTAGATTGCTCTCCAGAATAGTTAGATCAGTTCACAGCTCCACCAACTGTGTATTAGTGTTCTAATTTTTCCACATTCCCTCCAAAATTTATCATTTTCCTTTTTTGTCATATTAATCAATTGAATAATGGGCACCTTAAAAAATTCTCAGACCCTACTTCATAAGGTTTGGTTAAGACCAGTCTCCATTTAAACAATGAAGGGACTTAGATCAGGAATGTGAGACCTCTACTCCACCCCTACTTAAGCATACTTTAGGGGAAGAAACTCCTTGCTGAACAATGAAAAGTACTTAACCTATACTTATAGTAAGGCAAAAGTTCTTAAGCTGTGCCTATTTTTAGATCTAATACAAAAAGGTGCTAAGTACCTATAAAGTTCAGGCAACTTGTGAATTTACAAGGAGCAAAAAGGTGAGAACTTATTCAGAGATTTTTTTCAGGTGTGAACTTAATCCAAAATTTAAGCCTACTTAGGTGTGAATTAAGAATGGTCTGTCCTTTGGAAACCGTCTACTGTAATTGGTAGATGTGAGAACTTAGGGGAGGTGACATAGAAGAAAATTCCCTTTAAAAGGAGGTCAGAAGCTGAGAGAAGGGGTTCTCTCTTAGGAGATTCAGCTGGGAAAAGCTGTCCCTTGTCCATTTATCAATTGGAGAATGGCTTGATTTTTTTTGTATAATTGATTTAGTTCTTTGTAAATTTGAGTAATTAAACCTTTGTCAAAGGTTTTTATGAAGATTGTTTCCCAATTTGTTGCTACCCTTCTGATTTTGGTTACATTGGTTTTGTTTGTACAAAAACTTTTTAATTTGATGTATTCCAGATTATTTATTTTGCATTCTGTAACTCTTTCTAAGTCTTGCTTGTTTTTGAAGTCTTTCCCTTCCCAAAGGTCTGACATGTATGCTATTCTGTGTTCGCCTAATTTTCTTAGTTTCCTTCTTTATGTTCAAGTCACTCACCCATTTTGAATTTATCTTGGTGTAGGGTGTGAGGTGTTGATCTAAACCTAATCTTTCCCCCACTGTCCTCCAATTTTCCCAGCAGTTTGTATGAAATACTGCATTTTTGTCCCAAAAGCTGGGATCTTTGGGTTTGTCATATACTGTCTTGCTGAGGTCCCTTGCCCCCAGTCTATTCCACTGATCCTCCTTTCTGTCTCTTAGCCAGTACCAAATTGTTTTGGAGACTGCTGCTTTATAATATAGTCTGAGATCTGGGACTGCAAGGCCCCCTTCCTTTGTATTTTTTTTTTCATTATTTCCCTGGATATCCTTGATCTTTTGTTCTTCCAAATGAACTTTGTTATGGTTTTTTAATAGGCAAGGAGGAGACCAAATTATCGCTCTTTGCAGATGACATGATGGTCTACTTAAAGAATCCTAGAGATTCAACCAAAAACTAATCGAAATAATCAACAACTTTAGCAAAGTTGTAGGATACAAAATAAACCCATATAAGTCATCAGCATTTCTATATAATTCCAACACAGCTCAGTAGCAAGAACTAGAAAGAGAAATCCCATTCAAAATTAACCTAGACAAAATAAAATACTTAGGAATCTATCTCCCAAGACAAACACAGGAACTATATGAACACAACTACAAAACACTTTCCACACCACGAAAACTAGACTTGAACAATTGGAAGAACATTAACTGCTCATGGGTAGGAAGAGCCAATATAATAAAAATGACCATCCTACCCAAACTCATCTATATATTTAGTGCCATACCCATGGAACTGGTACTTAGGTTTTTAAAAAATATATAGTTATTTATTTATCTCCCCCTTTCAATGGTGAGATCACTGACAATATAGATTGCCTTTTACTTTTCTTTTTATTCACAGTGATTAACAGTACTTAGAATATACTTAGATAACATTTATTGGCTATCTGACCATTATCCCTATCTTGATTTTAATTGTAGTTATACACCAAGTCTCTGTCCTAGGCCATCTATTCCCTTTTTAATCTATATTCCCTCATTTGTTGACATCATCAATTACCATATGTTTAACTATTACTTCTACAATATGACTCAAATTTACATTTAACCTCATTCTCTTTCTTGAACTACAGTCCAGATTCACAAAGTGCCTATTGGGAATTCTAAGGAGGATACCCTGTAGATTTTTCTAACTCAGTATGTCCAAAGCAGAATGCATTTCCCCCAAAATTCACTCTCATTTTTTGAGAAATATCTGGTTTTATAAGATGCAACATCTTCCTTCCATTTTCATAGGTTCATAATCTTGATGTTATCCTCAAATCCTCACTTTCCAAAGCCCCACATATCAATATGTTGTGAAATCATGACAGTTTTATTGGCATAACATTTTTTGCACCTTTCCTCTTCTCACTGTTAACACAGCCACAACCTTTAGTTCACTTCTTGAATCATTGCAAGTAATCTTGCTTAAGTCTCTCCTCACTCCATGAATGGTAGTATCTCCCTGGTGTCTCTGGAACTAATTACTGTTTGCCTTTTGCCACTCAAAAACTGACTCAAACCTACTTATCTGGTCTTATTAAGTATTAGACTATCATCAAACCAAATTATCTTTCTTGTTCTTTTCAGCATGAGGATACATTTTTATACATCCTTCTTTAACTGAATGTTATTCATGCTTGGCTTGCATTTTCTTCTCCCTTTAACCCAACAATATCCTTAATTTCTTACAAAGTCAATTTAGGTACCCTGTTCTACATAAAGTTTTCTTTGAATCACCTAAATGTCTGCTTTCTCTTTAAATTGCATTTTATTTTTCCCATTCATGAAATATATGCATATTATCTTCTTTGATAGAATGTAGGCTCTTTGAGAGCAGGGATGGTTTGTTTTTTACTTTTATACTCTGAATCTTACAGAATATTTAGCACTAGATTTTGATTGATTGATTGATTGGATTGACTAGCTATAACATCTGAATGAGAATAAACTAATGTGGTAGAAATAATCCTGAACTTAAAATCAGAGAGGAGGTTGGATTAGATGATTTCCAAAGTCCCATCCAATGCTAAGATTATATGGATTTATAGCATCTATTCTAGATTCTACTTGAATACTTTAGAATTGTGTAGAATGGTAATGCAATGCCTTTAAAGATAGGGTATTCCCCATCACTGGAAATGTTTAAGTGGCTGGGTGTCTTCTTCTTGGAGGATTTTGCAAATGAGAGTCATAATGTGGATAGGGACTGGTTTATATGTCCTTTGAGGCACCTTTTAACTCTAAATTATAAAATTAGAATGATACCAATTCCATTTGAAAGAAAAGTCTAATTGTTAGGAAATTGAGCTGAAATATTCCTCCCTGTAATTTTAAAGGTTGCTCCAATCCTGTGGACAGTATTACACCAAAAGAAAAGTTAGGCTATTAAAAAAAAGCCTAAATAGCTCCATACACCCAAGTCTTACAGAAAGAAGAAAGCTGAGAAAAGAAATACATTGGAAGGGTCACTTAAATTAGTTGCATTTAGTGCTAATCTTCTTGCTTTGATATATTCATCTATCAATCTTATTCCTCCCTGGACTTGGTTGACAAGTCTAGAACTTTAACACTTTAGAGAGAGCTATTGAGATGACAGTATGCTAGGGAAACTTTAGAACAATCCTTCTTGGGAGTAATCACTTGTAAAGAAACACAGTCAACAGTATTTCCAATTGCCTAGATCTGTAGACTTTTCACTTTTTTTCTTTTCATTCAATTGTCTTTTTATACAGTCTTCATGCCAGAAAATAGAAGAATTAGACTGAGTGACTTGCATCTTAGAAAAGAAAGTCTTGATACCAAGGAATCTCAGAATTCAAAGGAACCAAAGATTACTTAGTCCTTCTGAAGCCCAAATATCTTACAACCTAAACCTTGATGTGGAAGAGGCCTCAGAAGTAATCTAATCAAACATTTAATTAATGGATGAGGAAACTGAGGTCCCAAATGTTCACATAATTTTTTCAGGGTCACATAGGCATAACGGAGTAGAGACAGGGATAAGGAAATGAGATGGCTCTATGATGGAATTGGTATAGGGGAATCTGTGAGAAAATTTCGTCAATAAATGACAATAGCCTTTTCCTCTATAATTTATAATCTTAGTTGCCTTGAGAAATGCAAGTTAAAAACATTGCTTAAGATCACACAATCAATATGTATTTCATGAGCTGAACTCATATTTACCTGGATTCAAAGAAATTTCTCTATCTACTACACCATACTGCCTCTCAGAAAGTCTACAGCAAAATAATAAATTCAAGCTGTTTGAATACAAGACAAACCAAGATTTTTGTCTACTCTCCCACAGAATTTTCCAGGCTCAACAAGTAGTAATCATCTTCTAGCAATTTTGAGCTTACTGTATGAGAAGACAGAAAATTTCTTTTAAACAAATTTAATTGCTGAGAGCTGCCTAGCATGGAACCATGAATACTTAAAAAGTGCTGGATAAGTGTTTGTTGCATTAAATTAACAATGATGAACTTAATGTTGAATTGAAGTTTGCTTCTCAGTAACACTCAAGCACTTGCTACTTGAAGAATTTTATCACAGCAGTATCCATTTCTCTTTGGATTTCTGACATTGATTTTGTGTTTCCATTGACATTCTCCAGCAGTTAAGTTTGGTTTGCATGATATATGATTGTAAATG
This sequence comes from Monodelphis domestica, assembly GCF_027887165.1. Lineage (NCBI taxonomy): Eukaryota > Metazoa > Chordata > Mammalia > Didelphimorphia > Didelphidae > Monodelphis > Monodelphis domestica. Next base: position 239,212,299 of record NC_077227.1, on the reverse strand, counting down.
CAATACTATTTTGCCATAAGAAACGACAAATTGTTTGATCACAAAATAACCTAGAAAGATTTATAAAAGTTGATGCAAAATGAAGTGAACAGAACCAGGATAATGTTTCACACAGTAACAGTATTAAAGTACAATGATTAACTATGAATGACAACTATTATCAGCAATATAGAGATTGCAAAACAATTCCAAGGGACTCATAATGAAAAATATTATTCACCATCATAGAAGGAACTGACAGGGGATAAATACAGAATTAAGCATGCAACTTTCCACTTTATTTCCTTGATTTTTCTTGTATAAGTGATATGTCTTCTTTTACAAAAATACAAACATATACCTCACACCTAGCAGATTGGCTAACATTACAGCAAAGGAAAGTAATGAATGCTGGAGGGGATGTGGCAAAGTAAGGACATTAATTCATTGCTGGTGGAGTTGTGAATTGATCCAACCATTCTGGAGGGCAATTTGGAACTATGCCCAAAGGGCGACAAAAGAATATCTACCCTTTGACCCAGCCATAGCACTGCTGGGTCTGTACCCCAAAGAGATAATGGACAAAAAGACTTGTACAAAAATATTCATAGCTGCGCTCTTTGTGGTGGCCCAAAACTGGAAAATGAGGGGATGCCCATCAATTGGGGAATGGCTGAACAAACTGTGGTATATGTTGGTGATGGAGTACTATTGTGCTAAAAGGAATAATAAAGTGGAGAAGTTCCATGGAGACTGGAACAACCTCCAGGAAGTGATGCAGAGCGAGAGGAGCAGAACCAGGAGAACATTGTACACAGAGACTAATACACTGTGGTATAATCGAACGTAATGGACTTCTCCATTAGTGGCGGTGTAATGTCCCTGAACAACTTGCAGGGATCCAGGAGAAAAAAACACCATTCATAAGCAAAGGATAAACTATGGGAGTGGAAACACCGAGGAAAAGCAACTGCCTGAATACAGAGGTTGAGGGGACATGACAGAGGAGAGACTCTAAATGAACACTCTAGTGCAAATACTATCAACAAAGCAATGGGTTCAAATCAAGAAAACATCTAATGCCCAGTGGACTTACGCGTCGGCTATGGGGGGTGGGGGGAGGAAAAGAAAATGATCTTTAACGAATAATGCTTGGAAATGATCAAATAAAATATATTAAAAAAAAAGAAAAAAAATACAAACATATAAATATGTATCGAAAGATAGCATATAACCTATGCCATGTTACTGGCTGTCTTAGGAAAGGGAAAGAGGGAGTGAACATGAAGAGCAAAATATCAGGAAATAAATTATATCTAAATTTTTAATGTAGATTCCATTTAAGTGTAATCACCCATTTAATATAAGTGGGAGAAATATAATTTAAAATTTTATATTATATTTATATATAAAATTATGCTTTATATTTTAAGAATAATATTTATGTATAATGTTTATATTATATTTATAAAATTTATGTTTTATGTTTATATAAAATTTATGATGTATTATATATAAAACATAATATAAATATATTATATCAATATATATTGATTATATGGGAGATTATTTAAAATTAGGTTTGGGGAGCTAAAATAAACATAGTTTGGTTAAGTTGGTAAAGTCAATTAAAGAGAATCTTAAATATCAAGATTGAACTTTATCCAATAGTTTTCCTTTTTCTAAGAGGCAATAGAGGGTCTCTGAAGGATTTTTAGCAAGACTTCTATGATGAAAAAAGATTTATCTGGTAGCTTGAGAAATAGAGATTGCTCTTCATTTGTTTTTAAGTTTGGACTCTTTATGACCCCATTTTGGATTTTCATGGCAAAGATACTAGAATGCTTTGCCATTTCCTTGTCCAGTTTATTTTAGAGATGGAAAAACTGATGCAAACAGGGTCACTCAGCTGATATGTCTGAATATAGATTTGAACTTAGGAAGATGAGACTTCCTTACTCTAGACCCAATACTTTATACATTGTGCCACCTCATATTGATTTAAAGATATAGACACTAGAGGAAGTAAGACTAAGGATACATTCAAAATAATCTAGGTGTAATGTGAAGTTCTTGAAACAAAATTATAATAGTAAGAATGGAAAGGGAAAAATATGGATGCAAGAGACATTCTGAATAAAGAAATGTTTGTATATCATGATTGAATGGATATTAGTAAGTTAAGAAAAGGGAGAAATTAAAGATGGCTAACTAAGATTAGAAGAAGCAGGGCTGGTTGGAAATGAATGAGTGAATTAATTAATTTATTAGTTAAGTAATGGATAAATATAAATATACTGTTGAAATTAAAAGAAATAAGAAACCCCCCAAAGGAAACCAATAGTGTTAGAGAAAAATATGATTTTAGTTTTGGGGAATTTAAACTTATGTTAGTGAGATTTCAAAATGGAGATTTCAGTGGTTAATTGGAGACATAGAAAGCAAAATTTTGGAAAATTCAAATATAGAGTTATGTCTAGGAGTCATTCAAATATAATTAATGGATGAAACTGTGATAGCTTAAGAAATCTTTTAAGATATGGAATAAAAGAGTTCAATGAAGAGTTGGAGAACTAATTTTGGGAAGATACTTCATTTATGAGATGGGAGGGAATGGGAATCACTGGAAACAAAAATGTTCAAAGGGCAACTAAAAAAAACAAAAAATGGGAAAGTCAAGTTTTGCAGTTCAATTTAATCCAACAGACATTTATCAATACTGTATTCAGGTATATGTTCAATGTACTAGGGACTAAACAAAAACTAAGAATCCAAATTTGCTTTTTAGGAACTTACATCCTACTGCTTGATTGATAAAATAAGTACTAAGATAAATATAATATCATTTGGGAGTAACTAGCTATGCTTAAGGATCAAAATGCTCTAGAAATTGGAAGATGTATTGATCAATTTTTGTGATCCTTTTTATTTTTCATTATAAGGAATGGCTGTCAGGGTAGGGGGAAGGGATAAATTGTTAGTAGGCAATATTGGGAAGTTTAAGTGGCATTAAAATAATATCAACATAAAATTATCAAAAAAACACTTTCAAATTTTAAATTTTACTTTTCTTGAGATTACATGTTATTGTAAATTTATTTGTTCAATTTCTGACTTTTTTTGCAATATGTTTTCTCCTTACCACTCATCCTGCCTCCTCAAGAAAGTAAGAAATATGATATAGATCATGTAAATATATATATATATTATTTTATAATACACACTTCCATGTTATGTTGTAAAAGAAAACATTCCTTATACTAGAGAAAAATTCATGGAGAAAATGAAAAGAAAATAGTATATGTCAATATACATTCGGTCTCCATTTATTCCTTATGCAGTGGTAGGTATCCTTTTACATCATGAGTCCCTTGGAGTTGTGGATCTTTGTTTTGTTGATAATAGTTAAGACATTCACAGTTGATCATATTATTGTTCTTATTGTGTACAACATTCTCCTGGTTCTGCTTTCTTCACTTTGCATCACAGCATATAAATCTTTCCAGGTGTGTTTTTTTGGTGTGATCATCTTGTTTACCATTTCTTTTGGCACAATATTATACCATTGAAAGCAAATATCACAACTTGTTCAACCATTTCCAAACTGATGGATATCTCTTCAGTTTCCAATTCTTTGTCAGCACAAAATAACTGATATGTGTGTGTGTGTGTGTGTGTGTGTACATATATATATATATATATATATATATATATATATCCTTATTAAAAAAATCTCTTTTAGAAAAAGAACTAATAGTGATTTTGCTGAGTCAAAGGATATGCAGTTTAATGACACTTTGAACATGGTTACAATTTGCTCTCCAAAATGGTTGTATCAATAATTATTTTTAAATTTTCTAGAACTATTTGAAAGAGTAAGGAACACTAACCACTGGGTAAATTAGGGAAACCTTCAGGAAGAAAGAGGAAATATTTTCAGAAGTTGGGAATGCTAAAAGGCAGACACATAAAGAGGAAATACTTCAAGATGTGGTGATATGTATGAATGAATGGATAGTTTGTATTAATTTTAATACATCAAATATTATGGTAATGTTTTAATATTCTAATTAATAGATAGTTTGTATTAAATTAATTTTTTTACAAATAAAACCATTGCAGCCAAAATTAGAAGGAAATCAGAAAACTATTAAAAATTTATAGGGAGTTTCTCTGAGAAAGACCTCATTTCCTAAATGTATAGAGAACTGATTCGAATTTATAAGAATATGAGTCATTGTTCAATTGATAGTCAACGATTATGAATGAACATTTTACAGAAGAAAAAAAACAAAGCTTATATAGGAATATGAAAATATACTCTAAATCACTACTCTTCAAAGAAATGCAAATTAAAACACTCTGAGTTACCATCTCACACATATGAGATTGGCTACTATGACAGAAAAGGAAAATGGCAAATATTAGAGGGGATGTGGAGAAATTGGGATACCACTGAACTGCTGCTAGAGCTGTAAATAGATTAATTTTTCTTCAGAACAATGAAGAGCAATTACCTAGCAGTGTCACAAATAGGTTTGAATCCCAAAGAGATCAATGAGAAAATAAAATAATCTAAATATACAAAAATATTTTGGAAGCTTTTTGTGATAGCAAGAATTTGGAAACTAAAGAGATGTCTATTGATTGGAGAATGACTGAACAAGTTGTATCTCAGTTAAGTAGTATGGTGGATATAACATTAGACTTGGAATCAGAAGTTCAAATCCAGCCTCACTTATTAACTGTGTGACCATGAATAAGTCACTGAATCCCACTTGCCTGAATTTCCTCATCTGTTAAATGATATGAAGTAGGAAATGGCAAGCCACTCCAGAATCTTTCTCAAGAAAATGCCAAATGTGGTTACAAAGAGTCAGATATGACTGAAAAAAAGTTAAAAGATTAATGAAGATTTTATATGTCATTATGGAATTATAATATTGTGATATAAGAAATAATAATGTGGAAGTTTCAGAAAATTCTGGGCACAAAGCAAAGTGATCAGAACTAAACATTATGCACTATAACAGACATATTGTAATTATGATCAGCTCTGTAATTCTACTTTAATTAACAACTCCAAAGAAATCACAATGAAAAATCCCTCCATACCCAGGAGGGGGAAAATGATGAACATGGAGTGCAAATTGAATCATTCTTTTTTAACTTTTTTTTTCTTGTTTGTTTGTTTTTTTAATTTGCAACATGGCTAATATGGAAATATGTTTTACATGACTTCACATGTATAATTTCATCAGATTGCTTGCCTTATCAATGCAATGGATGAAGAAGGAGTCAGTAGGTGGGAGAGAATTTTGAAAACAAAATATAAAAAAATGCTAAAAATAAAGCATAATTATAAAAATAATTTATAATATCTTATCGAAGAAGAAAAACTTTTTGTTGTTTAGGATTCTTACCCAATGTAGATTTCTATATATTTTAATAACATTAACACATAAGATCAGAATTGGAGAGGGGGAAATGACAAAAATGTGAAAAAAGGTTATTATGTCCTTTTTTAATTCAAAGATATTTTATTTTTCAGATTACATTTAATAATAATTTTCAAGATATATTTTCCAAAAGTATAAGATACAAACCATCTCTCTCCCTCCCATCCTTCCACTGATTTGGAGATGGTAAGTAATTTGCCCTGGCCTATAGCCATATATTGTCATGCAAAACATTTCTATATTGGTCGTTGTTGTAAGAACACACTCATACAAAACCCAATTCCTCAAATAAAACTATAAATAAATTTATCTGAAAGATAGTATGTTTTGTTCTGCATCCATGTACTCCAACATTACTTTCTCTGGAGATAGATAGCATTCCCCATCATAATTTTTTTTTACAATTGTCCAACATCATTGCACTGTTGAGAATAGCTAAGTTTTCACATGCTGGTTCTGAATACAATGTTCTCCTGTTTGTTTGTTTGTTTTGTTTCACTCTGCATCAGTTCATGTATATCTTTCCAGCTTTTTTCTGAAATTGTCTTGCTTGTCATTTCTTATACCACAATACTATTCCTTTATCACCATATAACACAATTGTTTGGCCATTCCCCCATTTGATGGGCATCCCCTCAATTTCTAATTATTTGTCAATCCAAAAAGGGCAGCTATAATTATTTTTGTACAAGTATGTTCTTTCCCCCTTCTTTACTATCTTTGGGATATATACCAAGTAGTAGTATGTATTATAGGATTGAGGGATATGCTCAATTTTATAGAACTTTGAACTTAATTCCAAATTGCTGTTCAAAATGGTTGAATCAGTTCACAATTCCACTAACAATGCATTTGTTTCCCAATTTTGCCACCTCCCATCCACCATTTATCATTTTCCTTTACAGTCACATTGGCCAATATTAAAGGTGTGAGGTGGTATCTCAGAGTTGTTTTAATTTGCATTTCTCTAATAAAGAGTAATTTAGAACTTTTTATTTAATTATTATTAACTTTGATTTCTTCATCTGAAAATTGCTCTTTTTATTGATGTAAATTTTACAAATATAAAATTTCCCCCAAGTACTATTCTGGTTGTATCTCATAAATTTTGAGATGCTGCCTCCTCAGTGTCATTCTCCTTAGTGAAATTATTGATTTCTTCTACAATTTATTCTTTAACCCACTCTGTTTTTAGCATTAGATTATTTAGTTTCCAACTAATTTTTATTTGTGTTTCTGTGGACCTTCATTGATTAAAATGTTCATTTCATTATGGTCCAAAAAGAATGCATTTATTATTTCTGCTTTTTTGCATTTGGTTATGAAGTTTTATGCCCTAATTCATAGGCAATTTTTGTGTAGGTGCCATGCACTGTGGAAAAGAGAGTATATTCCTTTCTATTCCCAATCAATTTTCTTTTAACTTCAGCTTGAGCTTTGGTAGGTGCTCTGGACCTACTTCTGGGATTACACAAACCAGGTGTACTTCATGAACTGCCTTGTAATGACATTCAGAACCTCACTGCAGGATTGGATAGGCTCTGAGTCTTCCCATTGGGCTTGCACAGCTGGGCATCTTGTCAGCTGCCTTGTACTATGGCTTGTGGCCTTGGTTTAGGCTCCAGAAGACACTCAGAGCCTCCCTCTGAACTTCCAACTAGGCACACTGTGGACTGCCCTGCACTACTGATTGAGCCATTACTGCAGGCTTGGGCTGTGGCTTGAAACTTCAAGGGGTGGGCATGGGGTTGCACGGCTGTTGGCTTTGGAAGAGTTCAGAGTCTTGATAACTGGCTCGGACCCAGGTTCAGAACCTGGAACAATAGATGTGAGGTGAAGGGGCTTGCTGTTGGCTTTAGCTGGTATTCCTTGGTTTGGCTTCCTGTGGGCTCTCAGCCTAGTGAACCTGACCTTCTTTGTGTGCCTTTCAAGTTGTTCTTTACGTGAAATTTGCTTTACTCCATCTCTTCATTGATTCTTTCACTCCAGTATTCATTTTGAAGTGTTATTTTAAGGTTGGTTGAAGAGGATTCTCATAGTGGTTCAAGTTTCCCAGCTTCTACTCTGCTATCTTCCCAATTTTTTTAAAGCAATCAAAAATAACAACAAAAATGAGAAATGGACAAATGAAATTACTTGTAACAAATTAAAATAAAAACTAAAATAAAGAGTCTATGAAAAATAAATAACATAACAATAAATTCTGACAGTAAATGCATAGTTTCACAAATATATTTCTCCACCTCCTCAAAGACAGGAGATATATTTAGTTCCATTTCTTTCCTGGGGTCAGATTTCCTCAATATGATAACATGTTCAGTTTCCCTGTGACCTGAAAAAGATCAAAGATAGAAAAGTTCCAAAATATACTAAAATATTCATAGCAACAATTCTTTGTGGCAGCAAAGATCTAAAAATGTGAAGTCTATCAATCCAGAACTAATATAGGAGACATTACTATTTTATAAGAAATTTTGTGTTGGAGTGAAGAAATGGAAAGTGAGAGTTACCTAGGAATTTTAATGTAACAAACCAAGGCATATAAGTAAATTTAAAAATTAAAAAATATATTTTGAACATGAAAAATTCAGAATTGTATTCAAAGTCATGTAAAATCATTCCAGGGTAAAACAAGCAGCATAAGGAAACCAATATAGAAAATGGCAAAATAATATAAATCAAAAGAAAACCAAAAAATAAAAAGTGTTGTATAATGACAGTGTATTGCCACAAAGACTTGAAAAATATGAGATGATAATCATAATTTGTGATGATGATGATAATGACAATGTATTAATATGCCTCATCCTTCTGAAAGATTATCTTTCATGCACAAAATTGAAGCCACAGCCAAATATTAACTTCTTTGATTTCCCATCAAAGATTATATTCTTTCCATATTCTAACAAATGACTATTCTTCCAATCTTACTTATAAGAATATTATTATAAGAAATTATAAAATAAAAAAATCAATTCAAATTATCAAATTTGACCTTAAAAATAAAAAACCCTGATTACTGCTGTGTTTTTGATAATATTAAAAGAAAATCTTTCATATTAAAATTAATGTTGTTTTCTAGATCTCTGAGATGTATTAAAGAATAATGGGAAGAAAATTTAGAAAGTAAAGTGAAGAAAAAACAAGGGACATGAATAAAATTGGAATCATTTTAATAAACTTTCTAATAAATTTGCCTGTAGCCAACCCAAACCTATAGGGTTATTTTATACTCTCCCTGACATATTTCAATTTTTCTATAAGTTTTAAGAATAAATCATAATATTTTTAAAGATATAGTCTTTTTGGGGTCCATGAAGGTTTTTAATGTTGTAAATTGTGAGAGGAAGACTAAAGATGAAATTAAAGACTAGCAACTAAGATAATGGAATCAGGGAATCTAAGCTAGCCCAAACCTTCAAAATACACAAAAATAGAAAATAAGGCACCTCAAAACAAAGAGAATATGGAGCAATATGTATCACTGCATTGAGAGGGGAGAATAATCCAGTGAATTTATGGAGGGAATAGGTTGCAGAGCTATTTGAAAAAAATCCCTATTTTCCTATTTTGAAAAAAAATAGAATACAGAATTCTTACAAATTCCTTCTAATTTCACATAGTGCTAATACCTAAATCAGAAAAAAATAAACTACAACAGAGAAAGAAAATTATAGACCAATTTCCCTAATCAATATTGATACAAAAAATAAATAAAACACTAACAAGGAGATTTCCGTATTATATCACAAGGATCAAATACTATGACTAGCTGGTTTTATTACAGGAATTAAAAGATGGTTCAGTATTAGGAGAATTATGATCATACTTGGCCATATCAACAATAAAACCAAGAGAAACCATATATTTATCTCAATAAATGCAGAAAAATCTTTTGACAAAATACAATACCTCTTCTTTATGAAAACAATAGAAATTATTGGAATAAAAGGAGCTTCCTTAAAGTTGTAAAGGTCCTCTATCTAAAATGATCATCAAACATTATCTGTAATGGAGATAAACTAGAATCCTTTCAAATTAGTTGAGCAGTAAAGCAAATATGACCATTATCACCACTACTACTTAATATTTTACTAGAAATGCTAGCTATCTCAATAAGAGCAAAAACAGAAATTGAAAGAAAGAAATTGAAAGAAAGAAAGAATTAGAGCAGGCATTGAGGAAACAAAGTTATCACTATTAGCAGATGATGTGATGATATAGAGAATCCCAAAAAATCAATAAAAAACTAATAGAAACAGTAAACAATTTTAGCAAAATTGCTGGATATAAAATAAACCCACATAAATGATCAGTATTTGCATTTCTATTTACCACTAATGAGTTCAATGAGAGGAGATAGAAAAGGAAATTCCAATTAAAATAATAGTAGAAAGTTTAGAATGCCTAGGAATATATTTACCAAAAAAAAAAAGCAAACAAACAAACCAAACCCAGAAACTATGTGAACACAATTACAAAATACTTTTCACACAAATCAGATGGAAACAGTTGGAAAAAATATCAATTGCTCATGGATAAGCAGAGTCAACATAATAAAAATAATAATCCTACCTCAGTTAATTTAACTATTCCATGCTAAACCAAGCAAACTACTCAAAAATTATTACCTATAACTAGAAGAAATAATTAAAATTCATCTTGAAGAACAACAGTTCAAGAATATAAAATTAATTAATGATAAAAATGTGATGGGAAGAGACTTAACTTTTCCAGTTCACAAACTATGGTATAAACTGGTAATCATCAAAATGGTCTTGTACTAACTAAAAAATAGAATAGTAGAACAGTAGAATAGATTAGGAAAACAACAAACAATAATTAATGACCATAGTATGGTCAGTCTATGGTCAGAAATGATGAACAGGATGAATTCATAACATGGAAAACTGACACAAAATGAAGTAAGCAGAACCTAGAACAGTGAATACAGTAACAGAAATGGTATACAGTGATCATCTGTGAAGGACTAAACTATTATCAGCAAAATAAGGTTCCAATATAATCCCAAGAGACTCCTGAGGAAAAACAAAACAAAATAAAACAAAAGCAAAAAGAAAACAAATGAACGAACTAACTGCTCTCCACAACCAAAGAAGGAACTGGTTGGAATCTGACTGCTGATCAAAGCATGTCATCCACTATTTTATTTCCTTCAGGAATGATTTTTTTCTTTTATATATGGGATTTTTATCTTTAGTCATGACATGGGGAATATGGAAATACACCTTGAATGAAAGCTCTGGTATTACCTATTTTGGGCTATTTACCACCTCAGGGAGGGGTGGGAAAAGGGAAGGAAAAAATGTGAATTGCAAAAGGTCAGAAAACAAATGTCAAAAATTATTTCTACATGTAATTGAAAAAATAAAATTTAATTTAAAAAGAATAAAGATACAGCAGTTTAATTATTTCAATGAAGCATTTTTTTTCTTTCTTAATACAATGGAAGTTCTTTCCAATTTTACTAGTACCATATTCACATATGATTGATACAAAAAAAGAACTTCATGTTTTGCCAAAGTAGGTAAATGAAATAGAGATTTGGTGTTTGAAGCCATAATATAATAGTGAATGACATTTCTAGGGGAGAAAATACATGAAGCGAAGAATCCAGGGCCAAGAAGTGATCACTGGGGTAACAGAAAACTCACATAGAGGCCTATGAAGAACCAGTGAAGGAGGAAGAATAAACTTAAAATAATATTGGGTCAAACCCATGGCCTGATGAGAAGGGACTTCAGTGACAGATTTTTTTAATCAATTTCATAATGGGTAGGTAGTCATTGAATAATTTTTTGGCAGTGGAGATATATAATCAGAATTTTACCTTTGTAAAGTAAATATTACAGTGGTATTGAGTAGCATAGAGGCACTTATAAGAGTCAGAATTTATCACTGGGCTTACCATTGGGAAGATCTGAGTTCAAACAAAATCTCAGACACTTCCTAAATCTGTGACCCTGGACAAGTCACTTAACTATTTTTTGCTTCAGTTTCATCAATTATAAAATGTTGGGACAATAAAAGAAGATAATATATGTTAAAAAATTTAGCACAATACCTGGAATATAGCAGATGCTATGCATATAAAACATAATTATTCCCTCTCTTTCCCCATTTAGAAGAAAGGCCTATTAATACACTACTGCAATAACTAGGTGGAGAGTAATTAAAGTGTGAAGTGGGAATAGAAAAAATAATTTTTGGGATATGCAATCAGTAGGATTAAAGTATTTAAATGAAAGGGGGTGATATTTATAAATATTTTGTTCAGTGTTAACAACAAATAAGTCATTGAAGTTATATCTTTGGGTATGTTTATCAAGGATTATTTTCTAAGTGATGGTTGACTTGATACTGTTTATTTTCAAATCATGGACCTTCATTTTTTTCTAAAGAGTCAAAATGGTTGACCATATTTTAATAGGGAGTCTCTTGGAGCCTTACAAGTAAGTATCACTCATTTTTCAATGGTGATAGATGCACAAAAAGTGACTAAAAAAGGAAATATCAGATTATAAAGGATAACAAAAGTAAATAGGCCAATCCCATAGTGTGAGTAACACATAATAGATGGACACTTTAAGCACTGCATACATAGGTAATCATTAAATAGATTTTTTAAAAAAAACTATGAGAAGATTATTGGCATTTTTGAATATAATTTGTAGAAGATGTATACATAGTGCATCATATACAAGAATAGTAACAGAAATGAAATTCTGGTCGTGTTCTGTTCTTTGCTGAAAACAATGTTCCTATTAATGAAATTAGAGGTCAAATTGAATATTCGACCAAATAGTATTGGGGAAAAGTTAAAAACTCCACCAAATGTAAAACTAAAGTACCTAGAGAAATTATATTTCTATTAATGGAAATAAGCAAGATAAGAGGACAAACTGATTTGGGGAGACATCATTAGCCTATAACTTTAGTGCTTTTTGTTTATTGGGTTTAAGATATAAGTGAAACATTCAGATGTGTACATCTAGCCCAAAGCTAGAGATATCTTAATAGAAGTAGTAGGAACAGGTTGGGGATAGAAATAATGAATAGGTCTCTCTTCAATAGTAATAGTTAAAGAATGAGATCAGAAGTTGTCAACAACAAAGAATGCAGAAAGAGAAGAAAAACCTAAGGGGAAAAAACAACAAAAATCCTTGGAAAATTTCCACCAAGAGAAAGAAGGAAGGAAGGAAGGGAGGGAGAGAGGAAATGTGGAAGGAAGGGAGGAAGAAAGGGAGGAAGGAAGGAAGGAAGGAAGGAAGGAAGGAAGGAAGGAAGGAAGGAAGGAAGGAAGGAAGGAAGGAAGGAAGGAAGGAAGGAAGGAAGGAAGGAAGGCAATAAGAAGAAGAAAAAGAAAAGAAAATAGGGGGAAAAGAAAAGAATGAAAGTTTAGAAGTGGGATGGGGAACTGAGAACTTGAATCAGAGATGATGAGCTGAATAAAATCAATAACAAGAGCTTTACTACCAATATGTGGCTATGAGTTGGTTCCTGAAATTATTCACCTATTACTTAGGCCTATAACTGTCTGCTTTATCTCAATAACCTCACCTTGCAGAAATAAGACTGGAACCCATAGGCTACTTCCAAATTGGTAGATTCCAAATGAGCCAAAATTACTCAAAGAATTTGAACTGTTAGTAGGCCCATGCAGAGTGATAGGTAAGCTGATTTTCAAGTTCTCACTATTTTGTAAGTATTCCTATTGACCAGTCTACAAAATTTCTCAGTATTAACCTGCCTCAAGTTAATGGAGTTTGGGAGCAAAATCATATCATTAACACCAGTCCATTTCTACTATTAGTAATACCATGACTTAAAAAAAAACAACAACAAACCTAATTGAGAACATATTTGTCTACTTAACATCCACATCTTCTCTTTTTCTTTCTACTCCTATGGATTCATGTACTTGAAATTTTCCCATTATTCTGATTACTCCCTTCTTCCTTTATATGTATTTGTAGAACAGGGTGTGTCTTCTAGGAGCATGTACTAGTTCTCAACTTCCCAAGCATGTGTGTGGACAAAGTGAAGAAATAATATACTTTCATTACATTTTATATGTTCCATAACAATTTCTGAAACCTAGTTATTATGAATGTTTAAATTAGGTACTGATTCTTCTTCATCTGATTAAGAAACACCTAGAATAGAAACCTACACATTATAGATGCTAAATATGTGTTTTCTTAATTTTTTAAAGTTAGATACTTTTTGAGAGATTTTAATGCAAATCTTTTACCAGGGTATTTTATTTGTAAACATATCAGGAAATTCTAGATTCAAATAACATCATTGACACTAACCATGGACAAACCATGTAATCTCTCAACTTCTGTTTTCTCTTCTCTAAAAGAGCTTTTACCTCACACTGTTGTCTTTCTCTTTCTTTTAGAATTGAAAGTAAGTATTGACTACATGGCAGAACAGTCCTAAAGACTAGGCAATTGAGCCAGTGTCACACAGCTAAGAAGTATCTGAGGCCACATTTGAATTCAGGACCTACATCTCCAGGAGACCTAGCTTTCTGTCCACTGAGCCACTCAGCTGCCCTACTTTCTTCTGTTTTATACCAACTAGTCAAATCCATAACAACAAGGAAATATAAAAGAAGAAAATTCAAAAGACAAATCTGTGCATCTGTCCAAGAGATATTTTAATTCCAAAGGGAAATTATCACTGCCTAGCCTTGTTTTTATTGTCACCTAAAACACCATGCAAACACAAATATTGTTACCATAACAACATCCATATCTTTGATTTATTTATTATGAACTTTTTCTTAGAAAATACTATAAAATGATCCCAGCCTTTACATTTACATCTCCAAAGAGCAATAAACAGTTGACAATTAACTGGTAATTATTTCCACCTGCTAAGCTCTAATTCAAGACATTTTGATTAATTAATAGCAAAAATCTATCACTATCAGTTACTAAATTTAAAAGAAAGCACCACAAAACATTCCTCAACACAAATTAGCATTCATCTAGAATGAGGTCTTGGTCCATTTTCTGGGTCGTTGCCACTGAACTCATTACACACATAATTGGAAAAAGCAGCCACTGTTAATCAATATAACAATATGATTTCCTTTATGAAAGTTAATCGCAATTATGGGAAAGTCAGAAAATAAATTTAGGGACAAAAAAGAGAAAATAGCTCTCTGATTCTTAACATTTGGACTTTATGATTTACCCGTTAGGCTCTAGGGAAAATATCTTTGCTTTTTATCAAGTATATTTTCTTCTCTCTCTCTCTCTCTCTCTCTCTCTCTCTCTCTCTCTCTCTCTCTCTCTCTCTCTCTCTCTCTCTCTCTCTCTCTCTCTCTCCCTTTTTATTAAGGACAATTCAGCAGTACAGTTTGAGGTTACTGCAGGCCTGCAAAATCCACATCAGAGTTCTCATTTATTACAGTGAATAGTGCATACTAATGTTTTAGATCAATTAGATGAACATTTTGTTCTGATTTAAGGTTGTAGAGAATAAAGCAGTGCCATCTCTTAGCCTAACCCTTCTCCCTCCTGAGATTAATGTACTTTCAATAGTGTATGAATTTTCTAAACACTGTGTACAAGTTGGGCTTTTCCCATTTTTAATCTTCATCATGTTCTCAAGGCAGTAAACAAAGCCCCGTCCGGGAACTGAAAGGAGGAGGAAATGTGAATGATTGTTTCTCCTTAAAAATTCATGAGCACGTTGGCACTGGTAAGCCAACTGTGAACATTGGGAAATTCCATAAATCTCAATTGACAAGCTGAATCTCATGAATGCTATGGGAACCTAGCCAAAGGAATGCATTTTAGTTTTCTCTCTCATTTGGTAAAAAAAAAAAAGTGCATCTTCCTTTCGTAGATCTAGAAAGTACACACCAATGTTCCTAAGCCTTAGCAAGAGCTTAGCTTTCTTCTCTTTTTGATTCAGGGTTCATGATATGGGTTCATATTTTACTGGAGAGGAGGGAGATATATTACCATGTTTTCTCTGCTAAGCTGTGGACAAGAGTGACTCAGGAAAGGCAAGTGTAGATGGGCCATGTTGAACATTTAGAGCTGAAGTACCCAAATCAATAATCTTACAGATCTTTAGAATTTTAGGAAGTTCAGCACATATATTTATTGATATATAATGGGGCAGGGAATCATTGAATCCCAAAACAAACCATATGATCTTTATCACAGTCAACAGAGCACCAACCTGGAATCAGTAAAACCTGTGTTCAAATCTAGCTTCAGACACTTACTAGCTGTTTGACCCTGGGCAAACCATTGAACCCTGTTTGCCTCATTTTCCTCATCTATAAAATGAGAGTGAAAAAAATGAAGACATTAAATGTGTTAACAAAGGAAGGAAAACTTAGTATTTTTTTAAATATGGCATTATGTGAGATGCAGATTGTTGCTGTGAGCTGTGAGACAATCTTAGCAGAGACTCTAGCATCTTGGATTCCATGCATGAAGTCACCTAATGTATCATTCCTTTACGTGCCTACTGATGCTTATTGCCTATGTGACCTTGGGAAAGTTGCTTAATATTCCTGATCATTGATTTCTTTGTCTGAAAAATAACTGGTAAGAAGTAGATAACTCTTATGATCCCTTTCAGCTCTAGACCTGATACCATGAACCCATGATGAATTGATGATAATGAGGAAAAGGAATACTCTTTATACAATCTGAATTTTGGTCACTCGCCAGAAGCATTTACTAGATGTGTGACCCTGGCAATGTTCTACTTTATAGAGAAGTTGTGAAATATAATAGAAACTGTTGTATTTAGAACTAGGAATTGAATATTGGCTCTCCTGTTTACTGTTTGACCAGGAGCAGGTCAGTTAACATCTCTGTGTCTAAATTTCCTCAGCTATGAATACAATACACACTACCCAAGCAGTATGTTGTGAGCAAAGCATTCTGTCAATCTTACTGAACTATAAAACATACATGATTATATAAAGAGAAAGTATGGCTGTTCAAGGACACCTAACACCTCTGCTGTGAGGAATTGACAATGCTCTTTAGAGGGATGCTAATCCACCTTTGCTGTCTACCCATCATCTCTCTTTTGGCTCCAAGAAACTTTGGCATGTGCAAGGCTAAACTTTGGTAAACTGCTATGGAAGATGGGCTAAAATGGGTTGAGGATAACCGATAAGCCACAAAACTCTCCATGAGTTAGGGAGAGGAGGAATGTCTGCCCCAAGCATGTGAGATTTCTTCTGGCAAAATGGCTGGATGAGAACAATTTATTACAATGGTCACAAAGACGACTAAAGCAAATGCTGTGCAGTGCTTAGAATTTGATCAGCCATCAAAGATGCCCAGGTCATCCCAAGTTATCACCAGTTTTCCTGACTTTTGTCTTGCCACTGAATTTCAATGAGTGAAGAGGTAGAAAACTCTGCAACTCTGCCTCATTTAAATCCAATTCAGGCACAAATCAATACATCAATGATGTCATTGGTTGTTTTAAAAAATAGACAAGTACCAATATTATATAAATGTGACTTGGGGCCTTGTATTAGCATAGAATCCTACCAACTCAATGACTACTAATACCTATCCCTTTTCTCTACCAAGCCTCTGTTTGTTTTTTGTTTTTGTTTTTGTTTTCATCTGTAACCAGAAGGTGTTGGAATAAATAAGTTCTAAGACATTTTTACATCTAGCATTCTATCTTCTACATTTGATGAAATTCAATGTCCCATCCCATTATAAGGAGCCTATGATTATTAATTAATCTTCTATTTGTGGCAGCTAGATGGCCCAATGGATAAAGTGCTGGTTCTGGGGTCATTAGACATGAGTTCAAGACTGGCCTTAGATCTGTGTGAATCCTGTTTGCCTCAGTTTCCTTATCTATAAAATGAGCTAGAGAAGAAATGGCAAAGCACTCCAGTGTCTTTGCCAAGAAAATCCCATATGGGGTCATGAAGAGTCAAACACAACTGAAAATGACCAAACAATGGTGATGATTATCAATTAGTGCCAGTGTGATAAAATGAACAGAGAGTCTATCTCAAAGCCTCAAATATCTGGGTTCTAGGTCCCTTCTCTGATTTCACGAACTGCTCTCTGATTCTGAATGAGACACATAAACTCTAGTATTCAAAGCAACTCCCTACATCTGAGGAAATTGATCAGTGTTTGTCAACTGTCAATTGTGATAAATTAACAACAGCCTGTTAATGTTTTAGTACTAAAATTCTCTTCCCCCTTTAAGATGATAAAATTTATAATCTAACTATTCTGGAGGGCAATTTGAAACTATATGTGAAGGGATTTAAAAGAATGCCTGCACTTTGATCCAGCCATAACACTGCTGGGTTTGTACGCCCAAGAGATAATAAGGAAAAATACTTATACAAAAATATTTATAACCATGCTCTATGTGGTGGCAAAAATTGGAAAATGAGGGGATGTCCTTCAATTGGGGGATGGCTGAACAAATTGTGGTATATTCTGGTGATGGAATACTATTATGTTGAAAAGAATAATGAAATGGATGAATTCCATATGAACTGGAAAGACCTCCAGGAATTGATGCAGAGTAAAAAGAGCAGAACCAGGAGAACATTGTACACAGAGACTGATACACTGTGGTACAATTGAATGTAATAGACTTTTTTACTAGCAGCAATGCAAAGATCCAGGACAATTCTAAGGAAATTATGAGAAAAAATGCTATCCACACCCAGAGAAAGAACTGTGGGAGTAGAAAAACAAAAAAAAAATCACTGTATGATCAATTAAATAGTTTGATGTAGATATGATTAGGATTTTGATGTTAAAATATCACTACTGCAAATATGAATAACATGGAAATAGGTTTTGACCAGTGATTCATGTACAAACCAGTGGGACTGCTTGCCAATTTTTGGAGGGGGGAGGGAAGAGGGTGGGAAAAATCATGAATCATGTAACCATGGAAAAATATTATGAATAATTTTTTAAAATATGATAATATTTTTAAAAACTTAAACCTTTTATTTTTTCTTGTTGCTATACTGCTTTTCTCCCCACTGGTTCTTTCCTTCTTCCCATGTTCTTGTTTTGAACTCATAGAGATAAAGAAAATGTTATATTAGTCAAAAGAAGAGTCCATTCTAGAGGACTTAGGTATTTTAATGATTCATAAAAAAATAAGTTCTAGTGGGTTAGTAGAATTATGGCCTGCTTGAAAAAATTATGATTAGTAACTCAATTTTTCATATTCTGAGAAAGTTATATTTGTTTCACATCTAGAATAAATAAACATCTCCAGTTAAGAATAGAAGAGGAGTTGCATGCAATAATTGCTTTTATTAGTGGTGTTGGTATTTAACCCTTAAAACAATTTTGAGATATAACAATTCAGATGGATAACAGCCTTATTAGTTTATGTATTAGGAGAATACAAGTCTTCATTATATTATCAAGTAGCCAACATGAAGAACTGATAATATGATACAGAAAAGGAATAATTTTTGCATATTTTTAGTATAAGAATAACTGAAGACTGTTCATATTGGGAATTTGGTACAACGGGATTTTCATCATATTTTATCTTTTTGATTTAATAATTTTTCAGTCATGTCCAGCTCTTCTTAACTCCATTTGGGGTTTTCTCGGCAAACATACTATAGTGGCTTGCCATTTTCTTCTCATTTTACAAATGAGCAAATTGAGGCAAACAACTATGATCTGCCTAGAGTCAGACAGCTAGTATATGCTCTAGGTCCAATTTGAACTCAGGAAGATTCCTGACCCTAGGCCCAGCACTTGGGTCCACTATGCCACCTGGCTGCCCTTATATTTAATTAATTAAAGTTGGTTTATTAAAATATTTCATACTTTAATTAGGGTCCAGTGAACAATTCAAGAAGTAATCCATACTTACCATAAAAATATGAATCTGCATGAAATGAGTTTATTTTTCAGTAAGGAAAATTGTTATAAAGAGGGGAAATATGGAGAAAGTAAGTCTTATACCCAGATTTCTAAGACAGACATCAGCTAATAAGTTATTTTCCTTTGTTCTCTCCTTCTTTCCTTTTATTACTATTCATTTTAATGTTTATTTCATATAAATAAGTGATACATTTGATTAAACATTTTTCTAGCACTACTTATAAAACTATGATTTTTTTTCTTAAAATGGCTTATTACATTTATAATTTTACAAATATTAAATTAATTGTACATACCTGATATAAATTCAACATGTCAATTCATGTTTTAGACTCTTTGTAAGTAATCCAATCAATATCTATTTAAAGACATTTATTAAATGAGCTGATATGTAGTTTTCCTTGCTATCTTTTTAGATTAGATATTAGAGCCATATCTGTATGATTAATCAGTTTAATTAGATCTATTTTTTAATGTTACTGTGTCATGCAAAATAATTGGCACAAGTTAAATTTTGTTTCTATCTTTTTCCAATATTTTTATCTCTATGTAAGCTTAGAATGTATATATCATATACATATGGGTTTAATTTAGAAAATGATTAATAGATGTTAATATATCTCTGGTCTCTTATTCTGATAAATATGGACAATTTTGTTTCATGATATTTTGAAATATGGCATATTTTTAAAATGTTTGGTTATATATTCAGGAGTTCAATGATTCTTGTTATATTTCTGACATGGTTTCCAGTTGTTATTTACATATGGTAGACATATTTTCTTCCATATGTTTAATCTTTTGACTCAATCTTTCTTGTTGCTTTTTAGAAACACTTAGTTCAATTTGAGCCATTCTATTTTTAATAAAGGTTATTACTCTGGTAAGACAACCCTTTGTCTTCTTCTAAGCTTATTTCATTTTTCATTTCATGCCATTTTTCCAGTGAGACTCTTCCAGTTACTTCTTAGTTCTCTTAGTCTTGTGATTAAGAAGTTTAAGATTCTGTGGGTAGGTGTGTAGTGTACTCTCCTCTTTTAAATTTACCTCCCCGACATCTCTTAATGCCTAATATTTTTTTCATTATGCTTAATATTTTCATTTGTTTACACATATCTAGCCTCAGTTCTTCATTTGGAATTTTGTTCCAGGATCAAGCATTGACCTTTCATACAATTTTGAATGGAATAGACAGTGCCTCTTTACTCCCATATTAACTCTCACAATTTACACTACTAGATTCCTCCTTTCCTTGAGTGTCTATTCTCAAGACATTGATCCTGTTCACTTTTCAGTGATGCTGATTGGAGCTTCATACTTTACCCCTATTGAAACATTGCTATTCATACAATTTTGGTATTTATGCCATTTCTGGCTTCAGTGTACTTCATTATATTTCAACCCCAAATTAAACCGAAGTTACTACAGGAAATCTTTTCAACGAATTTTAATATTTTTGGTCAAGACACTGGCAGATTTCAGTATGCTTTATACAAATTCACATAGAATTCCCTGGTTAGACTCTAGCATAGTGATTCTGGGTACCATTTTATCCAATACTGAATTGGATAAACGAGTTGATTATTTTTCTTTGATTTTCTTGCTCATTATTTAAAACAGTGCCCTTTTAAGAATTTTTCTGGAATACATGTGAGAAAGTCATTTCTTCTATAACCTTTCATATCCCTATTTTAATCAGAAGTCCAAAGTCTTCATTTAGCAAATGAGTATGCAGAAACCCAAAGAGGTAAAATAATGTGTTCAAGGTCAAACAGATAATAAATGAGAGAGCTAAGATCAAAACTCAATTCTTATATGAGTATAAAATTAGTTTTATTTCTTGAATATCATATTGAAATTGTCACCTCCTAGAGATAACAATATTTCACCCAAAGAAATGCCTCATAGAAACAGAAAATACTCAGAAACAAGGAATTGTTTTTTTAGCAGATTTAGAACAGATTCTTTTCTATGACTCTTTTCCAAAATAATGCATTTTAGAAACCTTTAAAATTCAAAATTTTATCATGAAATTTGGATATTTAATACATTTTAATTTTATTTCTTTATATTTTAGTTTGATATACATTATTATGTATAAGAGACAACAAAGGGTAATGGAAAACAGATTGATTATCATGAAACCAAAGTTTAATTCTATTCTTTGATATTTAAATAGTTTTTAGAAAAATTTCAGATTTAGACAGGAGTTTAGATACTATTGATTCCAACTCATAGATGAGTTGTAATACTCTCTAGATTATCTCCAACAAGTTGTTACCCAGTTACTGCCTAAAGATTTCTAAGGAAAACCTCCAGAATCTATAAATCAGATAATTTGAGAATTTGATAGGATCTCAGTTCCTCAAGTCTCAGAGTAACCCATTCCAATTTTTTTCCTCTCCTTCCTACTGTCTTTCAAAACATCCCTTTTTTTATCCTTAATTTTTAAAAATCATCCCATTATAATACATTTACAACCATTGCTTATAAGTAGATTTCTTCTAACTGCACTATTAATGGCAAGGTTCTTAGGAGTTAGGCATATCATCTTCTCATATAGAAATATAACAAATTAACTCTTTAAGTATGTTATGACTTTTTGCAAATAATAGGGTTTTATTATATTTATTTATTAGTTATATTAAAATATTCAATTAACTCTCTCCTTCTTTCACTCCCCACCCAAGTTAAAGAATGTATCCTTTGACAAAAAGAAATGAAACCATGTCATTTATTTCTATTTATCAGTTCTTTTTCTAGAGATGGATATATACAAGTTATTCTTCAAAAAACATTTCTGTTGTGTATATATGTATATTTTTTTCATATATATATATTTGCTTAATCTTGTTTCATATTTTATTTTTCATGTAGGTCTTAACATGTTCCTCCAGAATTAATCTTGTGAAATTACTTATGACTCCAGAGTATTCCACAAAAATCATATGCCACAACTTGTTTAGTCATTTCCCAATTAATTGGTACCCTTCGATTTCCAATTCCTCACCACCACAAAGAGAGTTACTATAAATATTTTATTTTTTAATTTTATTTATTTTTTAGAACATTTTCCATGTTTGCATTATTCATTTCTTTCCCTCCCCTTACTTCTGTGCTCCCAGAGCCAACAAGCAGTTCTTCTGGGTTTTACAAATATAGAGCGAATTTTTAAAGCCTAGACCACCTAATCACATACCCATATATACATGTGATAAGTGATGTCATATGTTTTGCTTTTGCATTTCTACTCCCACAGTTCTTTCTCTCAAGTAGATAGCATTCTTTTACATAAGTTCTTCAGGAGTATCCTGGCTTATTGCTTTGTTATTAGTCTATTACAATGGATTTTTCCACAATGACTTACTTTCTGTGAACAATGTTCTGGTTCTGTTCATTTCACTTTGCATCAGTTCATTGAGTTTCTCCCAGTTCATTTGGAAAGCCTCCAGATGATTAGCCCTTATAGCACAATAGTATTCCATCACATCATATACTACAATTTGTTCAGCCACTCCTAAATCTATGGATATCCAATCAATTTCCAATTTTTGTCACCAAAAAGAGCACAGCTATGAATATTGTTGTACAGTTATTTTTCCTTATTATGTTTTTGGATTACAAACCCAGCAGAGGTATTGTTGGATCAAAAGGTATGCATTCTTCTCTGGAATCTTTTGAATAAGTGACAAATTTTCTGTTCATCTTTGCTAAAGAATTTTTAAAGTCTTCTATTTCATTAAATATCTATTTCCCTATCCTCAAGAATTATGCTCAGTTTTGCTAGGTAGAAATTTTCACATTTGAAAAAATGAGTCTTTAGCCCCTTTTTTGTTGTTTCTTGATGTTTCATGGAGTCGTAAGCTTCCACATTACCAATTCTTAGTTTTTTGGAGTGATTTTCTTCTTTTAGTGTTTGGTGTACATTTTCAAGCTATTAATTTTTCATACTTTTCTTGAGAAAATCTCTTTTATTTTCCCTTTTTTCTACAGCATTCTTATTTGACTTTGAAAATTATTTTATATATTTTTCAGTATTTTTCAAGTGCTTCTGGGAATTCTTATTGAAGCTGTGTCTAAACTGCATTTTTGAGACTTCTTTTTAATGTTTTTAAGTTATCTTCTCAGTATAACACTTGAACTTCCCTGCTGCCATAAATATTTTATAGCCATCTCCTTTTTTTAGTTTTTTTCAATTTTTCATGCTATTTCTTGAATTTGAACTTTATGTTAGATTTGGCCTTGTTCATCTCTAGTAAAATGAATGACCTGAGCTTCTGTATTTCAATTTGAGTACCTGTAGGTTTTCAGTTTTTCCAAGATGTTATGATCCAAGGATAGAATTGGTTATTGTCCTCCTGCTCCACACTCTGGTTCTTTCTCATGTAGGGAACTTGTCCTCTGTAGCTATGATTGTTCCTTTATGCCTTACAACTGTTGCTTGGAATTGGATAACAATATACTAAAATGTCAAATGGAACCCTATTCTTTGCCCAAGGCTAGCACAATGGTTCCCTGTAAACTTTCTTACCAAGTGCTCAGTTCAGTTACCTTACCATCCCTATGCATTGGGTGTGTTAAGTACTCCTGCTGCTCCTACTGCAGGTGCCATTTCCAAAGACCAAAGCTGTGCCATTTACACTCCAAACAAAGTACCAAATTCTCAGCCAGCCTCCACCCATGTGTCCACAAGCTTTTCTTTCAATCTCAGTTGCTCTAGGCTAGAACATTGTTTTACCATGCCTATTTTGTTCTTTTCTGCTCAAAATTCAAATTAACAGCACTGTTCCCATTGAAGCTTGGGGGAGAGAGAAGTGACATTCCTCTCCCCAGGGAGAAAGAAGCTAAATTTATCAAGCTTGTTTAGTCAAGGTCTCTGAGGAAACAGAAGTTAAGGTCCAGAAAGACAACCAGAGTGGGGTTTATCAGGGAGAACTGAGAAGGAAGACAATCCATCTTCTCTCTGCTTGACTCAACTCCATCTTTACCTCACTCTGGTCCTGACCCAGAAGGGAGGGAAGACTCCATTCTCCCCCTGCCCTCATATTACACCTATATAATACTTTGTATTCTCTGAGAAATTAATTAAATATTGCCAACATAGAATTATTTAAATATCTACTCTATTGATTTTCTGTGGGTATTCTCATACTCTATTAAGGTTTTGTTGGTTTTTGTTTTCTTTTTTCTGTTTAAAATCTGGTATTTCACATACTCTCTTCCCCTTTCTGTATTTGCTCATTACTCAGTTTTGATTTCTTTTCATTTGCTAATGCATTCAACTCAAAGATAGGATACCATGTTTATTCAGAGCTTGTTATGGTACATATATGATTCTCCATCATAGGTTCCTGCCCTAAATCCCCCTTGATTGTAAGTCAAGACTGGCTCACTTCAGTCACTCAAACTGTCTCTCCTCTCAAATATTTTTACTGGCTTTCTTTCCTTCTCTATATGAACTTAATAAGTATTGCTGCTTTTTCTTCAATAAAAAATACTCAGAAAGATTGATCTAAGAAGAGTTGGCACAATCTCGGTGATCGCTAATCTAGAATTTAGCTTTAATTGACAACATATTACTTACTCATCTACCATTTATTCTCACCTATCCATGGTACATCAGAAATGGAGTCAAGATAGGACCCCTGCTTTAGAGTTGAAGAGAGGATTCCAAAGCGAATATTCATTTCTTTTGCCAGGGAGACTTATTTTTAATTGCTCTTTATTTGAAGTATAAATTCTTTGTTTTGTAGCATAAAATATTTTAGGGGGTCTTGAGAAAGTGACTAAACTTCCAAATTGCTTGTCATTTGTTCAAGAGTTTCAACACATAGAGGAAACTAAATTCCAGAGGTGGAATGATGACACAAATAAAATGTAACCTTAAATTTTAACTGAAGTCATTTGGTATGAGATCTGAGGCCCTCTAATTTTAGCTCTGACACATATACTACTATGTTGTGTTCCTATTTTGTATTTACCACTAACTAGTTTCATATATTTAATATATTGACTTAGAGAATCCCAATAAGATCACAGGAAGGAATGTATAGTTGGAAATTCTTGAACCCCTAAAACTGCATTACCCAAAATTCCTTTCTGTATTACCTAAAATGCTTTTCCTTTTGTGCAGGTTTGAATGATCATATTATTGTTTATAAGTTTGCTGTAACTCCTCCCTCTCTCTTTTCCACATGGAAAAGTTGATGAGCATTCTCAGTTCCTCTAGCCTTTTACTTTCCCTTTGCTTCAAGTTAAATATTAATAAGTATTATTAAAATATAAAATATAATATATTTGCAGTATTTAATATTAATTTTTAATTTTTTTTTAAATTTAAGAACTAACTAGTGGGAATACTATGTCTGTTTCATTCAACTCAGTGCTTTATCCAAGATGTTCCAACCATTCCTCATAACATACTCCATTCCCAATATAAAATAACATAAAAAGGTTGTTAGTCTTCAGACATGCTCTTTCAAACCCTTGCCTGGGAAAACATCTATTACCAGATTATAAAAGTCCAGTTGACTCTCAGCCTTGAGAGAAGCTATTCTAATACAGCACATGTCATATTACTTGACTTCTCACATTTTATCTTCCTGTAACTGGACATATGAGAACTAGAGGTATGCTCTGAATATTTTCCCTCTTGATCAGTATGCTAGTCTTTTGACAATTTGTCTTGATTGTCTGTGTTGTTTGCCACTGTAGACATACAGTGGAACTGATGAATGCCTTAAGATTGTTTCTCTAACACCTCTTCTAAATCTAGTTTCATTTTAATATGCATAGAGAATAGCTTATTTGACACAATTTAAAATTTGTAGAATAGAAGAACATTTGCTGTAGGTTATTTCAATTAAGCTGAATTGTCATTGCTGGTCCACATTATACAGTAAAATATAAATTATAAAAAATTTGATTCTTGGTATAATCTTCAAAGCAGAGAGATTTATTGAAAATACTGTTAGTTTAATTTTCAGGAAACCTGGGTTTGAATCTCAGATCATCATTTACTCAAGAATGACTTTGATAAGTTACTATAGCTTCTTAAGTGCTAGGTTTCTCATTTCTCAGATGGAAATAATATTTTACATAATTAATCCAAACTGTAATATTGAGGAAAGAATCTAGTAAATCATAAAAATGTACAAATATCTTCTTCCTCATCATCATTACCATTATTTAAAAACTTTAACTAATCTGTGACTTGAGTGTCAATATTCCTTCTCCAACTACAGATCATATCTCCTCTCTACCTGACTTATAAAAGTCATCATAATTAAACTTATTGCTAACACTAACTATTACTTTTGTTAATCCCAAAAATGTTTCAAAATCTAAGTTATGTAGGCCAAGCATTTGTATTATTACTAGAAGTTAAATGTGGAAAATAGAGAATAGTGTCTCCGTCACTGAATCCTTCTTTTCAATGTGGTATTTAAAGTCATTAGTAATAAAGTTTTATGATTCCATCTTCTTATTTAATTCTGAATCTAGTCTAATTCCTTTCCTATTCAATCATGGTGCTAGTCCAATTTCTTTCTTGTGGGAAAGTTTTATTACATTTTTAAACTTAACCCTGCATGGCTGGAAAGCTGGCCCATCACTACCTGTTCTATAGAAACCCTTAACTAGCATTTAAATCATGGTAACCAGAAACCTAGTAAGACTATAATATTAATGAAAGGAGTTTTCTTTTTTGTTGTTGTTTTTGTTGTTTAGTTTTTTTCACATGTATATATTTGAAACAACCTCTGTACCTTATATGAAGCCTGGTGTTATTTTGGTCAATCAGTTACTATTTTCCTTGTTCCTTTGAATATATACATGTCTTGAGGAATGGGACACATCTTTCCTAATTTCAGAGAATTTCACCTGTTTGCTCTCCCACTCTCAAATTGGAAAACCCATAATCTTTCTTCAATTAGAAATCAGATTACCTAATTGTGTATCCTGGTTTATATACTATTGATTTTTTTAATCCCTCTCTGTATTCAAGATCTAATTATAAACCAAGAACATCTGGTCCTGATTTATTATATAATTGGCATGCAGTGACTTAAATTGATATGCTAAGATGTTGGAACATTTTTCCTTACTCATTTCAAATGTTATCCATTATGGAAATGGGTTCTATTATTTGTATTTTACAGATGAACAAACTGAGGCAAATAAGGATTAAGTACCTTGCTTATGTTCACACAGTTAATATCTGAAATAGGTTTCAAGTTCACGTCTTCTTGTCTCCATTTACAGTGTTCTATCAATTATACTATCTAACTGCTTTACTTATGTTTGTATGTATCTTTTGAATAGTTAATAATCAACTTGTGTGCAAAGATTATTTCTTTTCTCTTCTTTCCTTTCTTTCCTTTTCTCTTCTCTTCTTTTTTTTCTTTTCTTTTGCTTTCCCAAGCCCTAATAAATGGAAGGTGCCTATTAATTATGCCTGCTTTGCAATTAAACTATATATCTTAGATTATTTCCTCAGTTGTTGTTAATTACCTGCCACACTATCTCTCAAGACTGAGTGATCTATGCTTATAAAATATCATAAATTATTGTATTAACATAAATATATTTTCAAAAACCTATTGATTTCAAATAATAATATTTTCTTGAGATTTCTGTTTATTTACCTTTTCTATGTTTCTATTGTTTGGAAAGTTTATAGCTTTAATATTTTCCTTACTTTTCTCATTGTGTTTCACAATGAAATCCTTTGAATAATTTATTTTTTGTTTAAGATCCATTGTGTGTTATCAATTATTAGACAGTTCTGGAAGATTGTAGTATGTAGCAACTTGAGCTCCTTATCTTCCTAGAAGAACTTATTTCATTATTTTCTGTGCTTTCCCATATCAACTCCAGAATTTTGATTTTTTCTTTATTTTTTATTGTCATGCAAAACCACTTCCATATTGGTCATTGTTGTAAAAGCAAAGTCATACATAAGCAAAACACATCCCCCCTGAAATAAAAATACACTGATGTGAAAGATGACTCCAACAGTTCTTTCTCTGGAGGTGGATAGCATTTCTTGTCATAATTCTTTCAGATTTACACCATATCTTTGCATTGCTGCAAGTAGCCAAGTTTTCACATAAAATTATTGTCCAAAATTCTTATTGTGTACAATGTTCTCCCAGTTTATTTCACTCTGCATCAGTTCCCACAGATCTTTCCAAATTTTTCTTAAATCATCTTGCTCATCATTTCTTACAGCACAATAATATTCCATTACCAACATGTACCACAATTTGCTCAGCCATTCCCCAACTAACAGATATCCAATAAATTTACAATTCTTTGTCACCACAAAAAGAACAGCTATGAATATCTTTGTACAAATAGGTTCTTCCCCCTTTTCCTGTTATCTCTTTGGGATATAGACCCAGTAGTGGTATTACCGAATCAAAGAGTATACACAGTTTTTAGAGCACTTTGGGTGCACTTCTAAATTGCCCTGCAGGATTATTGGATCACTCCACTAATAATTCATTAGTGTCCCAATTTTGCTACATCCCTCCAACTTTTACCACTTTCCTTCACTGCCATATTGGCCAGTCTGATAGGTGTGAGATAGTACCTCATGATTGTTTTAATTTGCATTTCTTTAATTGAGTAATTTAGAACATTTTTATGTAATTATTAATGACTATGATTTCTTCATCTGAAAATTGCTTGGTCATATCCTTTGAATATTTGTCAACTGGCTTGTATTCTTATAAATTTGACTTTGTTCTTTGTAAATTTGAGAAATCAGAGACATTTGTTTAAAAGTTTCCCCTATTTGTTGTTTCCTATCTTATACTGATTAGTTTTATTTGTACAAAAGCTTATTGATTTAATATAATCAAAAATATTTATTTTATATCTTATAATACACTTTTTGGTCATGAATTCTTCCCTTGTCCTAAGATACAGGTAAACTATTCTGTGTTCCTCTAATTTAGTTATAATATCACTCTTTATCTCTAAATCACACATCTATTTTGACCTTATCTTGGTATAAGGTGTGAGATATTGGTCTATACTTAGCTTCTGTTACATTATTTTCCAATTTTCACTGAAATTTTTGTTAAAGAGTGAGTTCTTATTCCAAAAGCTGGGATTTTGGGGTTTATCAAACACTAGGTTGCTACCATTATTTACTGTTACATATTGTGTCTTTAATCTACTCCATTTATCTACCATTCTATTCTTTAGAGAGGACCATATTGTTTTAATGATTGCTGCTTTATAATACAGTTTGGAATCTGGTATTGTTAGACCTCCTTCCTTCATATTTTTTCATTAGTTCTTTTGATATTATTGGCCTTTTGTTCTTCCAGATGAATTTTGTTATCATTTTTCTAGTTCTTTAAAAATAATTATTTGGTAGTTTGAGTGGTATGGCACTGAATAAATAATGTAGAAATGTAATTTTTATTATATTAATTTGGCATGCCCAAGAGCAATTATTCTATTTCTATTTCCAATTGTTTAGATCTGACTTTATTTGTGTGAAAAGTGTTTTGTAATTGTATTTATATAATTCCCGTGTTTGTTTTGGCAAGTAAACTCCCAGGTATTTCATATTGATTAGACTGATTTTAAATGCAATTTCTCCTTCCAACTCTTGCTTACTTTGTAGGTAATACATAGAAATGTTGATCACTTATGTTGATTTACTTTGTATCCTGCAACTTTACTAGTTATTAATTTTATATTAGTTTATAGTTGATTCTCTAGTATTCTCTAAGTATACCATCATATCATCTGAGAAATAATAGTTGCTTCCCCATTATCTACTTTAATTCCTTCAAGTTATTGTTCTTTTCTTATTGCTAAAGCTCGCATTTATAATATAATATTAAATAATAGTGGTGATAATGGTCCTCTTTGCTTCATCCCTGATTTTATTGGGAAGACTTCTAACTTATCCCCATTGCAGATGATACTTGCTATTTTAGGTGGATACTACTTATTAAAAGAAATGACCCATTTTTACTTAGGGAGTTCATTGATGGCTTATTCGATATTTTTTTTCTGATATGGGTTTATTTAAGGATTCTATTTCCTCTTTTGTTAACCTGGGCAATTTGTATTTTATACATATTCATCCACTTCACTTATATTGTCAGAAATTTTGGCATATAATTAGGCATAAGAGCTCCTAATTTTCTCTTCACTGGTGGTGAGTTCACCCTTTTCATTTTTGATATGATTCTTGATTTTTTTAAATGGACCTTTATACATTCTCCTGGAAACAGAGAGACCAGGTATTAATCAAGAGCCTACTTTATTCCAGGAAGTTATTTACAAACAACTAATTTGAGTCTCACAATAATCTTGTGAACTAGGATACATTATTATTCCCATTTTACAGAGGAGATAGAAGCATAATGAAGTTAAATGTCTCGTCCAACATTACACAATTAGTGTCTGTGGCTGAATCAGTACTCAAGTCTTCTTGTTTTAAGGCTAAAAATTTGTGGAATTTGCATATGGTTTTGAAATTGTAAAATTTAATCATTATATGCTCTGAATTTCAGTAATGGAGGAATTGTAGCAAAGAGTTAATAGTAGAGAATAAAAGGAGAAAAGGTTATTCTTTTTAAAAAGAAATTCTAAACTAAAACAATCTTTGGGGAAAAGATAAGAATGTGAGGATGTGTGTATTTGTGAATACATGTATGTATAAAGAGTCCTAAACCAGGGAAATTTAAGAAGAATTTAGTAATCTGAAGAAATGAATATTGGAGACCCATTGTTAATATGGTGAGAAAAAGGAGTCAACCAGTGTTAGTTCCCCTAATAAACTTCTATGATAAATAGTATTATACATTAAAAACAAGCAAGCTCTTTAACCCTTTTAAGAATAGTTCAAGAAGATGCTTACATGTTTACATGATATATTTTATTTCCTTCTCTTCATCCCTTACCCCTCCCAGAGCTGACAAGCAATTCCACTGGATTATATAAGTGTTATAACTTGATACCTATTTCTACATTATTCATTTTTGTAATAGAGTAATCTTTTGAAAACAAAACACCAAATCATGTAGCCACATAAACAAGTGATATGTCTTATGTTTTTCTTCTGCATTTCTACTCTCACAATTCTTTATCTTGATGTGGATAGTATTCTTTCTCATGAATTCATAGAATTCTTTCTCTCTGAATTGTCCTGGACCATTGCATTGCTTCTTTTAGCAAAGTCCATTACATTTGATAATTCCACAATGTTTCGTTTTCTGTGTACAATGTTCTCCTGGTTCTGCTTATTTAACTCTGTATCAGTTAATAAAGGTTCTTATAGTTTATATAGAAATGCTCTAGTTCATAATTTCTTACAGCACAATAGTATTCCATCACAATCATATACCACATTTTGTTCAGTCATTCCTCAAAGGAAGGACACCTTCTCATTTTCCACTTTTTTTTGCCACCATAAAAAGTGTGGCTGTGAATATTTTTGTACAGTCCTTTTTTATTGTCTCTGGGGTACAAACTTAGTAATGGTATTGCTGGATCAAAGGGCAGGCTTTCTTTTAAAGCTCTTTGGGTATAATTCCAAATTGCATTCCAGAATGTTTGGATCAGTTCACAACTCCATCCGCAGTATATTAGTGTCCCAATTTTGCCACATCACCTCTAACATTTATTATTTTCCTTTACTGTCATATTGGTCAATCTGATAGTGTGACGTAGTCCCTCAGAGTTGTTTTGATTTGTATTTCTCTAATCAGAAGTTATTTAGAATACTTTTTTCATGTGATTATTGATAGTTTTGATTTCTTGATCTGAAATCTGCCTATTCATATCCTTTGACCATTTGTCAGTTGTTGAATGGCTTGATTTCTTGTACATTTGACTTAGTTCCTTTACATATTTGGGAAATTGGACCTTTGTCAGAAAATTTTATTATAAAAATTTTTCCCCAGTTTTTTGCTTGATGTTTTTGTTGTTGTTGTTGTAAATGAAGACTTTCTAGGCCAATGTGAGTTTGGAAGTACTTGAAGTAACATTAAGAATATCTTATATTTATAGAACCCTTTAAAGTTTGTGACTGCTTTATTTATCTTGACAGATTTTATTTATAAAATAATCTCTGAAAGTGATGTTATTAGTATTCCCACTTCACAGATGATGAAACTGAGGTTTAGAGATATTAAGAGACTTGGCCTTGGTCAGATACATTAAATCTCTGAGTCAAGACAGGAACACTTTTCTTCACTACTTAAGGCCAACATTCTATTTACTATGCCAGAGTACAGGTTTAATGCAAAACAAGACTTCATTCATTCTCTGATTTCACCCACTCTTCCTCCCTTCAAAAATCCATGTCTAACATCTGAAAAAATAATCCCTTCTCATCTTCCAGTGGACATACTTCTGAATAAATTTCCTTGAAGTTGTTATCCACACTCAAAATATCTATAACTTCTTCAACCCAAAGGAATGTTTACATTTTCTTTAATAACTAACATAAACTGTATGTAAAAATTCACATATATTCACAAAGAGAGATACACACATATGTAAAACACCCAGAATATTATGGATTGCACTTATCCCACTAATTCTTTGTCATCTTGGATAGAGTGCTAATTCAAATTTAACAAAAGACCATTTTCCCTCTAGCACCTCAGTGACGAGCTAATCTGTGAGAAATGCAACATCTGCTAGAGCTATAAAACAAATGAAAAATTAATTAGGTATTTGAAGGTCTCCTTTTGAGACAGTGGAGTTTAGTCGTCTCTTAAATCCTCTTATGGCTTAAACTGTGTGTTCAGTCTGGAAAAAAGATCTTTGCTTGTTTCCTGATCATTGTGTTTTCAGATCATTTTCTCCTCATTGGCCAGCCTCAGGTTTTGGTTGGAAGAACTGCAATGCCCTTCATTACATTTTGAATGCCTTCTCAGCCTTTATGAGGCCATCCAAGAATATTTTCAAGTCTTTGCAAACTTCCTGATTCCAAATGCCTGTGGTTCAAAGATAACTTTAGAAACCTGCCTCCCTCCTTTTCCCCCATAACTCAATGTATCTTTTTCCCCCCTTTTACTATGGTCACTTTTTGATGGCTATCCATAAGTTAATTATTAGATTGTCACCTTTTGAGATTGTTGATGACCTATGTTTAAACTCTCTCTTTCTTTTTGACTTTGAAACAACTGTGATCTCATCAATTTAAGTACTTTTTTTTCCTTTTCCAACACAGCAGGTCATATTCTTTTTACTGCTTTTGATTCAGTGCCACTCTGATTTATGTCTTCCCATACCACACACATTCCTTCCAAAATTTAGAGTGACTTTCTCTAGATCTCATGATTTTCTATAGATATCAATAAAGCATATAGGCTATCCATTCTTTATATTTACTTTTACTAAACCAACAATCCATTCTTTTTTTTTAGTCATATTCTTTTTTGATAACAATTTGCACTTTTTCCTATGAAATTCATTTGTAATGCATCACAGATTGACTTCCAGCACTACTCCTAGATTGATCCTTTTATTAACCCTTATCATCTGTCTTAGATAATACAACATATAAATACTAAATATTGATTATAAGGCAGAAGAGTGATAAGAACTAGCCAAATAGGGTTAAATGAGTTGCCCATAATCACATAGCTAGGAAGTGCCTGAATCCAGGTCTTCCCAACGCGAGGCCTAGCATTATATTGACTTCGTTATTAAATTCCCTCTTTGGTTGAATCTTAATTTTTACTCTTTGGAGATTATTTGATATTCTATTCTTTATAGTCATAAGATATCACCACAGGTATTCACAGAAAAAAAAAACAGGTCAATGATTGTTTTCCCCCAAAGGAGACTATATTCCTGACAAACATAAAATATGTCTATTAAAATAACTAGAAAAATATTGACTTTAAAAGGACTGACCTCTACCTCAGGGAGAATCTTGGAGCCCTAAAAAGAATTTTCCCTTTCCTCAAAGGCAATAAAGTCTGATTATCTTTATTGTTTCATTTTGGGTCCAAGTCCTTTTGCATTTGTAGTATTTGTTCACAATCTATGTGCCTATGATAGAGGAGTTCTATTGGTTGTCTAGAAAAATAGACATAATTCCTTAACTTGGATAATTATCAAACTCCTCTTAGAGAGATTATGAACTATATGCTTCCTGATCTTCTAGAGGTTGATTTATCAATCATCACAATATTATACAAAACCTGAATTATCTATAAGTCATTGAGATTTAAAATAAATCCCTATATCATTTAAACTTTTATACTTAATGGTCTCTAAGATAGTGACAAAAAACTTTGATAGGTGTGTATTTCTTTGTTTTTTTATTTCTCTCGATATTTATGCCAAGGTAATCAAATATTTATTTCTATTCTTATATCATTGAAGAAATTGTGTGATTTTGATATTCTTGAGAAACATCTTATTAAGAAAACCATTTAAGGAAGTATTTTGCTTTATTAAGTTCAAATATTGTCATATTAAAATATGTAATTTCTCATTCAGCTATATAATTAAAGCTCTGTTATACTGTAGAATATACTATAGAATGTAATTTTATAGTGTCCTACCTGTCACTGTCTCAGGTAATTGAGACAGCTCTTGAAACATTTCCATTGTGTTTTGGGAATGGGCTGGATCTGAATAGCATTAGGATATATAGATTATTCTCATAAAATTTTATAAAAACATGGAACCTCATTTTAAAGTATTCTCTTTCTGACCTTTTTGTGGTAATAATTTCTGAGATTTTTCTAGTTCCTTTATATGCTCCTCTTTTTCAAGGTCTTGAAAACTGATCATTTTAATATCCTCAAAAATGTCTTATCTTTTGTAGATCTTCTCAGTCTATCCTTACCTGTTATTCTCATCATTGCTTTTCATAGGGACATTTACTTTTCTTTCTATCATACCTCAGACTATTATGTTGGTATCTAAATGAAGTGACACCACAGACCTTGATGGTGAAGTGAACTTGCAATGAAAATATCTCCAGATTAAAAAAAAAAAAGTCTTTTTGCTGCCTCTGTTCTAGTTTTAAACTTAGATGTTCTCAGAATAGCATTCTCTACTTGTCTCTCACCAAACATTTTAACAATAATTCTTTGTCTCTTTAGCTTTCTGATATTTAACAAAGCAGTATTACTCATAATCTCTTGTCCTCTGCAACACTGTTACAGAGGCATTTTTTTCTCTAGTGTTGACTACACCTGTCATATTTCTCTACTTGAAAAAAAAATGAAATTTTTCCTTTTGAAGAGTTCTCCTAGTTGTCACTTATATTTCAATTAATGGGTTAGTTAAATTTCCTTAAAATTGGTATATAATCCAAATTGATATACAGTTGTCAATTGATTTCTTTTTTAAAAATGAACATGACTAAATTTTAATAAACATACAAATAAAAATATAAAAGGATATGTATGCAAAACTATGAATCTCTATTATGCTCATCTTTAAAAATATGTATTAAAGTATATTAGAAGCTCTACCCTGATTTTCTAAATTCCCTTCAGAATACCTTTTTAAATGTCTTCTGTAGATTAGTTATTGTGTTTTTGTCTTTTTTCCACTTTTTTTGGGGGGGGTTCCTGTCTTTTATCCCACCCTCTCTTAACTGTCTTCTCTTAAAATGAAATAGAATAATTCTTGCTCTGTTACAAATAAAACCAAACAAAAAAGAAAAACACTGGACATTTCTGAAAATGGATATCACCTTCTGTACCTAAAATCTAAAAATCATTCCAACAAAAGAGATCATTAGTCTTTTGGAGTCATTGTGGCTCACTTCATTAATTAGAATTTTTGTTCCCAGAATAAATAATTAATATTTATCTGGTTATTTAAGGCTTGCTAAAGGTAAAGAATGTTTCATAGCTCATTCATCTAATTCTCCTGTGTGACCTAGTAAACAAACTTCCAGATAATTAATACTTCCTTTACTTATATTCAATCACACTTTTGAAATTTAAAAAACATAAAGAGAATCTAGATTTATGAAAATCATATTTCTTTAATGAAGTTACTGCAGTAACTTCCAATTAATATTTAGTTGATTCTCTTAGGTCTATTAAACAAACTACCATGTCATTCAGATATAATTTTGTTTCTTGTCTGGGATTACTTTTTATATTTTAAAAAACTCATTATTTTAGCTAGCATTTCTCAAACTAGATCAAATAGCAGAATGATAATGAACATTCCTTAGCTCATTTCAAAAGCTTACATTTCTCTATTACAAATAATCCCAACTCTTTGTTTCAAATAGCTATAGTTTACCAATTAAATGAGTCAATTAACTTCTATATATTTTATTCATTTACTATAAATAATGATTGTGTTTTTGCAGCAACAGTACCAGCACCAATGCTGCCACCACAGCCATTGTCCAATGTCCATAGCTGATAGTTTAATGGAGACCTTGTTATTATCAATATTTGAAAAATTATATCATCATTTAGGGTGACTTTATTGACCTCATGTTTTTTTCTATGCCTGATGGATAAAAAAAGAGAAGAGTCATGTTCCAATTTCTGCAGAATTCATGGCCAATCTGCTTTTGAGTGACTGGTGCTGAACATATCGTTAGGGCATATTTTTGTGCTTTTCAGGTAAAGAGGATTTAAAAAAAATATTCAAGTAGATAATTTGTATGTAGAACCTTTTAGTCTTGAAATAGATTTGAGAAAATATTGAAAAATAGAGAAATTATATCACTGTATCCCCAGATGCTGGTGGAGGTAATGGAGTGATGCTAATTGCTGACAGAGTGAATGTGGAGAAGAAAGAAAGAAAGAAAGAAAGAAAGAAAGAAAGAAAGAAAGAAAGAAAGAAAGAAAGAAAAGAAGAAAGAAAGAAGAAAGAAGAAAGAAAGAAAAGAAAGAAAGAAAGAAAGAAAGAAAGAAAGAAAGAAAGAAGAAAGAAAGAAAGAAAGGAAGAAAGAAAGGAAGGAAGGAAGAAAGGAAGGAAGAAAGGAAGGAAGGAAGGAAGGAAGGAGAGAGAGAGAGAGAAACAAAGAAAGAAAGAAAGAAAGAAAGAAAGAAAGAAAGAAAAAGAAAGAAAGAAGAAAGAAAGAAAGAAAGAAAGAAAGAAAAGAAGAAAGAAAGAAAGAAAGAAAGAAAGAAAGAAAGAAAGAAAGAAAGAAAGAAAGAAAGAAAGAAAGAAAGAAAGAAAGAAAGAGAGGGAGGAGGAGGGAGGGAGGGAGGGAGGGAGGGAGGGAGGGAGAGAGAGAGAGAGAGAGAGAGAGAGAGAGAGAGAGAGAGAGAGAGAGAGAGAGAAAGAAAGAAAGAAAGAAAGAAAGAAAGAAGAAAGAAAGAAAGAAAAGAAAGAAAGAAAGAAAGAAAGAAAGAAAGAAAGAAAGAAAGAAGGAAGGAAGGAAGGAAGGAAGGAAGGAAGGAAGGAAGGAAGGAAGGAAGGAAGGAAGGAAGGAAGGAAGGAAGGAAGGAAGGAAGGAAGGAAGGAAGGAAGTGAGACAGGAATATCAGAATGCAGGGAAAAGGTGATGTGTGGCAGAGTGAGAAAAAGATTTGGCTTGGAAGGCAAGGGACAGAATACAAGAGGAAAATTTGGAATTCTGTTTTAGTGTTCTGGTACAGTTCACTGACAGCCAGGAGAAAGAAAGAGGAATAGAGAGGAGTGAGGTGATCACAGTGGTTGAACTTAGATATCTCTCTAATCCAGATCTCAAACCTTCTACTTTGGTCTTGTGGCTGTGAGCTTCAGCCAGCAATTCCTTCATCCCAGAGACATTTTTGAACTCCTGTGAAGACTACAATCACCATCTTGACACCTTCAGTCTGCTACTTTATCTCTGCTATAATCAACCTGAACTTTAGGTAACTGGATCAGTCTGGTCACTAGGTTCCTTATCCAGCTACTAGATTTGTACTTCATCAAAGACTTTTTGTTGGTGGACACAGTTAGAAAGTTTTTAAAAGAGATAGAGAGGAAGTCAGTGTAGCTCCAGCTTTGCTGGAGACTGCAGAAACCCTAGCAGGTCAGAGGGATCTGAGGCAGATTTTAAAATTGTAGAGAACTTCCTAGTCCACCATCCTTCCAAACTCCTAATTATCAACTTTAATAAATCTACTATTGTTTAAGAGAAGTCAGATCATGTTTGTTAGAGCTCCTGGCCTGATGGTAGCCATCTTGCCATTAAGCCAAGGAGAAGTAGCTAAAGCAACTTGATACTTTACAAATCTTTTGTAAAGGTGAAAATACATCTTATAGAAAGTAGGAATAAAGAAAGGAGGAAGGCAGGCTAGTTTTAATTGTTTGATGTGAAGAATCGTATAGCCATAGTTGTGGATGACATGGCTGATACATGTTGCTTGATATGCCATCTATATAAGTTATGGCCTATTGAATTCACCACAATTTATTTTATTCTGATTCACAATATTTTCTCTGGACCATTTGTTTCCAAGATTAATAATGCATGCAGTTTGAGGTTGTTATGTCTGCAAAAAACAATTCCACAAGACAAAAATGAAGCATTACTTTCAAATTCAGGTTTGGGGGCATTTTGATGATCCAGGTATGGAGAACACAGAATGGTGAAATTGTAACTTCCTTGTTTAGTCATGTTCCAATATCACTCCAGATCATTGCTTTCCTGTAGGCTGTATGTAAGATAATCAACTGTTTTGCTTTTATTTATCCTTATAATTCCCTCACCTGGTTTAGTGCATCTGCTGAGGTAGTTTTGCTGGCGTTGTAGTCACTGCTCTTGGAGTCACAGGTGAGAAAGCTATACAAAAGCTAGACACCAATGATGGATAAGCAATCATGAACAGAGTTTGACACCTAAAATGTTATTATTCTCTGCACATTCCATACATTGTCTCAATAGTTGAGTTAAACCAAGGAGAGGGTGAATGATAGTTTTGAATCTGTCAGGGACTCAGGGATGTCTACTCAAGCACTGGAAGACTAACCAACTAAAATGGGTGTATGAGAATAATTTGTTCCAATAGCCATAAAATTGGTTGAAGAATTATTGGATATCTTAGAACTTGGTTAGACATTAAAGACATCAAGGCTATCCACAATATCTCAGGTCATCACCAGTTGTCCTGACTTGCCTTATCACTAGACTTCTATGACTCTGAAGAGACAGTGAGGCTGATGATTGCACAACTCTGCCTCACTTAAGCCCAATTCACTTGCAAGTCAAGACATCACTATGATGTTTTTAGTGCTCTTACAAAGAAGGATGAATAATAACATCCCAATAATTTAATAATCCTTTCCTACAAATATTTAGAAATAATTCATAAATTATAAACATTTATATTATCCCATTTTAAATTCCTTTAAGCATAATGTAATTTCCCTGTTTATAACTTTTGTTTGTTTTTTAATGTTGCCCTATCTAAAATATCTGCCATTCCTCATTTTTTAGTTTCCCTAAAATAGCAGAGATTCTATTCCAGTCCCTACTTTTAATTGTATTTGAATTCTGATGTTTCATTTTAGTTTTAATATTTTACATTCTGTTTTCAGAAACATTGTGCTATTCTGTTTTATACAAGAGTTTATCCCTTTCACATTTATATTGATGACTGTTAATTTTATAATATTCTTTCATATAATTGTATAATGTTTTTCCTCTTGTTGCTCTTTCTACTTTATAAGTAAGAGGTCAGCGAAAGAATGAATTTAATGTAAAATTGAAATGGTTTGACCCCACTCTTCTGACCCTTTTTCTCTAACCCACATCTAAATACTGATTCTTACATTTTCATTTTCTTCCCCTCCTTCCTCCTCTCCCTCCCTCCCTCCCCCCTCCCTCCCTCCCTCCCTCCCTCCTTCCCTCCTTCCTTCCTTCCTTCCTTCCTTCCTTCCTTCCTTCCTTCCTTCCTTCCTTCCTTCCTTCCTTCCTTCCTTCCTTCCTTCCTTCCTTCCTTCTTCTTCTTCCTTCTTTCCTTCTTCTTTCTTTCTTTCTTTTCTTTCTTTCTTTTCTTTCTTTCTTTCTTTCTTTCTTTCTTTCTTTCTTTCTTTCTTTCTTTCTTTCTTTTCTTCTTTCTTTCTTTCTTTCTTTCTTTCTTTCTTTCTTTCTTTCTTTCTTTCTTTCTTTCTTTCTTTCTTTCTTTCTTCTCCTCCTTTGAAGATACATTATTTGAAGCTGAACTTTGTTTGCTTGGTCCTATTCCCTCAAAACATCTATGGATTTTCCATTTTGAATTTAATATTTCTATACTAATCTCTTTGTGTCTTATATTATTTATTTCTCTCACTCCTTAGTCATTCCTCCCTAGTTTGTTTTATTTCCTCTCTTAAAAATAACAAAAGGAATTGATTAACTCTATTCCCTCTAGAACCCCTGAGGAGAGTGGAATTCTGAAGAGAAACTTGTCTCTTCTCCCTCTAATAGAACTATAAGTCAGTCAAACCCTGTTTAATCTTAATTTTTTTAACATTGATTTCATTTTGTCAAGGAGATATTATTTTCTTTTTAAATTGTAGTCAGTGTCCACATTGATTTCTTGGGTCTTATATTTCACTATGCATTAGTTCCCTCCTAAATTGGCCCCTTCTGAATGGTCAAAATATGTACTTTTCCAAATTTCTCTTGGATTGTACAAACAAACATCATATTTCTCTCTTTTTAAAATCTCTATTCCAAAGATTCTACATAGCTCTGTTTTAATTAGGAATTTTAAAATGGTCCTTTAATTTTAACTTTTTTAATTGTTATTTTATGTTTCTTACATCATCAGATTATGACATGAATTCCTCCTTCTGCCCTTCCCAGAGAGCCATCAAGAGGTGAGGAGTTCCTATAAGAGTGGGGAAGCTGCATGAGTGGAAAGGGAAAATATGAGGGAAAAAGTCAGCCCACTTATCAATACTTTGGAAAAATTCTGAAATTGTGCACAATGTATAACACCTATGGGTTTGGGTGTTTCCTCGTGTCTCTTCAGTCAAATCCAGTTTAATCTTAACTTTTTTTTAAACCTTGACTTGATTTTTTGCCAAGGAGTTATTCTTTTCCTTTTAAATTGTAGTCATTGTCCACATTGTTTTCTTGGCTCTTATATTTAACTATGCATTAGTTCAAATAGTTGTTTCTATGCTTCTCTGTATTTTCACATCATTTCTTATAACACATCAATATTTCATTATATTCAGGTGCCACAATTGGTTTAGCTTTCCTCAGCTGATGGGAATCTACCTTGATTCCAATTGTTCATGTTTGATTGTGTTTATATAATGTGTGCATATGAATGTGTGGGGGTTGTGGGTGTAATGTGGAAACTATTATTTGCATTGTGTGGATGATAAAATAAAGGTGTGTAGATCTTCAGGCTTCTGTCAAAAAACACTTGGTTATAAAACCTAAAGCTGAGAATAGTATCATGGTTTTATGATTCCCTAGTTCCATAAACTACAATGTCATTTAGTCAGGAACCCTGCAGAAATTGGTTAGTGATCTCATGAAATGAAAATAGTGTTTTTCCTCCTTTCCCACTCCATATCATCTACAAGTTATTTTAACAAAGGGGGAAAAAAAGGTAACTCTCCTTAGCCTTTCTGAGCAAAGTAATGAGCCAAACTGAGTTAAGATTAAGAAGGCTACTTTGCATCAGTCTGAGACATTATAACACTGATCTTCTGCATGGAATAACAAGGAGAGATAGGGCAAGAAGCATAGAGTAAGGAAAGCATATGGATTTCTAGTTCGTCATGAATTTGATCTTCATTGTGCATTTCTTTAATTGAATAAAATATTAGGAAAACCAAGATAATATATAAATTATATATACTACATATATATATATGTATATATATATATATATATATATATATATATATATAAATTTCGGATTTTTTCAATTAGTTTTTGTTGTCATTTTTTATTATTGCTAAATCTATGGCTTTAATAGAGATAGTAAATTTCCCAGTACTGAAATTCTAAACATTGATGAATATTGGCATTTTAATGTGAAATCTTAGAAAGATGAATTGGGCAATGAAAGGCTTTGCAACTTGCCAACTCTAGCAGAAT
Source organism: Monodelphis domestica (assembly GCF_027887165.1). Lineage (NCBI taxonomy): Eukaryota > Metazoa > Chordata > Mammalia > Didelphimorphia > Didelphidae > Monodelphis > Monodelphis domestica. The sequence goes on along the minus strand of NC_077227.1, from coordinate 239,169,943 downwards.
TGAGGTTTGAATTCAGAAATTCCTCATTTTCAGAAATTCCTGATTTTAACTCCAGTCCTATCTCTGTTATATCATATTGCCTCACAAATATAAATACCTAGATTTTTTTAAAAGTTTGATTAGAATTATTAGGTAATATTTTATTTCATTTTTTTCCTTTTAAACATTATTTTATTTGGTCATTTTCAAACATTATTCATTTGAAAAAAAGATCATTTTCTTTTCTTCCCCAACCCCTCCTGCAACCCCTCCCATAGTTGAGCTGCGATTCCACTGGATAGCATCTGTCCTTGATCCAAACCCATTTCCAAGTTGTTGGTTTTTGCATTAGGGTGTTCATTTAGAGCAGCAGTTTTCAACCTCTCAGTTTGTAGCAATGAGAATACATAATGCATATCAGGTATTTACATTCTGAATCATAACTGTAGCAAAATTACAGTTTTGAAGTAGCCACCAAAATAAATTTTTGGTTTGGGGTCACTGCAACATGAGGAACTGTATTGCCAGGTCACGGCACTAGAAAGGTTGACAACCACTGATTTAGAGAATCTCCTCAATCATATCCCCTCAACCCCTGTAATCAAGCAGTTGCCTTTCCTGGGTGTTTTTACTCCCACAGATTGTCCTCTGCTTGTGGATAATGTTTTTTCCCATAGATCCCTACAGACTGTTCAGGGATATTGCATTGACATGAATGGAGAAGTCCATTACCTCAGTGATATCACAATGTATCCCTCTCTGTGTACAACATTTTCCTGGTTCTGCTCCTTTCGCTCTGCATCACTTCTTAGAGGTTGTTGCAGTCTCCATGGAATTCCAACACTTTATTATTCATTTAATTACAGTAGTATTCCATCACCAACATATACCACAATTTGTTCAGTCATTCCCCAATTGAAAGGCATTACCTCATTTTCCAATTGTTGGCCACCACAAAGAGTGCAGCTATGAATATTCTTGTACAAGACTTTTTACTTATTATCTCTTTGGGGTACAAACCCAGCAGTGCTATGGCTGGATCAAAGGGCAGACAGTCTTTTATCAGCCTTTGGGCATAGTTCCAAATTGCCCTCCAGAATGGCTGGATCAGTTCACAACTCCACCAGCAATGAATTAATGTCCCTGCTTTGCCACATCCCCTCCAGCATTCATTACATTCCTTTGCTGTCATGTTAGCCAATCTGCTAGGTGTGAGATGATAACTCAGGGTTGTTTTGATTTACATCTCTCTGATTGTAAGAGACGTAGAGCACTTTTTCATGTGCTTATTAAAAGTTTTGATTTCTTTGGCTGAGAACTGCCTGTTCATGTCCCTTGCCCACTTATCAATTGGAGAATGGCTTGATGTTTTGTACAATTTCTGTAGCTCTTTGTAAATTTGAGTAATTAAACCTTTGTCAGAGGTTTTAATGAAGATTGTGTCCCATTTTGTTGCTTCCCTTCTGATTTTAGTTACATTGGTTATGTTTGTACAAAAACTTTTTAATTTGATGTATACCAGATTATTTATTTTGCATTTTGTGACTCTTTCTAAGTCTTGCTTGGTTTTAAAGCCTCTCCCTTCCCACAGGTCTGACATGTATACTATTCTGTGTTCACTTAATTTTCTTATAGTTTCCTTCTTTATGTTCAAGTCATTCACCCATTTTGAATTTATCTTGGTGTAGGGTGTGAGGTGTTGATCTAAACCTAATCTTTCCCACACTGTCCCCCAATTTTCCCAGCAGTTTTTATGAAATAGTAGATTTTTTGTCCCAAAAGCTGGGATCTTTGGGTTTGTCATATACTGTCTTGCTGAGGTCACTTACCCCAAGTATATTCCACTGATCCTCCTTTCTGTCTCTTAGCCGGTACCAAATTATTTTGATGACCGCTGCTTTATAATATAGTCTGAGACCAGGGACTGCAAGGCCCCCATCATTTGTTTTTTTTTCCATTATTTCCCTGGATATCCTTGATCCTTTGTTATTCCAAATGAACTTTGTTATGGTTTTTTCTAGATCAGTAAAATAAATTTTTGGAAGTTCCATGGGTATGGCACTAAATAGATAAATGAGTTTGGGTAGGATGGTCATTTTTATTATATTGCCTCGTCCTACCCATGAGCAGTTAATGTTTTTCCAATTGCTCAAGTCTAGTTTTAGTTGTGTGGAGAGTGTTTTGTAGTTTTGTTCATAAAGTTCCTGTCTTTGTCTCGGGAGATAGGTTCCTAAGTATTTTATTTTGTCTAAGGTAATTTTGAATGGGATTTCTCTTTCTAGTTCTTGCTGCTGAGCTGTGTTGGAAATATATAGAAATGCTGATGACTTATGTGGGTTTATTTTGTATCTTGCAACTTTGCTAAAGTTGTTGATTATTCCAATTAGCTTTTTAGTTGAATCTCTAGGATTCTTTAAGTAGACCATCATGTCATCCGCAAAGAGTGATAACTTGGTCTCCTCATTGCCAATTTTAATGCCTTCAATTTCTTTTTCTTCTCTAATTGCTACTGCTAGTGTTTCTAGTACAATGTCAAATAATGGAGGTGATAATTGGCATCCTTGTTTCACCCCTGATCTTAATGGGAATGCATCTAGTTTATCCCCATTGCAGATGATATTAGTTAATGGTTTTAGATATATACTGTTTATTATTTTTAGGAATGACCCTTCTATTCCTATGCTTTCTATTGTTTTTATTAGGAATGGGTGTTGTATTTTATCAAAGGCTTTTTCTGTGTCTCTTGAGAAAATCATGTGATTTTTGTTGGTTTGCTTGTTGATATGGTCAATTATGTGGAAGGTTTTCTTAATATTGAACCAAGCCTGCATCCCTGGTATAAATCTTACTTGATCATGGTGAATGACTCTTCTCATCACTTGCTGGAGTCTTTTTGCTAGTATCCTATTTAAGATTTTTGCATCTATATTCATTAAGGAGATTGGTCTATAATTTTCTTTCTCTATTTTTGGCCTGACTGACTTTGGAATTAGTACCATGTTTGTGTCATAAAAGGAATTTGTTAGAACTGCCTCTTTGCTTTTATGTCAAATAGTTTATATAGGATTGGGGTTAGTTGTTCTTTGAATGTTTGATAGAATTCACTGGTGAATCCATCAGGCCCTAGGACTTTTTTCTCAGCAAGTTCTTTGATGGCCTGTTGGATTTCTTTTTCTGATATAGGATTATTTAAGAAATCTATTTCTTCTTCTGTTAGTCTAGGCAATTTATATTTTTGTAAATATTCATCCATATCACCTAGGTTGGTATATTTATTGCCATATCTTTGGGCAAAGTAGTTTTTAATGATTGCCTTAATTTCCTCTTCTTTGGAGGTGAGGTCCCCCTTTTCATCCTTGATGCTGTTAATTTGACTTTCTTCTTTCCTTTTTTTTTAAATTTAGATTGACCAGTACTTTGTCTATTTTGTCTGTTTTTTCAAAGTACCAGCTTCTAGTTTTGTTTATTAGCTCAATAGTTTTATCACTTTTGATTTTATTAATTTCTCCCTTAATTTTTAGGATCTCTAGTTTGGTTTTCTTCTGGGGGGTTTTAATTTGGTTATTCTCAAGATTTTTGATTTGCATTTCCAATTCATTGATCTCTGCCCTACCTAATTTGTTAATATATGCAGTCAGTGATATGAATTTTCCTCTAAGTACTACTTTGGCTGCATCCCATTAGGTTTGAAAGGATGTCTCACCATTGTCATTATCCTCAGTGAAATTATTAATTGTTTCTATGATTTCTTCTCTAAATAATCGATTTTAGAGTATCATATTATTTAATTTCCAATTAATTTTTATTGGTTCTCCTTGTACCCTTTCCAATCAATATTTTTATTACTTTATGATCTGAAAAGGTTGCATTTATTATTTCTGCTTTTCTGCATTTGAGTGCCATGTTTCTGTGACCTAGTATATGATCTCTTTTTGTTAATGTGCTATGTGGTGCTGAGAAGAAGGTGTATTCCTTTTTGTCCCTATTTATTTTTCTCCATGTCTAATTTTTCTAAGACTTCTTTCACATCTTTTACCTCTTTCTTATTTATTTTTTTATTTAATTTATCGAAATATGATAGTGTTTGTTTCAAGTCTCCCACTAATATGGTTTTACTATCTATTTTCTTCTTCAATTCTCCTAGTTTCTCCATTAAAAATTTGGATGCTATGCCATTTGGTGCATACATGTTGATTAATGATATTTCCTCATTGTCTATACTCCCTTTTAACAAAATATATTTACCTTCCACATCCCTTTTGATCAAGTCTATTTTTGCTTTGGCTTTGTCAGATATCATGATTGCAACTCCTGCCTTCTTTCTATCAGTTGAGGCCCAAAAGGTCTGACTCCAACCTTTAATTCTAACCTTGTGAGCATCCACCCACCTCATATGTGTTTCTTGAAGACAAAAAATGGTAGGGTTTTGGGTTCTAATCCAATCTGCTATTTGTCTACATTTTATTGGTGAGTTCTTCCCATTCACGTTCAAAGTTATGATTGTCACTTGTGGATTCCCTCGCATTTTGATATCTTCCCCTAGTTCTGACCTTTCTTCTTTAGCTGTATCCTTTTGAACCAGTGATTTACTTAGATCAGTCCCCCTAGTCCCCTCCTTTGATCTGCTTCCCTTTCTAGCCCCTCCCTTTTTATGCTCCCTTCCCCTCCCCTCTCTCCTTCCCTCCCTTTTTATATACTCCCTCTCCCTCCCCCTCCTTGATTTTCCTTTTTTCCTTACCCTGTTGGATAAGATAGAATTCAGGATCCCACTGGATCTAGATGTTCTTCCCTCTCAGATTTGATTTCACTGAGAGCAAGGTTTAAGTAATTCCACTTCACACTCTCTTCCTCTCCTTCTCAAATGAGAGTTCTTCCCCTCCCCTTCCCATGTGTATCTTTATATGGGAAAGATTATTCTATTTAGTCACTCCCCCCCAATTCTTGAAGTAAATGTTAGTATTATCAATGATTCCCCCCTCCCTTTTTCTTTCTTTGCCCCCCATTTTACCAAATCTTCTTGATGCCCCAATTTTTCCCTATGCATGATTCTTCTAACTACTCTTATGATGCATACAATTTTTGAGAGTTACACAATACATTTTCCTTAAATATTAATATATGTAATTTGATACGTGTAGTCCTTATAGAAGAGAGTTTGACTTAAAGAAAAAAATAAGATTCATCTCCTTTTCCCTTTCTTTCATATTTACCTTTTCATGTTTCTCTTGCTTTCTGTGCTTGGATATCAAATTATCCACTAAGTTCTGGTCTTTTCTTAGCAAATGCTTGGAAATCTTCTATTTTGTTGCATGCCCATACTTTCCCCTGGAAGTATATAGTCAGTTTTGCTGGGTAGTTGATTTTTGATTGGAGACCCAGCTCTCTTGCCTTTCTAAATATTGTGTTCCATGCTTTGCAGTGTCTTAGTGTGTTAGCTGCTAAGTCCTGTGTGATCCTTATGGGAGCCCCCTTATATCTGAAGCTCCTCTTCTTGGCTTCTTGTAGGATTTTCTCCTTTTCTTTGAAGCTCTCAAATTTGGTGATTACATTCCTGTGGGTTGTCTTTTGGGGATTTAGTATAGAGGGTGTCCTATGAACCCTTTCTATTTCTATTTTGCCCCCTTGCTCCAGAGCATGTGGGCAATTTTCTTTTATAATCTCCTGTAGAATAGCATCGAGGTTTTTGTTTATCTCTGGTTTTTCGGGGAGACCAATAATTCTGAGGATGTCTCTTCTTCCTCTGTTTTCCATGTCTGTGACCTTTTCAGTGTGATATTTTATGTTTTCTTCTAATGCAATAATTTTTTGGCTTTCCTTTATTGCTTCTTACTATTTTGTAATCTCGCTGTCTTCCATTTGCTTAATTCTGGTCTTTAGGGACTGGTTTTGCTTTTCAGTTTTGTCTGCCCTTCTATTAGATGGTTCCAGCTCTTTCTCCAATTGAGAAGTCTTGTCTATCAGACTGCTGATCTCTTTCTCCCATTTTTCTTTCCAAAAGGTTTCCATCTTTTGGGCATGCTCACTGTCTTCCAGTTGCTTAATTCTGGTGATTAGGTACTGGTTTTGCTTTTCAGCTTTGTCTGCCCTTCTATTAGATGCTTCCAGCTCCTTCTCCAATTGTGAAGTCTTGTCTATCAGACTGCTGATCTCTTTCTCCCATTTTTTCCCCAAAAGTTTCCATCTTTTGGGTAAGCTCCAGTTTGAGATCTTCCAGAGCTTGTGGATAGTTTCCATTTTGGGAGGCATGTTCTGATTTTGTTTGGATTTCATCCTCATTCTCTTCTTTTCCTTGGGTACTCCCTTCATAAAAGTTTTCAATAGTCACTTTTTCCCCCCTTTCTTCTTGGAGGCTTGATTTTTGGCCATGTGATCCATCCCTTTGGTGGTTTTATTCCACTTTCTTTTTTGGTCTGGGGTCTGGGTGATATGGGCGGGTTTTCTGTGAATTTAGGTTGCCTCAGACTAGTTCTTCCCGGACTCCGAGGTTTCTTAGAATGTGGGCCCCTGCGTTCAGCCCAACCACCCAGGCGATCCACGCAGCCCACCAAGGTGTTCAGCTCTGCCCAGATGCTCAGCTCAACCTCCCCAGAGTTCAGCTCCAAAGTCTCCTGTGCTCAGCGCAGGATTCTCCCGTGAAACTGCCCTGAGAGGTCATTTCCTTGCCGTCTTTAGATACCAAGGACCCTGGTGTGCCCCCCCCCCCCAGACAGAGATGCTCCTCACTCACTCGCTGTCCCAATGAGTGCTCTGATAGCTTACTCTGGTTTGGTGGGGGGTGGGGGAAGGGGCGGCTCAATTCACGTTTTTGTGCGAGCTTTTCCTCCTCCTTATAGTGTGGAAATGTTCAAACCCCACATACCTTCGTTTCTGTGGGGTACTAGAGAGTCCCTCCATTCTTCCAAAGGTGATTTTTATGCTCTTTTGAGGTAGTCTATTTTGTTCGGTGCTGGGGAGGGGAAGTGAGTCGTGGCTAGATTGCAGCTATGTTTACCTGGAAGTCCCCTGTAGGCTAAATTTCACTGAACTTGATTTTTAGAGAAAGAAAAAGTTCTTAGAAGAATCACAAGTTTCTCTGAGCCTATATTTAAAAAAATATCTGTAGAATAGATTAGAAAGTAAAAGTAAAATATTTAAAATGCATTATTTCTTCAAAAAATCTGGCTTAAAAAACTAATAAATTCTCACTCACCTAGTACAGACCACTGTAACAGTAAAACTCTTTTATTATATTTTTCTTGCACGTGCAATATACTAGTTATTCAGAGCAAATGTCACCAGCATTATGATTTTCTTTAACTTTTATTTCGCAGTAATATAAGTTTAAAATACATTGCTATGATGTCAATGCTTTCCCCAAAAGCTTGAGACTGTAGAAATGATGCCACTAATTGTTAAAAAAAAATATGGGACTTTGCTTAATGAGTCTGTCTGATTCCAGGACAGGATATACAAAAGAGCCATTTCACAGGGTCAATGAAACACAAAGCTAAACCTGATTAGGGCCACAAAAGAGCACACAGGATATATTAGTGTGAAGACTCAAGAGTGCAACACTTAAGATACATTAAGACGTAGGCCTTCCTTGTATCCACACTCACTCTGAAAATACTTACAGATGAATATCGAAAACTTGGCCCCTACTTGGCTTCTATAATCTAGTCCCTTTTCTGTCTTTCATAGTGTGGCAAACTTACTGTAGTCCTGGCTACTGACTGGGCAAATGCATCATTGCATCATTGCTTAGATCATTTTAATTGGGCCCTGATTCAAGGACCTGTTATAGATTTACTTTTCCTTCACTTGGAATTTTTACACATAAGATTTTGATAGTCTATATTTTCATTCAAAAATTTTTTTTTATATTGGGTTTTTTTTAGTTTTTTTTTTTTTAATTTCTCTTATCAATTGATTCATATATCTCATAATTCAGCATGCGGTCTGATTTTCTTTGGAGGTCATCTTTATCTTCTTCACCTCATCTTTCATCTCCTTTGCCTCATTTTCCAGCTGGTTGATTTTGACTTTCATGACACTATTTTCTGTTTCCAAATGACTTATCTTAATTTTTTAAGTTCTCATCCCAGTTGTCTTTAGCCTCTCTTAATTGTGTTTTGAATTGCATTTTGAGTTCTTCACTAGCCTGTATCCAATTTACTGGGCTTTCTGACTTTTTGTTTGCTGATCCTTCCTTCTCTGCTCCTTTGGCTGTGTAGTAGGTGTCACTTGTAATTTCTTTCTTCTTTTTCTGCTGTTTGCTTATATTTGCCCCTTCTTTGCTCCCTATATTTGTTTGTGCTCTTGCTCCTCTCATTTTTTTGGCTTTGGGGCTTTCTGTCAGTCTCCCCTCTTGAAGCTTTGCCAGATCTTTCAGGGCAGTCTCTGGGGGAGGATTTTGAGCTTCCCTGTGTAAAAAATAGACTCGAATATGGGACTACAATCCCCATAAGCGTTTGCTCCACTTCCTCAAAATGCTTTGTAATCTCATGGGAATTCTGAGGTGGGCCGAGATCAAGGAAGGATTTAAGCTGGTGGCAAAGGTTTTTGGGTCTCTTTTTTGGACTTCCATTTTGGAGCAGACGTGTCTCTTCCATGATGTGAGGTTATTTTGTCTAGGCCTCTGGCCTAGGCACATGTTTCTTACTTGTATATTCTTTAATCCTTAAATCCTTAATAAACCTCTAAAAAATATAATACTCCTTGCAGAGATAAACTAATTTCTACCTGCCTCAGTCTCCCCATATTCCTAAATTTTAACTGTTACAGTTTTTGGCAACCATGAAGGGATGAGAACCTCTCAAATGTTTTAGCCTAGATAATGATTTTTTTAAAGCCATGTTTCTCCAAGATGCTCTTTAGAAAAACATCTTGATCAGCTCCTGCCTGTGGCCCTCTCTGGCTCCTGCTTCTGCTCCTGGCCTCTCACCTAATGCTCGAGCTCCCGGCCCTGCTTGTCTGCGCTCTGGCTCCCAGCCCTACCTGTCTGCGCTCTGGCTCCTGGCCCTACCCACCCCATAGACCAGCTGGTAACAGTATTGGCCACATGGGCAGAGGGGAGAGATGAGAGGGAAAGGAGAATGGGTAATTTTCCCTTAGGCTAAGCCTCCACGTGGATGGGGATATTGACCACAGGGGTTTCATAGCAGGGTAGAGAGAAGAAATAGACTTTTCAAACAGACTTTTAAGCAATGGGCTATTTAAAAGGATACCTTTTGACTGTTCTGGTAATTTCATTGATTTCACCTGCATGCCAGAAGAAAGATTCAGCCCAAAGATTCAACTTTAACTTTGAGTGGGCAAATGGGTGGCTCAATGAACTGGGAGCCAGACCTGAGGACATGTGGTCCTGGGTTAAATCTGGTCTCAGATACTTCCCAGCTATGGGGCCCTGAGCAGACCCCTTAGACCTCATTGCTTAGCCCTTACCACTCTGCCTTCTGACAATAGACATTTAAATGGATAAACCCCCAAGGAACTTTGAAGAGACTAAAGGCTCTATTCTAAGGTATTTCAGACTCCAATGGTTTATAAAAATCTCTGTATTCTATTGCATTTTTTGTTATGGTTTAACTTTGTGATTTTAAGTTCATATATTACTGGATTCAATATTCTCTTACACTGAAGGTTGATTGAATTTATTTTGAATGTACTGAGTTTTGAAATTCTGTTGTTTTTCCCCTATAACTGTGCTGAACAAATATTATTTTAATTAAGCCCATATGGAAAAACAAACAAACAGTTTTTCTATTTTGCCTTTGTAAAATTCACATAGAGGATGGATGGACTTCAGAACTGTTTATAATTGTATAACAATCTTTGGAAAATTTAATATGCTAAATACCTCAAATGATTTTAAGGGTTTTTTTAATATGATTTTTGGAATTTTTTTTTAACAATCTCTGGTTATTTTGCCTGCCCCTGCCATGAGGTAAGGCCCATTATAGTAGCTGAAGTGAAATGTATTTTATAAACCCCAACCTTCCCACATGTGAATGGAAGTTGGGCAGTTAATCTCAGGGCATTTGTACCCCTAAAAGCCTCCAAGAAAAAGGAGCACCCCTTTATTTATACTCAAGGGTATACTTGAGTATACCCTTGTATACTTGTATATTCTTTAATCCTTAAATCCTTAATAAACCTCTAAAAAATATAATACTCCTTGCAGAGATAAACTAATTTCTACCTGCCTCAGTCTCCCCATATTCCTAAATTTTAACTGTTACACCTGTCCTCTGGAGGTTTATGATGGGATCACATTCAGCTAGCTTGGACTGTATGTGCTCTGAGGCTGAAACCTCCTGGAAGGCTGGAGCCAAATGGAAGGTCTCACCCGCCCAGGCTCTCTCCAGTTCTCTCCAGCTGCTTCCCCACCACCTGGGATCAACACTTTGAGCCTGGCACAGCCCTTCCCTCATGGTATACCCTCTATTCCAGTGAGTTTGCCCACCCAGAGGTTGGTGTCCTTGCTGGAGGCCCAGCACTCAGGGGGTGAGGGGGAGGATGAGGGGTCCTGGCCTCCCTGAGCTCTGAGGACTCCTGATGGGATTAATTTCAGCTTGTTTGGGCTAGATGTGCCACAAGGCAAAAACCTCCTAGAAGGCTGGAGACAAATGGAGGGACCCAGCCACCCAGTCTGCCAGCTCTTCAAACTCTCTCCGGCTGACTCCCTTCTGCCTGTGTTGGATGCTCTGAGCCTGGCACAGCCCTACCCAAAAGGTACACCCTCTAGACCAGCACCTTTGCCTGCCCTTAGGTTCCTGCTGCAGCTGGTGACTCAGAGCTCTGGTTGGGTGGGTGGGAGGCATCCTGGGACCTTTCTTCTGCCTTCCCCTTAAACCCAAGTATTCTCAGATTCCGGCTTTTGGGGTAGTACCTTTTTGATTGAGTCCAGAAGTAGGGTCCCTTGGCTCTGTCTTGTTGTTAGGTTTGGTTTTCAGTCTCCTAGGAGCATTCAGTTTGTGATTGTTAAGGAAGGGTTTTCAGAGGTCTGAACTTCTGCTGCTTCTAAGCTGCCATCTTGACTCCTCCTCCAGTACTGTTTTATTTTTGAGGAGTTTAAATAAAGCCACTGAGTGGAGGCAAAAATCTGTCAGTGTTGGTCTAGGAACCTCTCTAAATATTCATATATTTTGATCATAGGATATTTAATAGGGTTTCAAATATTAATTATTTTTATTTGGTTTGCATTTATATATATATATATATATATATATATATATATATATATTTATATTCCAAAGTAATAACTAACCCTCAAAAAGTTACCTTTGTGGAGGCAGCTGGGTAGCTTAGTAGATTGACAACCAGGCCTAGAGATGGGAGGTTCTAGGTTCAAATCTGGCTTCAGACCCTTCATAGGTGTGGCAAGTCACCTAACCCCCATTGCCTATCCCTTACCACTCTTCTACCCATATACAGTATTGATTCTAAGGCAGTAGATAAGGACATGACATAGTAAATATTAAAAATAGATATTAAAAAGGAATATATTAGAACAATAATAACAATATGCAATCCCTAATATAGCCAGGCTAATAATTTCACAAATACTAACTAATTTTACCCTTACAAAAATTCTGGGAGATAGATGTTATCATTACCTCCTTTTAGAGCTAAGAAAATTGAGACAAATGGAGGCTAAGAACCTTGCTCAAAGTCATACAAAGTGTCTGGAGCTGGAATTGAACTCTGGTTCTCATGACTCCAGATGCAGATCACTAACAATTGTACCACCAAACTACTTCATGAATATCAATTTCATAATTATGAGATAGTATACACAAAATTTAATGTAGATATACCCATGTTCATAATCATATACATATATCTAAGGACATGCAATTCATACATCTTTAGTATGTATATATGTATGTGTGTTTATATAAATATATACAACAAGCACATATATCCACATGACATAAATATATGCATGTATGTATATACATATATTTATTTATATTTATATAATTTTTCCATTTAATTGTTTGTTTATTTATTTACTTATTTTTAACAACCATTTTTAAACACTCTGAGTTCTGAATTCTCTGCATCACACCCACTGAGAAGGCAAGGAATTTGATAGCAATTATACATGTGAAATAATGCAAAACATACCACAGCTTGCTTAGCAATTCTCTACTTAATGGACATCCCCTCAATTTAAAATTATTTGCTACCACAAAAGTGCTGATACACACACACACACACACACACACACACACACACACACACACACACACACACACATATATATATATATATGTCTTTTTCCCTTTCCTTTGATCTCTTGGGGTACAGACCTAAAAGTGGTATTGTTGGGTCAAAGAGTATGCATAGGTTTATAGTCCTTTGTGCATAGTTCCAAATTGTTCTTCAGAATCAGTAGACAAGTGCATCAGTGTCCCAATTTCCCCATATCCCATCCAATTTTTGTCATTTCCTTTTTCTGTCACATTAGTGAATCTGAGAGTGTGAGGTGGAAATTCAGAGTTGTTTGGGGATGAAGATAGGATTCCAGTACATGATCTTGGGAGGGGTTCCCTTCTCACAGTTTCAAATTCTCTCCCACCCTCCCCACTCTCTGAGATAGCAGGGGATCTGATATAGATTCCACATATTCAATCATGCAAAATTTATTTTCATATTAGTCATTTTGTGGAAGAAATCTCATATGAAAATAAAAAAAGTAGAAAGTAAAATATAGTATGTTTCAATTTTCATTCAGACTCCAATTCTTTCTTAGAAGGTAGATGGTAATTGAGTTTCTGGGATTGTCTTAGATCACTGCATTGCTGGGAACAACTAAGTCATTCACAGTTGTTCCTCAAAAAAACATTGCTATTGCTGGGTACAAGAGAATATTATTCTTTTGGTTCTGCTGACTTCACTTTGCATTATTTTCATGCAAGTCTTTCCAGACTTTCCCCTGATCATTCTGTTTGTCATTCATTTTTTTTAAACATTATTTTATTTGGTCATTTTCAAACATTATACATTAGGAACTAAGATGACTTTTTTTTTCCTTCCTCATTCCCCACATCCCTCCCATTGGGGATACTTGATTCCTCTGGGTATCATATGTGTCTTCAACCTGAGCCCATTTCCATGCTATTGGATTCCCTATTAGGGTATTCATTCAAAGTCTCTCTTCGATCAGATCCCCTCCACCCCTGTTGTCAAGCCGTTGTCCCTCCTCAGTGTTTTAATTCTCACCATTTGTCCTGTGCTTGTTGGTAGTCTGTTGTTTTTTTTTTCTCCTTGATCCCTGCATGTTGTTCCAGGACATTGCTTTGAGACTAATGGAGAAGCCCATTACTTTTGATTGTAACACAGTATATCAGTCTCGGTGTACAATGTTCTCCTGGCTCTGCTCCTCTCACTCTACATTACTTCCTGGAGGTCATTCCAATCTCCATGGAATTCCTCCACTTTATTATTACTTTTAGCACAATAGCATTCATCCTTTCTGAGTTTATCTTGGTGTAGGGTGTGAGGTGTTGATCCAGACTGAATATCTCCCACACTGTCTTCCAGTTTTCCCAGCAGTTTTTGTCAAATAGTGGATTTTTATCCCAAAAGCTGGGGTCTTTGGGTTTGTCATATGCTGTCTTGCTGAGGTCACTTACTCTAAGTCTATTCCACTGATCCTCATTTCTGTCTCTTAGACAGTACCCAATTGTTTCAATGACAATTGCTTTATAGTATAGTTTGAGATCTAGGACTGCAAGGCCACCTTCCTTCGTATTTTTTCCCTTATTTCCCTGGATATCCTTGATACCTTTTCCTTCAAAATGAACTTTGTTATGTTTTTTTTCTAATTCAGTAAAAAATTTTTTGGAAGTTCAATTGGTATGGCACTAAATAGATAAATAAGTTTGGGTGGGATGTTCATTTTTATTACATTGCCTCGTCCTACCCATGAGCAGTTAATGTTTTTTTTTTTTTGATTGCTCAAGTCTCATTTTAATTGTGTGGAGAGAGTTTTGTTCATATAGTTCCTGTGTTTGTCTCGGGAGATAGATTCCTAAGTATTTTATTTTGTCTACGGTGATTTTCAATGGGATTTCTCTTTCTAATTCTTGCTGCTGAGATGTGTTGGTAATATAAAGGAATGTTGATGACTTATGTGGGTTATTTTGTATCCTGCAGCTTTGCTAAAATTGTTGATTATTTCAATTAGCTTTTTTGTTGATTCTCTAGGATTCTTTAAGTAGACCATCATGTCATCCACAAAGAGTGATAACTTGGTCTACTTGTTGCCTATTTTAATGCCTTCAATTTCTTTTTCTTCCCAAATTGCTACTGCTAAGGTTTCTAGTACAATGTCAAATAATGGAGGTGATAATTGGCATCCTTGTTTCACTCCTGATCTTAATGGGAATGCATCTAGTTTATCCCCATTGCAGATGATTTTAGATGATGGTTTTAGATATATACTGTTTATTCTTTTTAGGAAAGACCCCTCCATTCCTATACTTTCTATTATTTTTAATAAGAATGGGTGTTGTATTTTATCAAAGGCTTTTTCTGTGTCTATTGAGAAAATCATGTGGTTTTTGTTGGTTTGCTTATTGATATGGTCAATTATGTGGATGGTTTTCCTAATATTGAACCAGTCCTGCATTCCTGGTATAAATCCTACTTGATCATAGTGAATGACCCTCCTGATCACTTGCTGAAGTCTTTTTGCTAGTATTCTGTTTAAGATTTTTGCATCTATGTGCATTAGAGAAATTGGTTTATAGTTTTCTTTCTGCGTTTTTGATCTACCTGGTTTTGGAATTAGTACCATGTTTGTGTCATAAAAGGAATTTGGTAGAACTTCCTCTTTGCTTATTATGTCAAATAGTTTATATAGGATTGGGGTTAGCTGTTCTTTGAATGTTTGATAAAATTCAATAGTGAATCCTTCAGGCCCTGGGGATTTTTTCTTATGGAGTTCTTTGATGGCCTGTTGGATTTCTGTTTCTGATATGGGATTATTTAAGAATTCTGTTTCTTCTTCTGTTAGTCAAGGCAATTTGTATTTTTGTAAGTATTCATTCATATCACCTAGATTGGCATATTTATTGCCATAAAATTGGGCAAAGAAGTTTTTAATGAGTGCCTTAATTTCCTCTTCATTGGAGGTAAGATACACCTTTTCATCTACGATACTATTAAATTGATTTTTTTCTCTCCTTTTTAAAATTAGATTGACCAGTACTTTTTCTATTTTGTTTGTTTTTTTCAAAGTACCAGCTTCTAGTCTTATTTATTTAGTTCAATGGTTCTATCACTTTCAATTTTATTAATTTCTCCCTTTATTTTTAGGATTTCTAATTTGGTATTCTTCTAGGGGTTTTTAATTTGTTCACATTTAAGTTTTTTTTTTTTTAATTTGCATTTCCAATTCAGTGATCTCTTTCCTCCCTAATTTGTTAATATATGCACTCAGGGATATGGATTTTCCTCTGAGTACTGCTTTGACTGCATCCCATAAGGTTGGAAAGGATGTCTTGTCATTGTCATATTCTTCAATGAAATTATTAATTGTTTCTATGATTTCTTCTATAACTAACTGATTTTGGAGCTTCATATTATTTAATTTCCAATTGATTTTTTATTTTGCTCTCCATGTACCCTTACTGATCATTATTTTCATTGCCTTATAACCTGAAAAGTCTGCATTTATTATTTCTGCTTTTCTGCATTTGTATGACATGTTTTTTATGACCTATTGTATGGTCAATTTTTGTGAATGTGCCATGTGGTGCTGAGAAGAAGGTGTATTCCTTTTTGTCCCTATTTATTTTTCTCCATATGTCTATTATCTCTAATTTTTCTAGGATTTCATTCACCTCTTTTACCTCTTTTTTATTTTTTTATTTGATTTGTTTAAATTTGATAGTCATTGGTTCAGGTCTCCTACTAGTGTAGTTTTATTAACTATTTCCTCCTTAAATTCTCCTAGTTTCTCCATTAGAAATTTCGGTGCTATACCATTTGCTGCATACACGTTGACTAGTGATATTTTCTCATTCTTTATAATCCCTTTTTTCAGGATGAATATCCCTTCCCTATCTCTTTTAATCAGGTCTATTTTTGCTTTGCCTTTGTCAGAAAACATGATTGCTACTGCTGCCTTCTTTCTGTCAGTTGAGGCCCAATAGGTCTTACTCCAACCTTTGATTCTGACCTTGTGAGTATCTTACTGCCTCATGTGTGTTTCTTGAAGACAACATATGGTAGGGTTTTGGATTCTGATCCACTCTGCTATTTTTCTACATTTTATGGGTGAGTTCATCCCATTCAGATTCAATGTTATGATTGTCATTTGTGAATTACCCAGCATTTTGATATCCTCCCCTGATTCTGACTTTTCTTATTATGCTATAACCTTTTAAACCAGTGGTTTACTTTAAATCAGTCCCCCTAGTCACCTCCCTTGTTATACTTCCCTTTCTGACCCCTCCCTTTTTGTTCCCTTCCCCCCTCACCTTCCCTGCCTTCTTATACTCCCCCCCCAGCCTCCCTTAGTTTACCCTTCTCCCTTACCCTGTTGGATAAGATAGAATTCAAGATCCAATGGATCTAGATGCTCTTCCCTCTCAGAGTTGATTTCACTGAGAGTAGGATTTAAGTAATACCAATTAGCTCTCTTCTCTGCTCCTTTTTATAAGAGAATTCTTCCCCTCCCCTTCCTGTGTATCTTTGTGTAACAAAGATTATTCTATTTAATTTATTTATATTTCTTCAAGTATATCTTATTACCATTGTAGATCCCAGCTCCGTTTTTCTTTCTTTTTTTTTCCCTCCAAATCATGTTAATGCCCCAATCTTTCCCTGTGAGTGATTCTTCTGATTACTCTATTAATGCATACCATTTTGAAAGTTACAGATAACATTTCCCCCATATGTTAATATATATGATTTGATCTCATTGTAGCCCTTATACTAGAGAGTTTGAGTAAGAGAAAAAAAACTTTTCTCCTTTTCCCTTTCTTTCATATTTACCTTTTCATGTTTCTCTTGCTCTTTGTGTTTGGATGTCAAACTTTCCACTGAGTATTGGTCTTTTCTTTGCAAATACTTGGAAATCTTCTATTTTGTTGAATGCCCATACTTTTCCCTGGAATTTTATAGTCAATTTTAATGGATAGCTGATTCTTGGTTAAA
The DNA here is from genome assembly GCF_027887165.1 of Monodelphis domestica. Lineage (NCBI taxonomy): Eukaryota > Metazoa > Chordata > Mammalia > Didelphimorphia > Didelphidae > Monodelphis > Monodelphis domestica. The sequence continues at coordinate 239,152,810 of NC_077227.1, read as the reverse complement.
GACCCAGCTCTCTTGCTTTTCTGAATATCATGTTCCATGCCTTAGAGTCATTCAGAATGGAAATTGCTAGGTCCTGGTGACCCTGATTGGTGTTCCTTTATATCTAAATTGTCTTTTTCTGGCTTCTTGTAAGATTTTTTCTTTTGCTTAGAAGCTTTGGAATTTGGCATTTACATTCCTAGAAGTTGTCTTTTGGAGATTTAGTCTAGAGGGTGTTCTGTGAACTCTTTCAATGCATATTCTGTCCCCTTGTTCTAGAATCTCTGGGAAGTTTTCTTTGATGATATTAATTATGATATCAAGATTACTGTTTATTTCTGGCTTTTAGGTAGACCAATGATTCTGAGATTGTCTCTCCTTCCTCTGTTTTCCATGTCTGTCACCTTGTCAGTGAGATATTTTATGTTATCTTCTTATTCTTTAGTCTTTTGACTTTGCTTTTTTAATTTGTGATCTTTTGCAAGATCATTGTCTTCCAGTTGCCTGATTCTGACCTTTAAAGACTGGTTTTCCTTTTCAGTTTGGTCTGACCTGTTTTTTGAAGCTTCGAGCTGTTTCTGCATTTGCATATCTTTCAGATTGCTGAATTCCTTTTGCATTATTTTCCATTTTTCCAGCCAGAAAGTTTCCATCTTTTTGATAATTTCTGATTTAAATTCTTCAAGAGTTTGTGGAGAATTTCCATTTTCTTTGGAAGGTTTTGGAACATTTGTTTGTGTTTCCTCTTCTATCTCCTCTGTATTTTGTATTTTTGCTCCATAAAATGTGTCCAAAGTCACACCCTTCTTCTTGCTTTTCTTGTTGTTTGTGAGGCTTTTGCACTTCTGTACTGTTTGCCATCTCTATGGGTTTTCTTCCCCTTTCCAGTCAGAAATCTGAGTGAGGAGGACTGTCTCTTAGTGTATCTGTCTGATGGTCTGAGGCTTTAGCCCAGGCAAATTGCCCATTCTCCTCAGCTGCTCTGTCTTCCTGGTGAAGCCCAGGGTCTGCCCTCCCCTGCCTGCTGGTGTTTCAGGTGTTGCTGCTCTCAGTGCCCTCCAGTTGCTTCTCCACTGCCTTACATCCATCCTCTGAGCCTGGCACAGCACTGTCCACAAAGTACCTCAGTGCCTTTGCAGGCCCTGGGGTTTCTGTCCTTTCAGAGGGCCCTGCACTCTAAGGGGGGAAGGGTCCTGGCCTCCTTGAGCTCTGAGGGCTCCTGATTGGATTAGGTTCAGCTGGGTTGTTCTGGATGTGCCCCAAAGCATAAACCTCCGGTGAGACTCTGATGGAAGGACCCAGCCAGGGGGCTACAAGCTTCCCCTGTCTCTCTTAGGCTGTTTCCCTGTTGTCTGTATTGGATGCCCCGAGACTGTCCCAGTTTGCTTTCAAGGTACACCCTTCAGAATAGCCGGCCCTGAGGTCCTTTTGCTGGCCCTGAGGTTCCCACTGCTGCGGTGGGCTCAGTGCTCTGGATTGGGGGAGAGGGGTCCTGAAAATTTCCATCTGCTTTCTCCTTAGACCTGAGTGTTCTAGGATTCTGGCTTTTGGGGATGTGTACCTTTTGATTTGAGTCCAGGAGGAGGGTTCCCTGGCTCTGAGTTTGAATTTCAGTCCCCTAAGAGCATTCAGTTTGTGATCGGTAAGGAAGGGTTTTCAGAGCTCTGAACTTTTGCTGCTTCTAAACCTCCATATTGACTGGAAGTCTCCCAGTTTCTTAATTCTGGTCTTTAAGGACTGGTTTTGCTGTTCAGTTTGGTCTGCCCTTCTGTTTGAGGCTTCCAGCTCTCTCTCCAATTTTGAGTTCTTGTCTATCAGGCTGCTGACCTCTTTCTGAATTTTTTCCCATTTTTCTTGCCAGAAGGTTTCCATCTTTTGGATAAGCTCCATTTTTATTTTTTCCAGAGTGTGTGGATAATTTCCATTTTGAGTGGGCATGTTTTGATTTTGTTTGAATTTCATCCTCTTTCTCCTCTGTTGCCTGGGTTTTCACTCCCTAAAAGTTTTCAATAGTCACTTTTTCCCCCTTTCTTCTTATAGGATTGATCTTGGGCAGTGTGAGCCATCCCTTTGGTGGTTTTCCCTTTCCTTTTTGGTCAGAGGTCTGGGTGATATGGGAAGGTTTTATGTGGATTTAAGTTGCCTCAGACTAGTTCTTCCCAGCCTCCCCAGTTTTTTTAGCTCACCCACACCCTTGCTCTGTGGTCTTTTCTCTCCAGTGTGCAGGAATCTCCTGTAAAACTGCTCTGAGGGATACGTCCCTGGTAGCCCCTGTCAGTTTCCAAGGACCCTGGTGTGTCACCCCCCCCCTCACTACAGCAAGGAGCAGAACTTTGGTCTGAAGCAGTTTCTACGGTTTCTAGAGACTCCACACTGTTAGCAGTTTGTTCTGCTGTTCTGCTGTTAGTCTGCTTGTTCTCTAGTACACAGGGTTCTCCAGTGAAACCTCCCTGAGGGAGTAGTTCCCTAGCAGGCCTCATTAGATCACAGGGACCCTGGTGTGCCCACCCCCCCCAGAAAGAGACGTTCCTCACTCACTTTCTGTCTCCAGTGAGCATTCTGAGCCCCTACTCTGGTTCCATGGGGGAAATGGGGAAGGGCAGCTCAGTTCACGTTTTTGTGCAAGCTTTTCCTCCTTCTTACACTGTGGAAATATTCAAACCCCGTGTACCTTCATTTCTGTGGCATACTGGAGAGTCCCTCCTTTCTTCCAGGGATGATTTTTATGCTCTTTTGAGGTAATCTATTTTGTTCAGTGCTGAGGGAGAGGAAACGATTCACATCTAGATTGAAGCCATGTTTACCTGGAACTCCCATATATATATATATAATTTTTATTAGTATAGCTCCAAGAAGTTCTCAGTGCTTTCCTCTCTGACCCCATCTCCTTGGGTGTTGAACACAAAATTGAATGTTGCTGCATCTTAAAAATCTAATACTGTTGTTCAATTTTTTTCAGTGTTTTAACAAAAATTTGTGGTAGCAAGGTAGCTAGGTTAATGCAGAACTAAAGAGAAAAAAATGAAATATTTAAAAATCTACCCCAAAGTATAAATTTCTTAAAAGTCCATATACCAGGGGTATAAGACAGATGTGACTTTCTACCTGCTAGGTGAGAGCCATGGAGAATAAAGGTCAGAAATCCTCAGGTTGGAAATTAGGGTTATAAAGAGAAAACAGAAAAAAAGTGAGGCCACTCGAATTCCCCCAAACTGACAATTGGAGTCACAACTTATTAAAGGCTTTGTGTTGAGAATAAAAATAAATTTCCTTTACTTCTGAGAGCCTACTCTCTTGAGCATGATATTACCAGAGCAGATTTGTAACCCTATATTAGAATTATGTTCTATCTCTGCTTCATTGTTTCTGAAAGTTTTCTCTGATTCTTCTAAATGATAGCCTTTTTGAATTTTCCTGGATCATGTTATTTGGTTTTCTATTGTACTCTCAGTTTTTATCAGCTCTGGTCTAAAATATGTCATTTGAAATCAATTAAGCATTAAGCACTTACTATGTGCCAGGCAGTGATCTAAGTGTTAATAATCTAAATACCAAGTGACAGTCTCTACTCTCAAGTACTTTACAAGTTCACAAAGAGGAGAATGAGGTACAACATATGCACAGTGCTTAGTCAATACATCAATTTCACAAAATAATTTAAAATAGGAGAGAGCACTTACAAAGAGTGAGATTTATGAAAAAAATTAGGAGATGCAAAAATATGCTATATATTTTGTTTCTTTTCTTTTGTTTGCCCCAAGAGGATAAATGAACACTGGACTATTTTAATCATATTGTATTTAATCACTAACAATGAGGGTAGAGGTAAAAGATGAGTAACCAGGAAAAAGTCCAGTGCAAGAAGATGTTTTTGAACTGTGTTTTAAAGCAAACTGATATTTTTTTTCTTATGGGAAAAAGATGAAGTAGGAGAGCATTCCACCCAAAAGTACTAGTAGTCTTTGCATTAAGATGGAAGTATGCACAAAGTAGATAAAGTGAATAAAGTGATGGACCTGAAATCAAGAAGTCTACTGTTGTGGTTGTTTAGACTTTTCAGTCATGTCCAAGTTCATGACCCCATTTGGAGTTTTCTTGGTAGAGATACTGAAATAGTATCTGAGTGAAGAACACCAAGTTCAAATTTGATCTGGGATTTACTAGCTATGTGATCCTGGGCAAATTACTTAACCCCTGTTTGCTCAGTTTTCTCAACTGTAAAATAGGGATAATTACAGCATGATTCTTAAATTTGTTGTGAGGATGGAGGTAATAATTGTAAAGTATTTACCATATTCCCTGGCACATGGTAAATGCAACAGATATTATTACCATTATAATGATGGATGCATGGAAAATTATGACCATCCTACTTTGATTTTAGTGGAAAGTTCATGAAAGGGGGTTATATAAATTAGGTTGAAACATATAGAGGGCTTTTAATGCCCAAATGAAAATCTTATATTATGCCCTTGAATAAAGAGGGAGTCTAAGAAGTTTGTATAAGAAAGTCAAATTCTTTTTACTGTATAGGTAAGTAAAATTGTCTCTCCTGTTCTAGGGATTTCAATTTGACAATGGTGTAGAGAATGGAATAAAGAGATGAGAGAATGGAAGCAGAGAAATATTTTAGGAGGCTGCTGTTAGAGTTGAGGCAAGAGATGATGACTGTCCATAAGAGTGTTGGATCTTGCAAAAGTAGGGAAGATAGTTACTGGCAAGAAATGCTGTGGAAATAGGTTAATCCAGGAATGGCACGAAGCCAATCTGAGAGAAGCAAAGATGATTAGATTGTGTGGGACTTGACATTCTTCAAATCTGCAAATCAACTTCAGTTTATGAGCAATAAAATGCATTCACAGTGTCTATATCTTAGTGGAAATAAATATGGTAAGGGAGTAGGTTGTACACTAGAATGTATTGTTAATGATATACACTAAATTCATTCATTCATTCCACAACCATTTTGCTAGCAATGATTATGAGAAATGTGTTGCATTAATAATCTCTGTAGGGAATACAGAGATAAATAAGGCTGTTCTCTGTTTCCAATGAGCTCAGATTTTTATTTAAGTGACAAGATATGTATACAGATAAGTATAAATTAAATGATAACATGAAAATGCATATGAAAAATATACAGTAATGTAAATTCAAATGAGGTAAAGAGTTCTTAGAAACTGTAGGAGAGTGGTCAGAAATAGTTACATCAGAGGTGATATTTGAGCTGAATTTTATGGAAGAGAAGGTGGTGGCACTGAATCTCTTTATAAAATTATAAATTTTTAAATTTAATAACATAAAACCAAATTTAGCAGCAATAGAGAAATGCTAATGAACTACATAAAATTCAGTGAAGAAAAAATTTTGATTGCATTACATAGAGAGGAAAGGTCATACTGTATTGTTCTGGATTTCCCATGAAGATATTTCTAAGATGATGGCAAATAATTTTCATTTACAACTGCTATGTTTTGTAATTTTATAATGAATATCAAAAGCAACCTGTCGCTCACCAATGTATATATTTATTTGTGAGTGTGTATGTATGTGTAGGTAAACAACCTGGGAAGATGGAAAGGGAGGAATCAAAAATTTAATTACAGATGGAAAAAAAATGAGACATCTTTATCAAAGATAAGCATTGGTTTCAAACTGGACTTAAAGTTATTCATTCCTCATCCAAGAGAAAGGGGGAGAACTTCCTAGAAAATGGATTAATTATTCAATATTTATTGCTATTTTAAACATATTGATTTTATTACCATTTACATGTAATAAATTTCTACATAAGTTTTCCAAAGTTATATGATCAAAATTGTCTCCCTTCATCCATTCCTTCAGCCCTTCTGGAGATGACAAGCAATTTGATCTGGGTCATACATATACATATGTATATGTATGTATTGCTACTTTAAAAAAGGAAAACTATGCTGTTGTGCATATTAGGTCCTGAAAGAGTATTTCTTTCACATGATATTTTAAGCACTCATCTAACAGTGATTTCCTACCAAGTGTCCCTCTATAATGTTGGGTTAAGGAATATAACTGTTTTAAATTGTTTAAAAATTATTGGATGAGAAAATTCACCCTCCAATGCACATGGACATCATTTTTATAAATTATAGTCTTAGAGAATTACAAATAATAAGAGAGGTTAAGTAACTTGCCTAAGGTCACATAGCTAGTGTGTGTCAAAGATAGAACTTAGAACTCAAGTGAGCCTGGATCTTTATTGCCTGACTCTTTTATCTACTTGGCCATTCTATCTTGCTATATGCCAACAAAGATATTTAGTTCTCATTGACTAAAGAGGTAGATTTTCCACTCACAAGCATTATTTCCTCCTGATGATAATTTAAGAGAAATAACTCAAAGGGGAATTAACTAATATTAAACTAATAAAATAAGAAAAAGTCAAGTTCTTTAAATATCTCAATTTTCTTTAAAAAACATTATCATTAGCACAGATCTCATTAAAATACTATAGAAAAATATATTAAAGTGGCCTAGAATTTCCAGTCAGCAGGGGAAAGAGCTGGAGGAGTCTTTAAGTAAAATTAACACTAACTTATATGATTAATTTTTTGTGATAAAATGCAAAATTCAAGCTCATTTTAATGCCATGTTTTTAATGAAGGATCTTACATGAGATGACTGAAGGAGACAGGATAGACAATTCATTTGCCTCCATATATCTCTATATGATATGTATTCTAGAATCTGATCTGGACTTCCATTGTGGTGTTATATGTGTTAAGATTAGACTTCTAGTTCCATTGGTAAGTAGACTTTTCAAATGAGGAAACTTTGTCAATGCAAATTAATACCTTCTCTATATTTTATGGTCTTTAATTTTGAAGAATTTTAAAAATTATTTATTACATGTAAAAAGAATTGCATTATTTGCTTTTATAACTTTTGAGTTCAAATTTCCTTCTATGTGTTTGTATGTATTCAATTATTATTTCTCAGATGAGAATACCTATTGCCAAGATCCTATTTCTCTTGCTTTCTTTAGAAGTCTGCTGATTTCCTCTCTAAATCATCTATAATAATCATTATTGTTAACAATTCAAATGTATATCACATTTTTAGATTTATGTAGTATTTTCCTCAAAACAACATTGTGAAGTTAATGATGCTAATATCATTATCTTCAGTTTAGAGATGAAGAAAATCTGTCAGAGATGGTTCAAGTGACTTGTATGAGGTCCCATAATTAGTAAATGCTTGAGTTGGGTTCTCACCACTTCAAAGTATTTTCATATCATTTCCTCATTATGCTATGTGCATCATCACCATAATTCTCATTTCCCTTCTGCTGATAGTTTGGATTCTGCTTAGCTTTCCCCAAACCACTCTTGTACACCACTTGCAAATAATATTTAGTCTCTTGAACACCAACTACCATTCTTCTATCCCACGATACTTAAATTCTGTTCATGGGGTGATAAACACAAACAAAGCACAAAGAAATCAAGAAACAACAACAAAAACTTTAATTAGTACATATGGATGGAAATATAGGAACAATTAAAGGTTTGGCTATTTTATTTCTTGAACTCAAGGAACTTCAGTCAGGTAATATATACCTTCTTTGCCAAAAAATAACATACAGGCTAATTGTAGTTTATTATTTTTTAAAAGGAATATATTTTTGATAATACACATTTCTAGGTTTTTCAACATTGCCTATCATGTATATTTTCAAGTTCACATTTTTCCTTGATGCAAGCTAAGTCTATTATATCTTTATAGGCTATAATCATTCTAAAATTCCTTAAGTTCTACAGTTGTCCTCTAGTTACAGATCTATTTATGCATATGGAACACTGATTGGGAAAGACATCGAGGTGGGGAGGCATTTCCAATCAAGTCTTCATATGAAAGATCCTCAGCATAATTGCTTGATTTTGAATTCCCTGTAAGTCTTCATATCTACTTTTGGGGAAAATTATACCAAGTCCATACTTGTTAAATGAATTTAATTTCATAAATATGTATTAAGTACATACTTAATTCAGACAACCCATTGAAAGGTCAAATACTGAATCTGAAGCTTAATTTTTTTTGGCCACATAATGGTGGGGCAAAATTCATTGAAAAAATCTTTGGAAAGATTGAAGGCAAGATGAAAAGGGGACAATGGAGGATGAGATGGATAGATAGTGTCATGGAAAATATGAAGATGAGCTTGGACAGACTTAAGGAGATAGTGAAGAATATGAACCTGGTCTGCTATGATCCATGGGGTCAGGAAGAGTTAGACATGACTGGATAACATGACAACAACAATGACAATGGGTTAAGCATTGGAATAAGTCCTACCGATAACACAAATGTAAAAAATCCTAACTGAGGCCTTCATCTCTTACTAATGTGCCAAGGATTTAGGTTCAAGTAGACCATGTTCAGTGCTAGAGAGGTCTAATTTCTAAAGAGAGGGGTCAGGCTTGTTTTCTATTTGTCTATAACTCATTATGCTGGTACTCTAGAATTGAACTCTAAGGAAACAATTTAAAAAACCCAAAAGGCTTAAATATGGCTCATGCTTAGAGTCTTCTTAAAATGAATTAAGACCCCATCTAGAGATCATTCAATTTCTATATTATTGTATATAGCCTACTGACTGGTGTCTCAAGCACAAACTTCCCTATTTCAATACATTATCTTACTCGGCTTTCAAACTAATCATCCTAAAGCAGAAATCTAATTGTGTCAAATTTCTATTCATTAAATTCTGGTGGCTAACCATTACTTGCCACATGAAATATAAATTCCTCAATTCAACCTCAAAGCTTTTCATAATATATAACTCTCCTATATTTTTATAGCCTTCTTAAACTTTTACCCAAATACTTTTAATTCTTCTTTCCTCATATATATCTACTGGTTCCTCTGGCATTCTTTAGGTCTCCACTAAAATTCTATTTTTGACAGCAAGCTTTTCACAATACCCCTAAATTCTAGTTCTTTCCTTTTGTTGATCATCTATATTTATCTTGTAATACTTAATTAATGGGGCAGCTAAGTGACTCATTGGATAGAAAGCCACACCTGGAGTTGGGAGGATATGGGTTCAAATCTAGCCTAAGATACTTCTTAGCTGTGTGACCATGGGCAAGACACAACCCAAACTTCTTAGCCATTACAGAGGTTTTGCAGAGGAATCAATATGTAGTATCAATTCTAAGACACGAGGTAATTTTTTTGTTTTCTGACAACAAAATGGTGTTGAATTTTGAATTTATCTTGGTGTAAGGTGTGAGATGTTGATGCAAACCCAATCTCTCCCATATTGTCCTACCATTTTCCTAGCAGATTTTCCAGAAAACAATGGACCTGGGTCTACAACCAAGAATCAACTACCCAGCAAAACTGATTATATTCTTGCAGGGGAAAGTATGGTCATTTAATAAAATAGAAGACTTCCAAGTATTTGTAGGGAAAAGACTGAACCTGAACAGAAAATTTGATGCCCAAACACACAACTCAAGAGAATCACCTAAAGGTAATTAAGAAAGGGGAAAAAAAGTTTTTTTTAAGGGACCCAATAAGTTCAAATTATTTTTATTCCTATTAGAATACATGATATTGGTAACTCTTAAAAACTGATATTATCATCAGAGTAGTCAGAAGTAGTATACCTAAAGGAAACAGTGACAAACTGTATAGAATAAAATGTCAAAAAATTATATATATATATATACACATATGTATATATATATATATGGAGAGAGAGAGAGAGAGAGAGAGAGAGAGAGAGAGAGAGAGAGAGAGAGAGAGAGAGAGAGAGAGAGTAAATTTATATTTCATAAAGAAGCACATTGGGGGAGGGGAGTGAGAAGACCAATACAATGGAAGGGTGAAAGAGGTTGGAGACAGGTAATACAATTCTTATGTTCATTGAAATCGACTCAATAGGGAAGAACAATCAGATCCATTGGGACAGAGAATTGTATAGTGCCCTACAGAGAAGTAGAAGAATAATAAACAGATTGTTGGGGAGGGAAGCAATACAAGATAGGGAGAGGGTTGGAGGTAGTTTTAAAGGCACTATAGTAAGAGGGGAATCAATAAGAGGGGAGGTGCAAGGAAGGGGAGTAAAATAGGAAGGGAAAAGTGGGGAAATTGACTAAAAGCAAAAATTTGGAGGGGAGGGTAAGAGAGATAAGGGAAAAGGCAGAACCTAAGGATAAAGTTAAAATGGAGGAAAATACACAGATAGTAATCATAACTTTGAATGTGAATGGGATGAACTCCTCAATAAAAAGGAAGCAGATAGAAGAATGGATTAAAAACTAGAATTCTACCATATCTTGTCTACAAGAAACACAAGAGGCAGGTAGTTATAAACACTTGAGGCTGGTAATTATATACAAGGTAAAAGTAAGATGGTGAAGCAGAATTTACTAGGCTACAACTGAGACAAAGATGGCAGGAATAGCAATCTATGTATGATCTCATAGCAATAGCAATAGTATGATCTCAGATAAAGCTAAAGTAAAAATAGATCTCATTAAAAGAGATAAAGAAGGTAATTGCATCTTGATGACAGTATAAATAGCAAAGAAATATCAGTACTCAACATATATGAACCAACTAGTAGAGCAGTCATATTTCTAAAGGAGAAACTAAAGGAGTTTAAGGAGAAAATAGATATTAAAACCATACTAATGGGGAGCCTTAAACTTCCTCTATCAGAACTAGAAAAATTGAACCAAAAATAAATAAGAAAGAAATGAGGAAAATAATTAAAATTTTGGAAAAATTAGAGCTAATAGATATTTGGAGAAAAATAAATAGGGATTAAAAGAAATATACCTTCTTTTCAGCAGTGCATGACACAAATACAAAGACTGACCATGTACTAGGTCATAAAAATATTGCCAGTAAATGTAGGAAATCAGAAATAATAAATATAATGTTTTCAGACCATAATGCAACAAAAACCATTCAATAAGAGCTTATGGAAAGGCAGCTTTAAAACTAATTGGAAAAAAATAATCTAATTTTTCAAAAGTGGTTGGTCAAATAACAAATCAAAGAAACAATTACTGATTTCATTGAAGAGAATGGCAATGAAGAAACAAATTATCAAAATCTATGGTATGCAGCCAAAGCAGTACTCAGGGGAAAATGTATATCCCTGAGTGAATATATCAAAAAATGTCATAGGGAATAGATCAATGAATTGGCCATGCAACTTAAAAAAACCTAGAAAGAGAACAAATTAAAATCCCCAAATAAACATTTAATTGGAAATCATAAAATTCAAAGGAGAAATTCTTAAAATTGAAAGCAAAAGAACTATTGAACTAATAAATAAAACTAGGGGCTGGTAATTTGAAAATCCAAATAAAATAGATAAAGTATAGGTTAATTTAATCTAAAAAAAGAAAGAAGAAAACCAAATTAACAGTGTCAAAGATAAAAGGGAAGGCATTGCCTCTATTAAAGAGGAAATTAAGTTAATTATTAAGAAATATTTTGCCCAATTATATAGCAATATGCCTTGATTAACAGAAGAGGAAATAAAATGCTTAAACAATCCCATCTCAGAAAAAGAAATTGATTGAGCCATAAAGGAACACCCTAAGATAAAATCCCCAGGGCCAGAAGGATTCACAAGTGAATTCTGTCAAACATTTAAAAAACAACTAATCCTAATATTATACAAATTATTTGACAAAATACACAAAGAAGGAGTTTTACCAATTTTTTTACCCTCTTATTACACAAATAGGGTACTGATTCCAAAGTCAGGCAGGTCAAAAACAGAAAAAGAAAGCTACAGACCAATCTTCCTAATGAATATAGATGCAAAAATCTTAAAGAGAATGCTAGCAAAAGGACTCCAGTAAATTATTAAGAGGATTATTCTCTATGATCAGGTGGGATTTAAACCAAGAATACAAGGATGATTTAGTATTAAGAAAATATCCATATAATTGACCATATCAACAACAAAAAAAAAACAACAGAAATCACATGATTATCTCAATAGATGCATAAAAAGCTTTTGACAAAATGCAATATACATTCCTATTGAAAACACTAGAAAGTATAGGAGTAGATGAAACTTTCCTAAAAATAATAAAGAGTATATGTTTAAAACCATCAGCAAACATCATCTGTAATGGGGATAAATTAGAATCCTACTCATTAAGATGAGGAGTGAAGCAAGGATGCCCATTATGACTTCTATTATTTAACATTGTACTAGAAACTCTAGCAGCAGCATTTAGAGAAGAAAAGGGAATTGAAGAGATTAAAGTAGGCAATGAAGAGATTAAACTCTCACTCCTTGCAGATGATATGTTGGTCTACTAAAAGAATCCTAGAGAAACAACTAAAAAGCTATTGGAAATAATCAACAACTTTAGCAAAGTTGCAAGATACAAAATAAACCCACATAAATCATCATCATTTCTATATATTTCCAACACAACTTAGCAGTAAGAATTAGAAAGAGATTTAAAATCCATTTAAAATCACTGTAGACAATATAAAATATGTAGGAGTCTATTTGCTAAGACAAACACAGGAATTATATGATCACAACTACAAAACACTTTCCACACAATTAAAATTAGATCTAAATAATAGGAAAAAAACATTAATTGTTCATGGATAGGATGAACTAATATAATAAAAATGGCAATCCTGACAAAATTAATTTACCTATTTGGTGCCATACCTGTGAAACTACCAAAAACATTTTTTACTGAATTGGAAAAAAAAAAAAACTGTAACACTCATTTGGAAGAACAAAAGATCAAGAATATCAAGACAAATAATGAAAAAATAATGTGAAGGATGGGGGCCTAGCAGTACTGGATCTTAAACTGTACTATAAATCTGTGGTCATCAAAACAATATGGTACTGGCTAAGAGACAGAAAAGAGGATCAGTGGAATAAACTTGGGGTTAATGACCTCAGCAAGACTGTCTATGATAAACCCAAAGATCGCAGCTTTGAGGACAAAAATCTACTATTTGACAAAATCTGCTAGGAAAATGGTAGGACAATATGGGAGAGATTGGGTTTGCATCAACATCTCACACCTTACACCAAGATAAATTCAAAATGGGTGAAGGACTTGAATATAAAGAAGGAAACTATAAGTATGCTAGGTGAACACACAATAGTATATTTGTCAGATCTTTGGGATAGGAAAGATTTTATGACCAAGCAAGAGTTAGAAAAAATGCAAAATGTAAAATGAATAATTTTGATTACATAAAATTAAAAAGTTTTCGTACAAATAAAACAAATGCAACCAAAATTGGAAGGAAAGCAACAAATTGAGAAAAAATCTTCATTACAAAATCCTCTGACAAAGGTCTAATTACTCAAATTTAAAAGGACCTAAATCAACTGTACAAAAAAGGGACATAAATAAGTAGTTTTCAGATAAAGAAAACAAAACTATCAATAAGCACATGGAAAAGTGTTCTAAATGTCATACAATTAGAGAAATGCAAATTAAAATAACTCTGAGGTACCACCTTACACCTGGCAGATTCACTAATATGTCAGCAAAGGAAAATAATAAATGTTGGAGGTGATGTGGCAAAACTGGGACGCTGATACATTGCTGGGGGAGCTGTGAATTGATCCATCAATTCTGGATAGCAAGTTGGAACTATACCCAAAGGGCATTTAAAGACTGCCTGCCCTTTGATCCAGTCACACCACTTCTGGTTTCATACTCCAAAGGAATAATATAGAAAAATATGCTTACAAAAATTTATAGCCTTGCTTTTTGTGGTAACAAAAATCTGGAAAATGATGTGATGTCCTTTTATTGGCGAATAGCTGAACAAGTTGTAGTGTCTGTTGATGATGGAATACTATTGTGCTAAAAGGAATAATAAACTAAAGGAATTCCATATGAACTGGAATGACCTCCAGGAATTGATGCAGAGTGAGAGGAGCAGAACCAGGAACTCTTTGTACACAGAGACTAATACACCATGGCACAATCAAATGTAATGGATTTCTCTAGTAGCAGCGATGCAATGATCCAGGATAATTCTGAGGGACTTAGAAGAAAGAACTCTATCCATACCCAGAGAACAAACTATGGAAGTAAAAACAGAGAAGAAAATCCTGCTTTATCACATTATAAAGATTAAAATGACTATCTAATACCCCAAGTATTATATTTAATACTATTTATTAAATTCAACTTGAAGCAAAGTGAAAGCTAAAGAAACTGAGCCAGCTGCTCCCCACATCCACGTCTCCAGCCAGAGAGAGAGAGGAGCATGGCCAAAAATGAAACTAATAACCTCAATCAACATAATGATGCACATATATGATGGCCAAAGGGAATTGTGGGAATTGTAGTCATTAATGCAACATGATTTGATGGGGATATAATTGGGGATATAGACTCTAAACAGTCACTTTATTGCAAATATTGCTAATATGAAATTAGATCTTGATCAATGATACATGTAAAACCCTATGGAATTTCTTATTGGTTATGGGAGGAGGATGGGGTTGGAGGAGGGGAGGGAAAGAACATGAATCATGTAACCATGGAAAATATTCTCAATTAAATAAAGAAAGAAAGAAAGAAAGAAAGAAACAAATAAGTAAATAAACTTAAATTTAAAGATAAAAAAAAAGAAAGTAACTATGGCTGAAAGTCTTTTGTAGACTTTCAATAACTCAAGTTAGGCCTATTCTCTCTCTAAGATAGTAGCCAACATTGGTAAAATGCATGTAAGGATCTATATTTAGTCAGCCATGATTAGGGAAAGAAACATAAAAGACCATATACTTCCAAAGCTTTGGGATCCATTTTCATTCTCACCTAGATGAATATATGCTTTCATAACCACTATAGGTTCCAGGGGCAAAAGACTTCTCCATTACCCTTGAGAAGACCTAGAGAGAAGATTGAAGGGTCCTTACAAGAATAGAGCTGTGAAGAGAGAGACACAGTATCAAAGAATGCCATAACTTTTATTAAATGTAGTAGATATTTTAGCTCATTATCAAGTTATTTTGATGCTTTTCCTTCCTCTCTTTCATTCCTTTCACCTTCTGGCTTCATTCTTCAGGACAAAGATGGCTTTATTATTCCAAAGTCTTTCATTGCTGAGCACATGTACCTGCAATGAGTCTTGGGAGATTCAATGTCATGCCATAGGTTTGACCAGAACAGATTGTTGGGGGTTGGGGAATCATTCAAATATCTCCATTACACAGAAGTAAAAATTCAATGGTTCCTGATCTCAAGAAGCTCACAGAATTATAAGGAAGAAAAGAAGTGTAGAAAGATAATACAAAATATAATATGGTAAATGTATAAGTGGGATATAAAAAGTGTTAAAGTGTTCAAACAGGTCTAAGGAGAGAAATCATTTTAGATAGCTTCAGAAGGAAAACTTAAATAAAGAAATAGGGTGGGAGTCAGACCTTGGAGTATGAGCAGGGTTTCAAAAGATAAAGAAGAATACTGGAGACATACTTCTGGAAGTCAATATCATTAAAAGTTTGGTATGTGGTTGAAATAATGTTAATTTTGAGGATCATTTAAGAGGATAGGCTTAAATGGAAAGGATCTGGTGGCAGCTCAACATATATTTATATGTACATATAAATATATACACATACATATAGATACACATGAACATATATGCGTGTTTATAGTTATAGTAATATACACACTTATATATTCATCATATCTATACACAAATATATGTCTATAGATACAGTTTACTTTTGTCTTTACTTGTTCTCTTCTAAATTTCCAAGAAGTTAAAAGATTTTTACAAATCATCAGTCAAATATAATTTTAAAAATATAAAAATATTGCTCTTTAGTTTTTACTAATCCCTCCCCTAATTTTCTTCCTCATTTTCAGGATTTTATTTTTATTATTTTTAATTATTAGAGCCATTTTCCTGAGGATTTTGAAGACCTAATAGAGCATCATATTTAATTCCTCTCACTTAGTTCTAGAGATGAGGAAACTGAGGCTAAAAGAGACTAAATAACTTTCCCAGAGTCACTAGATAGTATAGGAGAGAGGTGACTTCTGAATCCAGTTTTTCAGACTTCAGAGATGGCACTAGTTGCACCAAATTATACTGTCTTAGCAATAAAATTTTGCATAATTTTGAAAAGTACAAAACTTCAGAGTTTTTGCTAGATCATAACTAATTTCAAGTCAAATCTGAAACAGAAAGCCAAATAAAAATGAGTTGCACATATGATGAGATTAAAATAAGGTATTGATATTTTAGTATTCTTCTTTTACCCAGTAGATCAGCAATTTGTTGTTCCTTCCTGTTTTTTTGGTAGTTTTTTTAAGGTGGGGGAGCAAATTTCTTTTTTAATTTATTTTTTCACTGGGTGGCAATTTCTTCTTGCTCAGTAAAGGACTTGCTTAGACTGACAAAGTACCAGAGAACAGGAGGAGGCATATAAGTTAATGATGAAAAAAGTTTGATAAGGTAAAAGAAAGTTCCTGATGAAAAGAAGTAAAAATTAATAGTTGTATTACCTTTAAAAAAGAGAAAAGATTGGATATTATTTTAGATGCATTAATCTCAGGAATTTAACAAGGAAGGATTTTCTCCTTAAGAACTATCCATAGACATGAGTATATACTTCCATATTTTTATTTTATTTATTTTTAAAAATATCTCAGAATCCATGCTTTGTCTATTTTTTTAGATTATATACTTGGGTGAATTTATGAAGGAATAGACAACATGTCCTAGGGCTGCAAGTAAGAGAAATACAATAAAAATTTGTTAAGATGCTTCCCCTCTGGACCTTGTTCTTTGATACATTTATATCTTTAGGCTCCATCTATATCACTATTTCCCTTCCAAAGAATTTTCTTGTTTAACCTTTGAGCAATTGCTCCCTAGAAAAATGACTTATAAAGGTTTTTGCTATCACCTGTAATATATCTAACAAGTGTTAATAGATCATTAGACACAAAGCGAGCATATTATGGTGTTGGATTTCATCCAGTCAAAGAAAAAGAGGAGAACTACTAAGAGACTGGGAAAGAACACTATGGAGTAAAATTCCATTGGTTTTACTAAGTGAATAAATCACTGGAAATCCTGGGAAAGGGAGCCCATTTCTCTTTTCCAAATATAAATGGGAAACTAATTTTTATATAGCCTGTCTCTTCATATTCCTGAGTTTTCCATTCTGCTCACCAGGTCCTTCCTCTGCCCCTCAAAATGATGCTGTAGGACAATAACAGGAAACACATGCATTACTTTAAGGTTTGCAAATTGCTCGATATGCATCAATTAATTTGAGCCTCATAATAACCTGGAGATATAGGAGTTATTGTCCATAATTTACAGAAAAAAGAAACAAAAGGTGAATAGAGTTTAATTTGCATGTCTAGTTATACAATGTATAAACATTTGAGGTAGGATTTGAATTCAGTTTTTCCAGACTCCCCCTCCAGTCCTCTTTCCACTATACCATCTAGCAGGTTCCAAAAATCTTTCCATTTTAAGGTGGTTTAGAAATAAGTTACCCATTTACAAGCCCAACACATAAGGGGTGCTTCTGACTGACAACAGACCAAGACAAGAAATTTATCCCCAGCTACTAAGACCAAGGCAGGCTCCACATGCTATAGATGACTTTTCCCATAAATTTCTCAAAGACTGACAATGGTCATGACTACATCCTTCATCGGAAGATGCAAATCAAAATAATCAGCAAAGCCAAAAAAATTGTCAACATGAAAACTGAGGTTATGCAAGCAACACCCTTTGCTGGGCTCCTACTTTATTATCCACCTTATTTTGAAGCTTTGTGGATAAATGGCTCTGCAAATCATTTTTTGTAGTATTTTTTTCTGGTAATTTGTTGTAAAGAATTTATCTGACTTATTATAAAGAATTTTTCTAAAGAATTTATCTAGAAAATGCCTGAATAGCAAAAGAGCAGAGGAAACTGATGAATTTACTTTCTGTGGAGTAGGTGGTGGAGGAGATTTGAATCTTACAATTTTATAATCAGAATAGGGGAGTCACCTAAATCAAGATACTGATTAAACTAAAGTCTAGCAGAGCAGATTTTCTCATTGCTTTGTTCATTTCTACACTTAATCCAGTCTAGTTTATGCTTATCAAAATGGAAATAAGTATCTGCCCTTTTGTTTTTCTAATATCTGATCATTCCCACCACGGTAATACTGAATTTTTTTTCCCTTTCCGCCTACAATATTGTCGGAGTTTAATTTCACCACCATTGCATAATGCTTGTCTAACAAGAAGTTTTCATTTAAAATCTATATTTTCTATGGAAGTGATGTCCTGTATTCTAGTTTCTTTTATCCCTGGCTTCATCATAAGCTAGAAAATAAAGTCAATTTGTCTTTCTCCAGGTCCAGCAACCAATATGTGTAACTCAGTCTTGACAAGCATTTGCCTTTCAAGTCACCTCCTTGCATTAGCTATTATTCAACAATGATGGTTATCAAATATGAATTGGTTTCTTTTAAAGTGCCATTTCCTGTGTGACTGTGATCAATTTGATAGCATGTTTCAGATAGTGGCTCATAAAGCTTCTCTTGGAGCAAGGGGTGGGATAGGCAAGAACAAGAGAAGATTAGAGTTTGAGAAAAACAAAATTGTCATTCTACCTAAGCCCAGTTCTATAAGATATCATTTGCAAAAATCAACAAATCCTCACACCCAACTGGCACAATCTTCTCTTCCCTTTCCTTCCTCCAATAACTCTCTGCCAACCCCCAACATTGCCAATAATCAAACTTCTGCTTTGATGTTCAATTACAAATTATATTTAAAACTCCTCAATTTTATGGAATCATCTTAATATTATAATGGATAAAAGAAAAAGAAAACACAGAGGCATACATGTCCCTGCTGTTCTCCTACTGATGCACTCTCCAGATGTAGCACCCAAAGAATCCTCCAGGTAGCAGAACCTACAAAACAGAAGAGAAATAAACTTAGCTGTTTAGTACAAACAATCCCTTTGACAGTCAGGCTGTGTGCCAGGGGATCTGAGCTGCATCTGAATCACCCAGATTAATAGAACAGAAGACATTGGTAAATAATTGTATTGGGGATAAAACAGTTTCTGAGTCCTTCAGCTGAGAAGGCCTGCTATTGGTGACATAGCATGCATAATAATGCAGGCTGAAAAGTGGTAGGAAGATCACTGCTATTTTAAATACAAAGCATTTCAAAATATAAATTCTCATTTACACAGACTAGTGCATACTCATTCATGTGTGGTAGGCAAGCAGCCATAATAGACAACAATTTAAATAGACATATAGAACTTACATGTTTAACTCAGTTGGGGGGTGGGGAGGAGGCACTTTCATGAAGAGCTAAATTAATTTGTGTTTCTCTACCACATTCTATTGCATCTGACTGATTTGAGCCATACTGAGTGATGGTCACCACAATTATTGCTAGGACTGAGTAGCAATGAGAAAAAGGAAGAAAATCAGTATTCATTTGCCAGTAAGAAAACTTCTGTATCTGATTTTCAGTCACAAGCTTTTTTACATTTTTGATTTTTCAAGGAGTCATTTTAATATTTGAATGGGGACAGGGATAAGGGAAGCAGTGATTTCCAAATGAGTAGAATAGACGTTTCATACCTAGCTCTCTCCACTCTATTCCTTGTTCTAAATTTAACAGGGAGATCACTGAAAGACAAATGATGGTGCAACTGGGAAATATTATTCATGATGTGAACCCAGGTGAGTAATAAGTGCACTTGTTCAAACAGCTTTGAAGATACATTTTGTTGACAGAATTCTAACAGAGACTCCCTAAGATCTAGGGGGAAAACAGAGACTTTTCATCATTTGTAGTTAATGTAGTTCTTCAAGGTCTTCCATGCAGAGCCAAACTGGAATGCTAAACATTATATTGCTGTTAGGAAAGGAATGGTAAACTACTAAGCAACCTTCTCCTGAGAGTGAGTTTTGTGAAATGAAAACAGCAATTTAAGAAACTTGGATTCTAATTACAGCTCTGCCCCTAACAAATTGTGTGACCTTTGACCAACTGTAATACTGTAAATATTTTCTCAAAACCTTCTGGGTCACAGTCTTCTCAACTGTAAATTGAAGAGATTGAAGTAGCTGGTTTCTGTGGTTTCTTCTAGCTCTCAACTTATGATTCTATGATCTTTAAAGCAAAAGCCTGGACTAGCTCATGTAGGAGGTGGGAGGAGAACACCGGTTCTAGGATTTGTCTGGTATCTGAATATTGGATTTTCTGATTACTAGATCTGTGACCTTAGGAAAGCCATTACTCCTTTCAGCTTTCTCTTGTGGAAAAAAAAAGAGAGAAGTAGAGGAGATGGGAAGAATTCAGATTAGATGATCTCCATGTTGTCTTCCAGCTCTTATCTGAGAGCTTCTCCTTAGATGAACTTAATTCCCTTCCAAAAATTAAATGTTGTGACTTACTATCAACCATTCTAACTTTGTTGTTGTTTTATTGTTATGTCATGCTTTACTCTTCATGAATGAACCTATTTGGGATTTTTTTGGCAAAGATACTGGGATGGTTTGTAATTTCCTCTGATAGCTTACTTTTCAGGTGAGGAAAGTGAGGCAAAGGCTTAGCAGTGGTACTACTGGATCAAAGGGTGTGTATAGTTTCTGAACATGGGGTTGGACCCAAATTGTTCTGTAGAATGGTTATATCAGTTAACAGCTCGAGCAATAGTGCATTAGTGTTCCAATTTTCCCACCTCCATCCAACATTTATAATTTTCCTATTTTTATAAAGTTAGACAGTCTTATGAGTGTAATTTGGTACCTCAGGGTTGTTTGGGTTTGCATTTTTCTAATTAATAATGGTTTGGAACATTTTTTGTCCTGAGACTAAAGAATTTTTTTTTTCTTTATCTGATATCTGTTCATAGCTTTTGACCATTTATCAATTAGAATTCTTATAAATTGGAGTTCTTGTGTTCTTATAAAATTGGCTCAATTCTCTCTGTATTTGAGAAATGAGACCTTTGTCTGAGATATTTGCTATGAAATTTTCCCCAATATTTTGCCTTTCTTTTAATCATACTTTAATTGATTTTGTTTGTGCAAGTTTATTGTTTTTTGTTAAAGTAAGCTAGTCAAAGTTATCTGTTTTCTATCTCATAATTTTCACTATGTCTATTTGTTCATAAATTGTTCCCATATCCATACATCTGAAAGGTAAATTATTTTCTGCTCCCTCAATTTATGATATCCCCCTTTATTTATAAATCAGCTGTCCATTTTGAGTTTATTTTGGTGTATGTTATTAGATGTTGCTTCATGTCTAGTTATTACCATGCCATTTTCAAGGTTTTGTCAAATAGTGAGTTCTATCAAAAACATAGATCTTTGGGTTTGTCAAACACTAGGTCATTTTAGGTATGGTCATTTTACAATGTGCATTGAATGCTTAAACTATGTCATTGACCCATTACTCTATTTCTTAGCCAACATCAGATTTTTTAAAATTTATTTTTCTTTTAGTTTTGTTTAATTGGTCAATTTAGAACATTATTCCTTGGTTACAAGAATCATATTGTTTCCCTCCTTTCCCCCTACCCGTTCCCATAACTGACTTGCAATTCCACTGGGTTTTAACATGTGTCTTTTGTCAAAAACTGTTTTTCATGTTGTTGATGTTTACACTCGGATGATCATTTGGAGTCTACATCCCAAATCATATCCCCATCAACCCATGTAATCAAACAGTTGTTTTTCTTATGTGTTTTTGCTCCCACAGTTTTTCCTCTGAATGTAGTGTTCTTTCTCATCCTACCCATGAGCAATCAATGTTTTTACAATTGTTTAGATCTAGTTTTAATTGTGTGAAGAGTGTTTTGTAGTTGTGTTTGTATAGTTCCTGTGCTTGTCTCGGCAGATAGATTCATAAATATTTTATCTTGTCTAGGGTGATTTTAAATGGAATTTCTCTTACTAATTCTTGCTGCAGAAATGGGTTGGAGATATATAGAAATGCTGATGACTTATGTGTGTTTATTTTATATCCTGCAATTTTGCTAAAGTTGTTGATTATTTGTACTAGCTTTTTGGTTGATTCTCTAGGATCCTTTAAGCAGATCATTATATCATCTGCAAAGAGTGATAGCTTGGTCTCCTCATTGCCTATTTAATTTAATACCTTCAATTTCTCTTTCTTCTCTAATTGCTACTGCTAGTCTTTCTAGTACAATATTAAATAATAGATGTGATAATGGGCATCCTTGTTTCACTCCTGATCTTATTGGGAAGGCTTCTAGTTTGTCCCCATTGCAAATGATGTTTGCTGATGATTTTAGATATATGGTGTTTATTATTAACATCAGATGGTTTTGATGATTGCTGATTTATAATATACTTCAATATTCAGTACAGATAAACCACCTTCCTTTATATTTTTATCAAATCCATTGATGTTGTTGCCTTTTTATTCTTCCACCTGAATTTTACTATTCTTTTTCTAGATTTATGAAATAATTTTGTGTACTTTATTATATTAGCTAAACTCCCCTCAATTTTCTGCATCACTCTTACTTTTTTCCCAATCATTATTTCTCTAATTTACTTTTTTAAATCTTTTTGAACACTTCCAGGAATTCTTTTATTTGGGGGGTGGGAGGCCATGAAAGGATGGGTGAGACCAATTGTCATTTTTCTTTGAGGTTTTTTTATGTAGTGCTTTTGATGTTGTTGTCTTTTTCTGAGTTCATGTTTTGATCTTCTCTTTCATCATAGTAACTATATACTCTGGTTCTTTTTGTTGTTCTTTCTTAATTTTCTGGCTTATTTCATTATTTTTAACTTAATGATAATGTTGGGCTCTGCTCCTTGGGTGAAAGGGGCAGTGTTCCAAACTTCAGGTTTTAAATACTACTGTTTTGAGAACTTGTTCTATAAATTTGAAAATTTTCAGGTCTTCCAAGGTTGTATGATGTAAGCAGAGGTTTAATCACTCATCTCCTGACCTATGCTCTAGTGTGTAAGAAATTAGAAGTTCTACTTTTTTTGTGCCCTGAAACTATGTTCAGAGATTCCATTAATCTGCTGTTGCTCCTCCTTGCCCTACTATTGGTATTTAGAAACTGAAAAAGGACAATGCAACAGTTCTAATCCCAGTACCAACAAATATTATTCTCTATAACTATAAATTAAAAGAGTCAAGATAGATGATTTCTGAGTTCTTAGGGATCAATGCACTGTTCATTGTTGTACTTTTCAATGACTTAAACTGTGTCTAATGGAAAAGGTTAAAAAAAAACTAATATCAAATGAGTGAGTCATTGGTTACTAGGTAAATATGTACCTTGCTTTTGCCCAAACTGTGGTAGTAGCTGAAAAACATCAGATTTAATGTTTCTCAATAACTCTATTTTAGAACAGCTATATCTCCAAACATGTAATGGGGAAAAAAGCAAGGAAGGGATAAATTGGGAATATTACGAGGGGCTTTCAGATATGATGATTTTATGGTATGAATATCTAAGACCACAGGAATATTGAGATAGGCTATTCTAAGGATTTGATATAACTTTACACAATGCCCTTGCTGAATTTCTGGGTTCATATTTACTCCATATATCAGAATAGTTCAGATGTTTTATAGATAGAAATTGGTTTCCATTAAATTAAGTTTGATTAGGTTCCCACCTCTGGAGGTCATAGGAAGAAAGGTCCCAATTAATTAGTAAACTGAATGCCTCTAGGCTAGAAGATACATATATTACTATAAAACATATCAGAATATAAATGGTTGTAGCAAAAGGGCAGAGAAGAAGGGAGCGAGGGAATGCCAGGAAAAGACCCAGGGGAGGTAAAACGAATGTGGTTTAAATATAGATAGCTTGTTAGATGGAGAAAGTCTAAGCTTGAAAAATAATCAAAGGCTTTTCCCACTTAAAAATAGAGAAGAAAGGTTACATAGTATTTATTTGTAAGAGTTCAATGGGTGTCAGCCATGGATATAATAGAATAATCTGCATCCCATGAAAAAGGGAGAACATGAAGAATCTAGGGAAGCATGGAAAGTTATGAATTGATGAGGTTAGAAATGAACAGAACTAGGAAAATTATAAATATATATGTATATATATATGTATATATGACTACAACAATTTAAGTTGAAAAGAAAAAAAATAAAAGCATTCAAATAAAATGTAATTAGATTAAGTATAGCTCCAAAGGAGAGAGGAGAAGATACAAGAAGATTATTCTTTTCAGTTAAGGAACCATAGATGTGGAATACTTCATGAGTTTCCAAACTTCTTTAATATATTAATTCATTTTCTAGAATTATTTCTCCCCCTCCCTTTTATATTTTTTATTGTGTGGTAACTTTTTGAGTAAAATAGAAAGTTGTATTCAGAACAAAGTAAGGTGATATCAAAATAAAATATTAAAATAAGAATTAAAAAATAAATCTGTTCATAGCCTTATACCACTCATCTTTTGGAAATAGCTTTTGTTAAATACTTGGTTCAATTCTCTATAGCGTTATATAACATTTTTATGTGTCATTTAATTCAAGTATTTTCCTTCTTTTCAGTTTATATTCCAGTTTCATCTTCAGTTAATTCCTTAGGGCAAAAACTTTTTTTTCTACATTGATATAGTCAGAAACCAAATACTGAATAGGAATAATTCCAAGAAGCATTGGAAGACAAATCTGAACCAATTCAGAATGAGGTAAGCAGAAGGAAATGATATGGAAATATCATTACGTGTCTAATAATAGTGAATCAAATTGGTTTCAGAGAAGAGTTTAAAATATTGAATTTGCTTCCTTTCAGAGGTCTTGGGGCATATCTTTGTTGTGTGGGTTACTTCCCCTAATTTGATGTCATTATCTTTTCTTTGTTACAAAGGCTTGCTTATAGGGAATGGCAGGAGGATGAGTATATTTGTAAATAAAGTTGACAAAAACAAGTGCCAAAGGCTTTAATATTTACAGATTTCTGATACATACAGACATACACAGATGGAGAAAGAAAGAGATAGAGTCAGAAAGACATGTAAATATATGTTTCTTCTTTTCTGAAGTCTATCTCTGATTTAGTTAACAATCGACTCTGAGCCATAGTTCTGAAAGGTACCTGACATTTTCTCTTCTATTCTCTTTTGTAAGACTTCATTCAGTTCATATAACTATTTTGCTCTAATTGTGACATACGATAAAAGTAGTTAGTCTAAACCTAATTTATATCCATTTGTTTTCCAGTAATGCAAGCAGTTCTGATGAAAAATAAATTTCTCTCCCACTAATTCATATTATTGGTTTTTATCAAATAAGAAGATCATATAACAATTATGATTAGTCTTTTTATGTACAGAACATAAAGTATAACTGTCATGTTAAATACATGATTAACATGTACCTGATAATAACGATTTCCTTTCCACAAAACTTTTGGCCTTGTATTCAGAGATGACAGCTTGCATTCTTAATCAGCTAAAAGGTATTAATGAAGTATCTTTTAAAACCTGCATATAACCCAAGAACTAGCAAAAAGTCCATTAATTTATTCAGCGATCCCTCAACATAAAATTCCATATTTAAGCTTTATCTCTCTCTTTTCTATCCTAGATACTGAATTAAATATATTTGCATAATAGGATGCCCCTCTTTGGGATAATAAAATCTTATGTTTTAGGTATTAAAACTTTTAAGGAGTCTTTCTTTTTCTGATCATAAAATAAAACTCCTTTTAAATTAAAAAATATACATTTTAGCACTATATTTAAACCATTGCCCTTGCTACTTAAAATTAGAGGATATTTTAAAGATAATTCACTCCATTCTATTTTCCCCTTCCCCTTCACCAAATACATTCCTTTTTCTCACTCTTTAATTTTAGTTTTTTAGTTATTATCTCATTATATCCAACTCACACACTTGCCCTTTCTCCATGTATATCATTTCTAATTGCTAATGGTAGTGTTCTTAGTAGTTACAAGAATAATCTGCCCATGTAGGTATGTAAATATTTTAAGTTGATTGAATATCTCTTGATTCCTCCTTCTTGCTTGACTTTATGTGTTTATCTTAATTCTTGTATTTCAGAATCAAATTTTCCATTCAGCTTCAGTATTTTCATCAGGAATTATTGAAAGTTCTTTATTTCATTCCACCTTCCCCCCTTGAAAGATTTTGTATAGTTTTGCTTGGTAAGTGATTTTGGTTGAAACCCTAGTTCCTTTGCCTTCTAGAATATCATGTTCTAAAATTTTAATCTTATAACGCAGGAGCTGCAAAATCATGTGTTATTCTGACTGTGGTTTCATTATATTTGAACTGTTTCCTTCCTACTCCATGCACTACTTTCTCCTTGACCTGGGTGCTCTGGAATTTGACTATAAAATTCCTTGGAGTTATCCTTTTGGTCTCTCTTTCAGAAGGTGATCAGTATATTCTTCTAGTTCTACTTTCCCCTCTAGTCCGAGAATATCAGGGCAGTTTTCCTTGAAAGATAAGGCCTAAGCTTTTTTCTTGGTCATGGCTTTCAAGTAGTCCAATAATTCTTAGATTATTTCTCCTGGATTTATTTTTTTCTAGATTAGCTATTTTTCCCATGAGATATTTTACATTTTCTTCTATTTTTTATTCTTGTGAATTTAACCTTTTTCTTGATGACTCATGTAATCATTTGTTTCTACTTGCCCAATTCTAATTTTTAAGGAATTATTTCATTCAGTGAACTTTTTCATTTGTGCCTCCTTTTCCACTTGGCAACTTATTAAAGAGTTCTTTTCTTCAGTGAATTTTTGTATCACTTTTTCCATACACCAATTCAACCTTTAAAGGAGTTGTCCTCTTCAATGAATTTTTGTATATTTTTTACATTTGCCCAATTCCCTTAAGAAGTATTTGTCTTCAATGAATTTTTGGTTGTCTTTTTATATTTGGTCAATTCTCTTTTTTAAGAATTTTCTTTCTTTGATGGATTTTTGCATCTCTTTACCAATTGAACTATTCTGTTTTTTTAAGGTATTATTTTCTTCCATATTTTTGAGTCCCCTTTACCAAACTATTGACTTTTTTTTCATGATTTTCTTGTATTACTTCCATTTCTTTTCCAATTTTTCTTCTACATCTCTTACTTGAATTTTTGAGTTCCTCCATTCATTCTCTTTGAGATTGAGACGAATTCATATTTTCTTGGAAGCTTTAGATACAGCAATATTGAATTTGTTTTATTCTTTGTGCAGGTGCCTTTATAGCAAGCTCTGGGGATCAATCTTCTTTCACTTCTTCCAACATGCTGTGATATATGAAGTGGTGTGTTTAATATTTTCCCTGCAGCTGTGAGCAACCCTAAAGCACTCTTTTTTACTTTGGAACTGTGATCAGGGCCCTCTGTTTCCCTGTGGCTACAAGCTGTGATATGTGCTAGTGCTCCTTCTCATCCTGAGTCTGAGACCCAGGACTGGAACCTGGATCTACTTATAAGTAATGCAATAAGAGTATTACATTTAGAGCCAGCAAATGGACCCCTGTCATATCCTGAGCCATTGCCCAACCTCATTTACTATCTATAGCCAAGAGCCTCAGAAACCTTTGCAGCTGATTTAGCCTTCCCCAATGCCTGTTGCCATGGTGGTGACTTCCTTGATGTGCTACTTTGTGTTCCACTTCCACCCTTGTACAATAGACATTCTGTGATAGCCTTCTAAATTATTTTGGGCTGAAAAATTATTTCACACTGACTTTTTGTGCATTATGATGCTCCAGAATTCATTTTAAGGTGTTATATCACAGTCATTTTGAGAGTAATTTGCTAGCGATCAGATGGATTTGTGTATCTGCTCTTCCATCTTGTCTCCAAGCCTCCCCCAACAAATATCTTCAGGCAATATTGTAAATACAAGATTCACCTACTTCTAACCTTTCATTTTATTACCTAGAAAGAACTAGCAATTTTTTTTATCAAGCCATAATCATGTAGGATTTTTTATTATAATCCTAGATATGAAAGTATGCCAAATGTTTATTCTTTTAGATTTAGTCTATTTTCTGCTTCTAAATCACTTATGAAGCACTAAGGTGTTTCATATATCTCACCTTTGAGACAAACTATAAGGACTTGCACCTGAGTAGTTGAACAGGTTGGAAAAAATTTTGTGCTTTTGTAAGTTCTAGGAACTTGGAAAAAATGGAAAAAAGAGTGTAAGTTTATTCCTCAAGTTTATAGGGTTAGTTATTACAAGTGGAAATTGACCCCGAGTTCCATTTAATTCTCCACTCTAACCATTTTGTAATATTGTCACTACTTTAAAATATGAATATATAGTGGAGAACAAGACATCCATATGTAAATATAAAAATCCAAACTGATACCAAGAATTGATCAACAAGTCAGTGATCCTCAACTATTTCCATTTAAACAAGGGGATTTGAAAAGCAACCAATTACTTTAAGGATAGAATTTGGGAAATCACATATGTTAAAACCAAATACTAATCCATGACTTACTTAAACTATTTCCCTCTAAAAGGATCCTCACAAGAATAGTATGTTCAGCAACCACTGAGAGAGAAAAATAGTCAGGTTCATTTTCATCAAATTAAAGTTAGTCCCAGAAAGTCACAAAAAGCTTGGGAAAGTTGTACAAAAGGAAAAAGATTTCAAATCTTATTCATTTTAGTGAAACTTTGTTGGTGCCATATTGGAGTTTCATTAAGAAGGTGCTTCAAGGTACCCAGAAGGATAGAATCTCCACCCCCACTTTATTTTATTATTTTAAACTATCAAGAAATCTCTGGATTTTCTGGAATTTTCAGCCTTATATGTCAGTTATGATCCTTAAGCAGTTTATCTTTGATAATGACCCAATGTCATATTATTCATGTTTGTACAGAAATTGAGTAGTAAATGCGGAATCAATCTTATTTCTGATGCTTACTATCTATCTGAATCATAGAAAAGTAATTTAATTTTATTGAACCTCACTTTCCTCATTTAGACTACATGGACCCTAATGTTCCTTCCAGTTATTGATATCAGTTCTTTTTTAAAGAACAAAAATATGACAATGACTTAGAAGATACAATGTCACTGGATACCTTTTTTAAAATTAAATTTGTGGTCTGAATATACTCACTCCTTGAGATAAATGATTATCTTATGATGTGATTATGTAACTATAATATCTCCTAAAGGAACTCATTTATCTTCACCACATGTTTGAGCACCTGATGAATATTTTGTTTAATACAAGCTATGAAAACCTTATACTAAGAACCAGGGATATTACAACATGCATGTATAGAGACAGTACCCATAGTTAAAGGAATCATAGTACCTTGCAAAAACAATTATCACTAAACTTGAGACATGGTAGGCACACTAAAAACATTTATTCCCTTCCCTATTTCCCCTATTATTAATGCAAATTAACTTGTTTAGTAGACTTAACAGAGTATCTATGGTTTCAACCAAGGGAGGTATTATGGGAAAATGGAAAGAACAATTTGATTTGGACCCAAAATTTGGAGTCAAGACCAAGGTTGTATTTTTAACCTTCCAACTTTTACTTCTTATGTAACCTTGTAACAGTCTAATATGAAAGAAGACTGGAAAAGGAAGGATAGATTAGATTTTAGAAATTCACATTTTTCAGCCAGATTATTCAACAATTTGCTCAAATTAAACTCACTGAATCTAAAAAGTAATAAAATATTGCCAAAAGATCAGCTAGGTGGCTCATTGGATAGAGAGCCAGGAATGGAGATGGACTATCCTGGATTCAAATCTACCTCTGTGATCCTGATATGGTATGGTAGTAGTCTCTCGGTAACCGAGGATGACTATTGTCTTTGTGTGTTTTTGTGCACAAAGACACTTGTGCATGAAGATTTAAGTGGAAAAGTCAATGCACAGAGACAGTCCCACTCTCTCTGCATTGGAATCCTGGGTCCAGTGTCACGAAAAGTCGTTACACCTGGAGACTTCCTCAGCTGTGTTGGATGGCCATGTTGTCTTTTGTGCTCCAACATGCCCTAAGCACTCCACAGTGCCTTGCTGCATCGCCATCTCAGCCGTTGAACCTTCTTGTTAGTTTCTTCCACCTGTTCAGCCGAAGCAGTCTTCACATGCTGGGTGAGCAAAGCCCTAGGTCACCAGGGGTCCACAACGACCCGATGGCTACCCTCACAAGGTTTAGCTGGCTTGTCGAAGCCGTTGCCCGGGGTGTGGCCGCTGCCGCATGCTAGCAGCTACTAGGAGCCACAAGTGAGAGCTGGGTGTCAGGTGAGGGTCAGAGGCTGGAGAGTTGCCCTAGGAGGACACGACAAGCCCTCCATACCAAATATATTACTCTTCCCTGAGCACCCCATACACCCCAATTGTGATCCTGGACAAGTTACTAAACCCCAATTGCCTAGCCCTTACTTCTTTTCTGCCTGAGAACCAATACCTAACATTAATTCTAAAGATAATTTAGAATAAATTCAGAAAATAATGGCTAACCAAATAAAAATAAAGAAAAATATTGCCACAATATGAGAATTGATTTTTCTTGATCATACCAACATATTTACATGCACACACACATATATGTATACATATATGTATATATCAACTTTGCTTTTCTTACCACTTCATTGGTTGGGAGAGGAGAAATGGCCAGGAAGAAATTTGCAACTGAAAAGAAAATGCAACATTAAAAAATATATAGCCTTAAAGTATCACAAGATTATTAGTTCAGAGCTAGAAATACTTTTAAAGATCATGGAGTTCAAAATTCTCATTTTATAGAGGAGAAAACTGTATCCCAGATAGAAAAAAATGGTAGACCCAGGGTCAGACAATATCTGATCAGATCCTCCTAAGTCTTTTTTGATTTCTTAGGATTTATGGGAATTTAAATTTTAAGAGATCAGAGAGGTCATGTTCTCTCATTATTTCATTTAAGCAGTGAATAAACTCAGGTTAAGGCAGATGGAACAATTATAGTGGTGGAGCTGGCTAGCTATTCTAATTCCCGATACTTTTGGAAATTAATCTGTCAACTTTCAAATGAATTTTCATGTGTTACCTCTTCCATGAAGTCTTCTCTACTCCCCTCAGAACTAGTACTTCATTCCTCCTTAATCATAAAAAATATGATAGGTATACAGGGAAGGCAACTTGGCATTGTAGATGCAGGATTTCTCTTGAATTCAGGGAGAATTGGGCTCTAGTTATAGCTGTGATGTAGAACTTTTTTGTTTGTTTGTTTTGATGGTTAGCATTTTTAAATTTATTTATTTAATTAACTTCTGCTATTTCTCCATGGTTACGTGATTCATGTTGTTTCCCTCACCTCCTCCCTCCTCCTCCTCCTCCTCCCATAGCCAGTGAGTAATTCCACTGGGTTTTACATGTATCATTGATTAAGATCTATTTCCATATTATTAATATTTTCAATACAGTGATTGTTTAGAGTCTACACCCCCAATCATATCCCCATTGAACCATGTATCAAGCAGTTGTTTTTCTTCTGTTTCTGCTCCCACAGTTCTTTCTCTGGATATAGATAGTGTTTTCTCCTAAATTCCTCTGGATTGTCCTGGATCATTGTATTGCTGCTAGTAAAGAAGTCTAATGCATAACTTTTATATGATTGTGAACAAATAAATTAGGTGATTCAAATAAATATTAAACACCTAGTATATGCTAAGTTCTGAATAGAAAATAGTAAAACTAAATTAACCTCTTATTTCACAGGGCTTACTGTCAAGATTATATGTCATAGAAAACTTGTGCACCTACATTAATGGAAATCATCCCCACACATAAAGTAGTTCATGTTGTCACACTTCTGCCCCCCTTCCCAATAATATAAAGTAGTAGGACAAAGTGTTGATTTGAGCTGTATTTGTTTGTAATGCATACATATCATCCTCACAACTTACAAAAGTGTTCTGCTAAGCAAGGAAGAGTTGCAATTCCTGGTACCACCATGGCAATAATATTAACGATAACTGACATGTAGAGCTTTAAAATTTGATTTTTTTTTCTTATTTGAATCTCATTTAAGTCCTCATTGTGAAGAAGTTTGAAATTGATGAAACTGTGACTCAAAAAGAATGATTATACTGGAATGTGAATACAAGTCTTCGTAATTTGAAATCTAGCTATGAAAAGAGGACTTTTTTCTGAAATTTTCAGTCACTGAATTAGTGAATATTCTATACTCTCATTTTATTTTGAAAATCAATAATAGGAAATCTATAATCAGGCTTTTAAAATTAATTTATGCCCCTGTATTATGTACCTTTTGGTGATTTAATGAAGATTGTAACAAGGTACAGCAAATTTTCTGAGGAAAATAAGAATTTATTTGAAACTGGTAAACTCAAACATATATCCAATGAGAGGACTATATATAAAGTTTGGAAGTTTCAAAAAATAGAAGTGCCTTTTTACCATTTATGAAATGTGTTTTTAAAAAGACATTTTTTGATTTAGTTCGTGAATGTAAGATTGGAGACAGAAGTTCTGAAATGTCAGGAGAAAAGCTGTCTTTATGGCATTTATGGTCTGACAGGTATATCACAAAAATAATACAACACAGCTTTATTTTGTATCACTTATAAAATCACCATCCTAAAATGATTTATGGAGTTAAATTACAAATACCTGTAGAGTGAGCAAGGGATTGAAGTGTTGTCAGTAGTTAGAAAAGCTATACTTCTTTAGGAAATTTGAAAACAGAAAGGCACATGATTAATATTTTGAGTATCTGAAATCCACATAATTGTGCATGTCTTGGTGGACAATACATTGTTTTTGGAAAGGAAGAGGAAATGGGGAATATGGGATAAGATTCAATAAATCACACATTTGACCATTGCATTAGAGTTGCTAATGTGAAATAGAACTTGGTCTTTATTATAGTTTTATAAGTGGATGATGAATGAAATATGAATGTGGTGGGATGTTATTTTGCTATAATAAATAAAGAATATGAAGAATTTAGGGAACCTGTGGCACAGGCATGAATTAATATTTTATTGTTGTTTTCCAAAACTTTTAGTCATATCTAACTCTGTGCCTAATATGTGCTTTTCTTGGCAAAGATACTGAAGTAGCTTGTCCTTCCCCAGCTCATTGTGCGAATGAAGAAACTGAGGCAAATGATGTTAAGTGGCTTGCCAAAGGTCACACAATTAGAAAGTATTTGTGGCCTGATTTGACCTCAGAAAAATGGGTCTTCCTAATACTAAGTTCAGTGCTTTATTCACTATGACATCTAACTACTAATGAACTGATAGTAAATATTCCAAACAGAATTATAAGAATACAATAGTGTAAATGTAAATAATATAAAAATAAAGCTAATAAATTATAAAGATCATTCTTTACTTTGAAAAATGCAAATAATCATCTCCCTCCTCTGTTAGAGATATGGGATATTGTCACCAAATGCAATGAACAGTGTAAGACATCCTCACTGTGTTAGTAGATTTCACATATTTTCCTTTGGTAAAAAGGAGGATACTCTCATTTAAAGGTATTTGGGGCAATCATTCTAGAAATAAATACAAAATATGACTATAATATGAAGACAAATGGAATTAATAAAACATTTTTAAAATAAACGGAGGTGGAATAAATATTCCATTCAATTTAAGCATCACAACTTGATTAGACATTCACTAATCAAGGGTCATTAAATATCTTCCACGTTTTTGCTACCATTAAAAATACTGGTATAAATATGTTGGTGTATATTACTTAGGGTTTTCTTTTCATCACCAAATGGCCTTTGTGAATATACCTATCATTGGAATCCCTTGGTTTAGGAATATGAACAATTTATTGACTTTCTTCAAATAATTACAATTTGTTCTCTAGAATTCTATCATTTCAGAGTTTCACTAAGTGCATTATTGAACCCCTATCTCTGTTACCTATTCCACATTAATAATTTCCAGTTAGTCATTCAGTCAAGAAACATGTATTGCCAAGAACTATGTCCAAAAGCCCATAAAATTGTCATACCCTTTGACTGAGCAATACTACTAAAAGTTCTGCATCCCAAAGAGATTAAAGATAAGGTGGAAAGATCTTCTTCTACAAAAATATGTATGACAGATCTTTTTGTGGTGACAAAGAACTAGAGATTAAAATGATGTCTATCAATTTGAGAATACCTGAACAAGTTATGATATATCATTATAATAAAATATTATTATGTCATATGAAAAAACAAATAAGATCACAATACAAGAAAAAACTGTATGAAGTAATGTAAAGTGAATTGGGCAGAACCAAGAGAACATTGTACCTGGCAACAGAAATAATGTATGATGATCAGCAATGCAAGAGGACTACTCCAAGGGACTCAGGGTAAATTATATTGTTACACTGCCATAAAAGGAACTGATGGAGTCTGAATGCAAATTGAAGCCATTATTCAGGTTATTTTCTCCATGAACTTCTCTCTAATACAAATGACATTTGTCTTCTTTGACAACAGGACAAACATGAAAATATGTATTTTATGATAACCCACATACAACCTATACCATATACAACATATACCATCTTGGGGTGGAAATGTGGGAGAGAACAGGGGTTACAAAATGTCAGGAAAGGATTATTAAAAGGTCTATTGATATGTAATCTGGGGGAAAATGCATACTTTGTCCCAAGTGCTAAGTACTAGGTATATAAAGAAAGGTAAAATAAATAGAAAAGAGTTCTTTCTTTCTCTATCCTAACAATTGTATGGGGAAGATAACATACTAACTGTGATGTACAAAAAAACCTATATCCAAAATAATTTGGAAATTTTCAGCATTTTTCATCTGCATAAGTTTTCTGGCTGTGAGCTACAATCTCATAATTCTTTTGATTTACATTGCATTTATTATTAGTAAATTGGAGCATTCTGTCATGTGATAATTAAGACTTTGTAAATTTCATTTTGAAAATTTTTTCTAATAATATTTGACTAGTTATCCATTGAAGAATGACTTTTGTCATACATTTCTTCTATTTCCTTATATTTCTTGCATATGAGACTATTCAATATAAAAATGATGAACCTAATATAGAAAAATATTTGAAAACATATAAAATGATGGAAAGAATCAAAATCAGGTAGACAATATACTCAATGAGTCAAGTAATGTAAATGGAAAGACCAAGAAATTTATCCAAACTAAACAATAAAATTTGTGTCCAAAAATATAACTTCTTTCCAACCTTATTTTAGAGAAAGGGGGTTATGGTCATGAAGCATCAAAATTTTAGGCTTTTCCAACAAACTCATTAATTTTGCTATATATATTTCTATATTTTTCAAATTCTTTCTTATAATGAATAACTCTTCTGGATGATATAGGTCATATAAAAACAAAATAATAAAAAAAGTATTTAAAAGTGAAAGCCAAAGGATGAGAAAAATAGCTACTGGATAACAAGGTTTAGAGGAAATCTAAATGGATATGGTAAATCTAAATAAAGGTTCATGGAAGGAATTTTTAAATGGTAAGTGTTTTAAATTTTGGGAGGGGGAGACACAACAGAGCAGTAATTTAATTGATATAAGAAATAATTTTTAAAACTATTCTTCTATACTATAGAGCAATACCTACTCTGCAATTTATATTATATAGATTTGTTTGAGTACAAACAGATATTAAGTAATTTATTTAGGAACACAGAGATTGAAACCAGAACATCTTGATACTAAGGCTAGTTGTCATGTATTACATTAGGATTCCTCTCATATTTAATGTGACAAAATCAGAAATGCCAATAACATTAGCTGATATCCTTATCACACATTAACATATTTAAAAGAATTTGTTTAAATACTCTCCTGTGAATATTTGGTATGTGATAACCATTTAAAGCAGATATGAGATTTAAGTCTTCTGAGCTCAGGATAAATGCCAAGATAAAATAGGAAATGTTTATGGTAAGGAGGTAAATATGAATTTGTTTAAGAAAGATTCACCTTTACTGGAAGAATGCCTCTCATTTTTGAAAACCTTAGCAAAAAGGGAAAAGGTCATATAGCTGAATAGGTATTATTACAAGCATCATCAGTGGGTGATGGATTTGAAGTCACATGACTAGAGTCCTATTATCCTGATTAGCTTGCCAAGTTACTCAGTTTTCTGGACTTTAACTTATTCATCCATAGAATGGGTGAGTAGTGTCCTAGATGAATTTTAGAGTATCTTTTAGGTCTAAATAAAAATATTCCTATAAATCACAGAACAAATATTTT
This sequence comes from Monodelphis domestica, assembly GCF_027887165.1. Taxonomy (NCBI): domain Eukaryota; kingdom Metazoa; phylum Chordata; class Mammalia; order Didelphimorphia; family Didelphidae; genus Monodelphis; species Monodelphis domestica. The sequence continues at coordinate 239,116,578 of NC_077227.1, read as the reverse complement.
AATATCTTTTTTTAGTTCAAAATTCTCTCGCTCCAGATCTCCCCCAGTCTTTTGGGAAGGTAAGCAATATAATATTCACTACACATGTGAAGTCTTACAAAATATATTTCCATATTAGTCACATTGCACAAAAATGCCAGAAAATAAAGAGAAAAGAAATATTGAGTCTTGAAGATTTTGTAAAGGAATTGGGGATTTAGCTGAACCCTGGACAGGTAGAGAAACTATATTTGAACTTTCAAAGTTTTCATTCTGTGTCATAAGGAAAGAGCAGCTAGGTGCCATCATGGATGGAGTGCCAGACCTGAAATCAGTAAGACTCTTCTTCCAGAGTTGAAATCTAGCCTCAGACACTTACTAGCTATGTGACTCTGGATAAGTCACTTAAACCTATTTATCTCAGTTTCCTCATCTGCAAAATGAGCCGAAGAAGATGACACACTGGTATCTTTATTAAGGAAATTCCCAATTAAAAAAAAAGAAAATTCCAAATGGAGTCACAAAAGTGATTAAGTTTGAAAATGATTGAACAACACAAAAAATCTTAAGGAATTAAGCAAACTTGGATGAATAAGACTAGTAGATATGTAGCAAAGATTCCAAGTATATTCCAGCCATTTCTGCTCACAAAGTTCATAAGATCACCATAGCTCTGGGACTGGATGATATCCCCAAGACCATGTATTCCAAACTCTTCTTTCTACATAGGGAAGAAGAAAATGTGGCTCATTGAAATTTAAGTGACTCACTTAAACTCACACAAGTAAGTAAATATCAGAAATGAGATCTGAATCCAAGATCCCCTGGCTCCTGAAATAGGGTTCTTTCACTGAAACATAGTTGTTCTAAGGATTGAATGTAGTAATATCTGTTTAATCTGTGGTACACCATACAGTGCTAAATAAATATCTGATATTATTAATGTTATTATGATAATTCTGGCTCTGCCTTTTACTAGCTGTATGACCTTGCTTAAATTATTTCATTTTTATTTCTTTTTTGAGTTCTCAGATGCTTTGTCTCTTAACCCCTGCAGGAGCAATTGCCAGACTACACCTCTGCAGGGGGCTGCTTCCAAGAATAATTGCTTTGGCAACTGCAGGAAACATTGCTATTTCTAAACTCAGGATGGTGGACTATTTTCCTTTGTGTCTGAAAGGAGTTGGTGGTTAAAGTGATGGTGATTCTTTGACTTATATGACCTCTGGTCCTTACTATCTCTCTTTCAGGGTGCCTTGCTGCTTCAACTAAGCTTGCTTGTCTGATTTGTGGGTGGCAGTGAAGTTTTAGTTGGAGGGATGACTAGTCCTGTCTCCACAGGAATTTCTTACCTGGATGATTAATATATTGACTGGACTTGAAACATGACCACTGATTTGGGGTGCTGGGGACTTTGCTTTTCTTAAAATGATGAATTCCTCTTTCAAAATATTGACTTTCCAATGTATACACGGGCATGGATGATGTTATCCAGAAGCAATTGATGAAGTGGATAAATTTGTGAGTCATCTCTATAGAAATGCCATGAGAAAGTTCTTGTCTTTTCTATCTTTTTGAAAAGTCCCTCCCCTGCTTCCAAATTTAATTCTTCAAAAAGATCGCCCTTTTTGGTGAAGAGAAAATGTCTCTTTAATATAGATTTTTATCCTTCAATCAAGAATCATTAAATTATTAAATATTTACGAGCACTGTCCTAAGTACAAAGACAAAAATAAAGTATCTTCCTCTCTCAAAGAACTTACAGTGCTATCTGGTGACATAATATAAATACATGTAGTATAAATTTAAGCTCCATATATATTTCCTGATATATACAGAATAAATAAATAAATAAATAAATAAATAAATGAACGAATGAATAAATAAATAAATAAAATAAGTGTATGTGTTCTTAGGGATTTTAGGAACTAGTAGATTGGGTAGTAGGAATTATTGAAAGCTTTACGTAGAAGATGGTTCTTGAGCTGAAACATGAAAGAAGTGAGATATATCACAAGGGAAAACATGAATCTTGTAACCAAGGAAAAAAATTCTAAATTAATTAATTAAATAAAATTTTCCAAATAGAAAAATTAAAAAATTTAAAATAGAAAAAATAGGGAAAAAACTGATAAAAAGAGTTAGAGTGGAATATGAAATAGCAAGAATGTTTTTCTGGCTTACAGTAACAATGAGAAGAGGCAAATAGTATCTCAGATACTAGAGAATAGGTGGATTTTAAGAGCTTTATAAGATTAAATAGAAGTTATATTTTACCCTGGTTCATCCTTTATTATGAAGTAGAGCAGTGACAACATGGTAGTAATGTCTTGATTCATATCAGAATTGGATTTAAGTAAATTAGTGGAAGACTTTGTTGCTTTTGATGTCTGACTGAACTCCAATTGCTGCCTTCCTGGACATCTGGAACAAATTGTTCTCATCTGCCCATTCTCCTGGGGAAAGTCTTCAGCTACTTTGGGTGGACATTGCCCTACATCACCAATGTATTCAAGGCCTGTTGGTTATCCTTAACCTGATTTAGCCTGTCTACCAAGATAATTTTATTAAGGTATGGCATTTGTGCATGCTAAAGATTTTTGGAGCCACAGGTGAGAGTTGGGTAAAAGGTAGACACCAAAAAGAAGATCAGGATCCCTGAAACAGGCTGAGCAAGTCCTTCCACTTGAGGTACTAGACTTCTCTGAACACCCCAAATACTCCAAAACAAAAAAGTTATTTTTTTTAAACCTAATAGCAATAGGGAACCACTGGAGAACAGGAGAGAGTATGTTTTTTTCATGAGATCTGGATTTAAGGAAAATCTCTTTGGCAGCTGTTTGAAGGTTGGATTGAAGTGGAGAGAGCCTTGAGTTAGAGAGTGAATTAGGAAGCCATTACAATATTGTAGACCAGGGGTAATAAGGGTCTGAACTAAGATACAGACTTTAGAAGTAGAGAAATGAGGGGAGACTCAGGAAATGGAGTAGAAATAGAAATGACAAAATTTGACAACTGCAATTAAATGGATTTCTCAGGTAAGGTGAACAATGGATTTGAGGGAAATGTAGAGATTGTGAATTCGAAGACATCGAAGGTAGAACAAGGAATTTTCAAAGAAGTGTGGATTTAGGGGAAAAGGATAACAAATGATATTTTAGTCATGTGATTTTTGTGGTGTCCCTCAGATACACAATTTGAAATATTCAGTTAATAAGACAGCAGTGATTCAGAATTGTAACAAGAAATACTAGGGCCCAGGTAGATGTATCTGGGACTAAGTCTACCAAATGAAAAAGTGTAGAGAGAAGAGAAAACAGACTTATAATAAACCTATACTCTAAACTCTTAATCCAGATCATTAAGCAGTAAAGGATCCTTAAAAGTATTTGTCTCCCAGGTATAGGGAGAGCCAGGAGAATGAAATATCCAAAAAAAATGAAGGAACATATCCCCAGTTACTAACAATAATTAATAAATGCTTAGTAAATTAATAATTAATTTATCAGTAATGATAAATGAATGATTCATAAATGAATGCTTAATAAATAAAAATAACCTTAAATGTTTATTGAATTAAATTGAATTACTAGTTATAAATCCAACTCCCTATAAACATCCACAAAGAAAGAAAAAAAATCAAAGTATTCTCTGTAATTAGAGTCAAAATATCCCTGTTGAATCATGTGATTATTATTTTATTCATTTTCACTTATTTTTTCCTCTCTTCTTGAAAAAATGTGTAGTGGGAAGAATATTTTAATCCCACCAACATCCTTGAAAAAATGGAATTTTGAAACATCTGAACTAGAATTCAATGAAGTTTCCTTACCATCTGGTAGGAGAGATTTTTAAACACCACACAATAAGCCATCCTTATTTTCTAAACTATTTATCGAGGTTATTAGATATCCTGCTATTGCTGGATATAATGTTAACCACATGAAACATAATATTTCCTAGAGCAATATAAAAGGAAAAAGGAAGGGGAAATGACTTTAGCTCAGGGCATCAAGGGTTTCCTCATTTTTTTATAACCCAAGAGAATGCACTCTGAGCCTTGTTTTGCTCTTTGTAAGGTTGACTCTTCCTTAGGTCTTTGTGTATTCTGATCCAGATCTACAGATGTGTGAGTCTCCTCTTTTCATTATTTTTGAATTATTTCAGCATATCACCAACTCCTATCACAAGTATCAATTGGATCTGGTGGAGAGAAAGTTTGATCTTTACCCTACATTTGGGTGAGGTCAATGTGTATAAGCACACATATGCTAGAATATATTCCATCCTAGGAAAAGAATGTCAATACATGGAAAATGTATTACAAAAGTAAAAAGACACTGAGATAAAATTAAAGAGATTTCAATTTCAGTCCTAGTTTAATTAATAATTACTGGTATGACTTCAGGTAAATCATTTCACACAAACACACATAGAGAGAGATTTCTACATGTGTATGTATATATATGCATGCATATATGTATATACACATGTATATATTTCATTTACAAATTTATATCTCCATATATATGGAGATCACTAGAGAACTCATATAGAAATGAGGTCTAATAAAACCATACATAAGGACTCTTGCAGGTACATGTTGACTTAATTAAAAATTTTAATATTACCTATTTTCTATTGAATTTTTATTTCTTTTGTTAAAAACTTTCCCAATCACATTTTAATCTGATTCAGGTGGTACTCAGGAATGTTGTGGACTGTGTGTTTGAAACCTGTGAACTCAATGATCTTCCAAGGTTACTTCCTGCTACAAATTTCTATGAGTCTCTGAATGCTCATCAGAATAATAGAAGGAACAATGCTATTAATTACAGACAGCTACTCTGAATTTCCTATACTAATTTATTGAATTTAGTATCTGTAGGAAAACCTGATGAAATGACCTAGTTCCACAATAAATAAAACAGTTTTGGGGATTCAAAGAATGAAGGGTAAATATGAAATTAGTGAAGAGGGTACAATTTGAAGATATTATTCTTAATCCAGTCCTCCTCTTGGTCATCTTAAGAAAGTTAATGACTTCACCTCGTGTCTCCAAAATGGCATAATGCTTTTTCAGAAAAATTAAAAGGATTCATATGGAAGCATTCAAATGAATAGATTTGAGGTGGATAAATCTTCATAGAAATTCCAAAAATGTGACTGAGTTTCACTTTTCTAATGGCAATCATTCAAAGATCAACATTTATTAATTTCCTCCTATGTGTCAGGTACTGTGCTAGAGTCCTGAAGATTTAAAAAAAACACAACAAAAAAAGCAAAAAGAAAATCCATGATCTTAAATAGCTTAAGGTATTTTGGGTCAGGTCATCTATATATGTATAATACATACAAAATAAATTCAAAATGAAAATCAGAAAATGTAGGAAGTGGGACTTAAGTTGAATCTTGACTGACATGAAATACATATTTTTTTAATAAACCTTCTGCCTTAGAATCAATACTAAGTATTAGTTCCAAGGCAGAAGAGTGGTAAGGGTAGGCAATGGGGGTCAAGTGACTTGCCCAGGGTCACACAGCTGGGAAGTGTCTGAGGCCAGATTTGAACCTAGGACCTCCAGTCTCTAGGCCTGGCTCTCAATCCACTGAGCTACCCAGCTGCCCTGGGAAGTGACTTTTGACAAGTCACATAACATCTGTCTGGCTCAGTTCCCTAATCTGAAAAATGGGAATAACAAAAGCACCTATTTGAAAGGGTTATTGTGAGGATCAAATGAGAGAATATTTGTAAAGTGTTTTTGTACATTTTAAAACACTCTATACTAGCAATTATTATTGTTAAGGATGGGAGATTAATTAGGTGAACACTGCAATAGTCCAGACTAAGGATTGCACTAAGGTGGTGACTGGCTGAAATACTAGAAAATAAGTCAGAAAGTGAGATATTGTGGAGGAAGAAACAACAATATTTTGGAAGTTTTTGAACATGTGGGATGAGGAGAGGTGAGGAAGGGAGGTAAATATTCCAAGAGATTGGGAGAATGCTGGTGCCTTCTACAAAAATAAAGAAATATTTTATGAAGGAAAAGGCTACTGGGAAAAGATAATGAGTTCACCTGGGGGTATATTGAATTTGAATTGCCTTCAAGACATCCTGTTTGAAATTTTTAATCAATAGAATCAATAGTTATTGGTGTTCAGATTTATTCACTTAGATGTGATCACCTGACAGTGTAAGTCTGTGATTTGTGTGTTTACGTGTGGATTGTGTGTGTATGTTTATTTTTGTTCACCATATTTAAAAAAGTTTTGTTTCCTTCTAGGTGATTATTTTTATTAGAATAACTCTCCTATGAAGTAAATTTCCACCTATATACTTTGTTGTAGTGCAATATATTCAATAAATATCACAATAGGAAAGAGGCATCATTAAGAGGAAAAACTAGAAATCACCTGGACTTTAATAGCACACTTTTCTTCTTTTTTCTATCTGTTCCCAGTTACCTTTTATTTGCCAGGCATTTCTTATTTTCTTTTCACTTGTGAGATTCAGCAGACTGAGGACACCCAAGACCAGGACCTAGTGGGTATCAGGAAGAATCTTTTATAAGTAAAAGATGAATAGCCCCAACTGAAGGCAAAGAAAGGAAAGATAGGAGGGGTGAAAAAAATCACAGGAGAAATGAGTTTCAGAAGTTTCAGGCTAAGTCCGAATAAAATCTGCCATATTCAATCAATCATTGATTGTATGACTACTATGTCTTATACAGTGTGCTAATTACTGAGGATATAATAAGCAACACAAATCATTTTTAAAGAATTTTATGTATGATAGAATTTGATTTGTTTTATTAATAATAAGGACTTCAAAATAATGCATTCTCTGTGGAATTTTAAAGTTTACTCCTTCACTTGCCTGAATTTACAATTCCCAAGAAGTGACTCTGTAAGTGTATCTCATCTAGCAAGTTTTGAGGAGACATTTCTCATGGAGCACTTGTTTTTTGTCATTTATATCCTGCCTATATCCAAGAAGTTTGTCATATTTTATCACGTTGTTCTTTCCACAAACAATTAATAGGGATCATCAATATGCATACCAAATGCTAGATGTGATATAGAACATTGATTTCATCTACAAAATATGATACCAAAAAGAACTTACAGTTCTGCATAGGAGATAAGACATGGGAAAGAGATGTGCAATATGATAGGTCATATAATGGCTCTAATAATAATAATAATAAGAAGAATTGCTAAAATAATTTTAAGTGAGGAAAAATAACTTATGGCCAATGTGATTAGTAATTATTTAGTGAAGGAGGAAAGCTTTTGATTATTAGGATTCTGAAAGACATAGATAGAATAAAGAGGGGAAAGGAAAAAGTGAATTCTAGGTACAAGTAATGTCAGCATCTCTGAGCAAAGCCCTCTTCTGTAACAATAACCAAAAAAATCAGCAAAACTAATTAACATAATTAATGCACTGTTGGTAGAATTATGAATTGATTCAACCATTCTGGAGAACAATTCAGAAACTATGCTCAAAGGGCTTTAAAACTGTTCATTGTCTTTGATCTAGCAATACTGCTTCTAGGTCTTTATTCCAAAGAGATAAAAAAACATGGGGAAAGGACCTATTTCCAAAAAAAAAATAATTATAGCAACTTTTGGGATGGTAAAGATATGGAATTTGAGGGGTTTTCCATCAATTGAGAAATGGTTGAATAAATTATAGAATATGATTGTAATGGAATATTATTATGCTATAATGAATGAAGAACAGGATGATTTGAGGAAAATCTGTAAAGATTTACATGAGCTGATGGAAAGTGAAGAGAGCAGAACCAGGAGAACATTGCATGTGGTCACAGGAACTGTAAATAACTTGTTTAATCTAATCAAAACTATGATCTAAGAGAATTCCAAAGGATTCATGATGAAAAAAGCTATTCACTAACAGAGAAGATATCAATGCAGTCTCAATTGAGATCAAAATATACTATTTTTCACTTAATTTTTTGTGCTTAATTTGCTCTTTTCTTTCACAACATGATTGATATGGAAATGTTATAGGTGATTAGACATGTATAAACTAAATCAAATTGCTTATTGTCTGAAAGTGTAAAGAGAATGGAAGGAAGAAAAGAACTTGGAGCTCAATTTTTTTTAAATGTTGAAAGTTGTTTTTACATAGAATTGGGAAAAATAAAATTTTACTAAAATTTTAAAAATCCAATGCAACATATATTATTTTTTTCCTTTTGGTGCATTCCCTCTCTTGAAAGTAAAGAGTCAAGAGTATTAGAAGTTAGATGTGAAGGCAGGAAAATAAAAAGAATGTTAAGAGGAATGAAAACAAAATATTTCACTATTGTACAGTTCAATTAGAAAAGTAATGGGTTGGATGTTGGATAGGATGATGGGAGTCATATTATGAAGTCATTACATTAGCTTTTTTTCAGCACCTACCATATAATGAGCATTATGCCAAGCATTGATGAAGGACATTGAATGTCAAACTATGAACTATCATCTTTATAATTTTTAGGTGTCATGGAGACATCATATATTTTTGAACAGCAAGATGAAGTGTTCCTAATTATCGTGGACTAGAGAGAGACTGACATTGTGTCAACACATCAAAATAATTATTCACTGTAGTCAAACAAATTGTCATGTCCGTTGAAACACATGTAAGCACACATTAATTGTCTGACTGAATTTGTTAATTAGTGATGTCAAATGAACCTCAGGTGACTCTAGTCTGAATTTGGCTGTAAATATTATGTATGATTTGGAAGCTACATTTTACTGTCTCCAACTTCAGATTATTATTTTCAACTGTTTCAACTTTTTTCAATATGCTAATATTCTTATCATATTAATGGAAGTTTGAATGCCACAGAATTTCTTTTAAGTATGAATGCCAATTAAAACATGCACCTAGAGAAATGAACTTAGTTTTCACTTCATTTATTACAACATGTTCTGACCTTTTCGTTATTTTGGTGGTAATTATAGTTTGTTTTCCAACATCAATGCTTACATACATTGTTTGAGGAAATGATCTCATCTGACTCAAAGTTCAAACTTGGCATTTTTCATGGTGACCACTTCTGGTTTTCCTAGTTGTACCCCTCTATACTTTTTTTTGACAAAAGTCAACTTTTTATGTCTATCTGCTTTCATCTTTCCTAGAATTTCAGTGTACATCAACTGAACATGAAGTTAGAGGACTTGGGTTCAAATCTTGCTCCCTACTTGCTAGTTGTATAACCTTGGGCAAATTACCTACATTTTCTGGATCTATTCCTTTATATGTAAAGACATTGCACAAGATTACCTCTAATGAGGATCAGGTTGTAAATGCCAAAGTATAGAGTCTGTACTTAATAGGAAACCTGGAAAGATGATAAGTTATTGAACAAACAGTTTGCAGGATCTGAGTGATATCATTAATAGAGGGAAATATGGAGATTGTCTACACCCACCATCAAAATAATGACTGCCCTTCTTTAGGGAGTGTGCAGCGGGGATTCCCAGCTTTAAACATATTATCATATGATCTCTCCTCAAAATATTTCATGTGATTATTAATCCTTAAAAAAGAAAAATAGTATTGCTCCTTGTTTTGCCAGAGTTATTTTTTGTCTATAATATTGCATAGAAAGATAACTTTAGAAGAAAAGATGACATAAACAGAGATCTGAAGAAAGGAGAGAGCCAAGTGTGACTAAGGAACAGTTAAAAGTTAAATTTACCTGGAATGGAAAAATGAATAAAGGGAAGTTGGTAAAAGAAGGTTTATAAAATACTTGTCTTGCTACTTTGTAACTGCTTCCAAATATTTACTTGTAAAAATGGGTATTTAATTGCTTTTTAGAAATCCATTCAATCAATTGAAAATTGCATTTATTCTTTCATCTCCATTTCTACATTACAATAGATACTTAGCATGACACAGTAAAAATAGCACTGAATGTGGAATCAGAGAATCTCATTTTGAATCCTAGTTGTGTGCCATGTGAAAAGTCATGATTTGTGTATGTGTATGTGTCGCAGTTCCTCATCTATCAAATAAGAGAATTGCACTAATTCCAAGGTCTTCTGATTCTAGATCTAAAATACCAGAATAAAGTGGTTTGCCAGCAATTTAGAAGTAAGATCTATCCTGCCACAGATTTTAAAAGAAAGAATTTCTAAACTTCTAAGAAGAGCTCCATCTGCTTGCTTATTGGGTAATGAAGAATTGTCATAATTCTGTTCATTAATTTTTCAATGATTGTTCTTGCTAAAGGTACTTATCAAAATAGGATCAAAGGGATTTGGGCTACTGGGGAACAGAAGGGTTAGTTGGTTGTTCTTCCTTTGTTTTGAAGAGGACCAGTGACATCTTAGCATGACTTTTGCACACAAGTGGATTTAACTGAATCAGAGACACACAAAGTCTTCAGCCTCACTCTCTCTTCCAGAGTCATCAAAACCCAGTGACAAAAGTAAGGATGACTGGCAATGTCTTTGGATAAAGTGGGTGGCCTATTTGTCTAAATGTCTGACCAAACTCTAGGAGCTCCACAGTGTACCCGCTTTCTTCACATTCATGGCTGTTGGAACGAATTGTTCTCATATACCCCTTCCTCCAAGGCTTCACTTGCTTGGGATAAATATCTCCCTAACTCACATATGAGTTGCCAGTTTTTCTGGGTACAGCTATTTTGTATGCAATTGCTTTTTGGAGTCACAGGTGAAAGTTGCATGATGAGCAGCCCTAAAATTGGCTTGTCAAATCCTTATACCAGAGGAGGAAGGAAAGAAGGAAGGAAAGAAGGAAGGAAAGAAGGAAGGAAGGAAGGAAGGAAGGAAGGAAGAAAGGAAGGAAGGAAGGAAGGAAGGAAGGAAGGAAGGAAGGAAGAAAGGAAGGAAGGAAGGAAGGAAGGAAGGAAGGAAGGAAGGAAAGAATGGAGGGAAGGAATGGAGGGAGAGAGAGAGGGAGAGAGGGAGGAAGTGAATAAGTCTGGTACTTATTGTGTTAAAGAAGAATTGCAATTTGAATTCATCTAAGGAATAGCCACATCAATGAAATTAGAGATCCTTGAAATATATACATTAAACATGTGTGTGTGTGTATATATATATATATATACTCTGTTGGTTGTAGACATAGATATATATATATACATGGATATGTGGGTACGTATACATGCTTCTGTATTTTGAGGGTGTCTAGAAATATGATTTCATTTGCATGGGAAATAGCCAATTAAAAACAAAACACTTAAAAATGGACTTCTTCAATTTTTCTGCAAGATACAGTCTTAGAGAATTTCCTTGGGTTCTCAGATGTTGTGGTTAAGTGAGTTATCCAGGGACCCAACCTGTAGGAGGAGAAACAAAATCAGGATACAGGTTTTCCTGAATCCAAGGCAAGGTTTCTAGTTTCGTCACATTGCCTAATATATAGAGACATAGATATACACAGAGATACATATGCATTCACATGTATCTTTCTGTTTCTAAACCTGTCATTCTATGACATAAATATTTGCCAATAAATGTCATATATAAATATATAAACTATATATGTATGTATATATATAATTATAAATACAACAAATCTCTGCAAAAATATTTATTAAATTGTAAAAGCATCATGATCTCTGTTGGTGAACAGAATAGTCACAACAATGAAATCTCAGAACCCTGCAGAGAAGATTCAGACTATACAATGCTGAGATGAACTCTGACCACTGTCTTGGAAATAACAAAACATTTTCTTTATTTATTCAGATGAGTGATAAAATTTAGTATTGAGTCCTTTTGAAGCCCTCCACAATTTTCCACTCAAGTCATCCCTCTGAAGTGTTCACAGCTTGGGGAAGAGTATATAGGATTCTTCATTTTCAGACACCAGAGGTCAAGCCTATTCCATATCATATAGATAGCATTTTCTTCCTTTTGAAAGACAGGACTCAGGAAAGATCCCCTCAGGGTGCCAAGGAAAAATCCCATCCAGGAATAATCAGAGATCAACCAATCAAAACAAAGCATGGATTGGGGGAGTTGATACCTTTGCAGATGGTGGCAAGGCCAGCTTTAAAGCTGGTGACAAGTGCCCTTCATTCATAGTTTCCTGTAATTGAAATGTATTGCATGAAGAAATAAGGCTTGTTAATGAATTACTGAATTAATTAGAAATGAAGTAATCAGTAAACCATGCTAGTCAGCAAACTGCCATTCTACTAAATTTTCCTTCATTTCCTGTTCTTTTTCAGCAAGAGTAAACATAATTGCCATTTAATAGAAGTACCAGTACCATGGGGTAATGGAATCACTGAATGTGTTGTACATATTTTGCTCTGATCATTTCTATTGCCCAAATGCCTCACTATTTGTAGATTCAAGTGATATAATTTCCAGTGCTAGCAAAATAACCACATTTTCCTCAGTCATTGGATTGGAAGAGCAATTGTCAAAAAGGGTATGGCCTTCCTCTGACTCTTTCCTCTCTCTTCATGATCCTCAAGTGCCAAGACCCCCATTCAAAGAAATCAGTAAGAAAGATCCTAAGCTCTTCTAGGCTTTGCCATATGCAAAACTGTTACATACTTCAGACCCCAAAGTAATACTATGTGACCTGATAATATCCCCTAAGTACTTCTGGACTTATCTCCATTGCATTTTTGGATATCTAGACCCTTCTATTTAGCTGGCTGATGAACTTTCTTTTATAAATATATATATATACATATATATATATATATATATATATACATATATATGTATTCCCCCCCAATCCAAAGAATGAATTCCAGAAAAAGAGATTGTCCTTTTTTCTAATTTCCTCTAATGCTTAACAGAATATTTGACCAAAAGCAAAAGCTTAACAAATAGTTGACATTTATTTTCTTTTCATTCTTGTTATTATTCAATATTTATTCAACAATACTTCCTGAATTTCTCCTAGGCATAAACCTCATGAGCCCTATATAAATGTAAGAAAGTAAAAGGGACATTAAATACCACTGAATATTCCCAATTCTGAGTTTTATTCCATTCACATGGTTCCTCTCACTTTCTTACCCTTTCCCATTGATCCATTTCAATATTTCAATATAAGGCAATAGGTACCACAGATCATAGAGGGCAAGATCTTAAATAAAAAGGACCCGAGTTTAAATCCAGCATCAAAAATTTCCACAGCTATGTGAAACTGGTTAAATAACTTACCCCCTAGCTAACTCAGTTTTCTCATCTATAAAATGATGAATGATAATAGCATCTAGCTTCTAGAATTCTCTTAAGGATAAAAGAAGAATAACAATCTTAATACTAATTTTCTAACATTCTGTGATCCATGCTTTCTCCCTCTCTTCCATGCCTCTTCCCTTCCTGAGACAGCAGATAATATGATATAGTTTTAAATGAGGTAACATACATCTCTTCATCTTTATCATGTCATGAAAGGAAACATGTCTCTTATTCTAGAGAAGAATTCATGTAAGAAATGAAGTGAAGAGTGGTATACTTTAATCTGCATTCAGACTCCATCAATTCCTTCTTAGGAAGTGGATGGATTTTTCATCAATATTCACCTGGTTCTGCTCACCTACTTTGCAACTCTTCATATAAGTCTTTTCAGGTTTCTTGTGATCATCTTGTTAGTCATTTCTAAAGGCCCCAGTTGATGGACATCTCTTCAGTAACATACATTTTTAAAGGAAAAGTTAACGTGTTTACAGGAGAAAATCAACAGTAAAATTACACTAGTGGGGAGTCTTAACTTTAACCTCTCAGAACTACATAAATCTAACAAAAAAATAAACAGGATAGAAATTAAGGAGATGAATAGAATTTTAGAAATATTATATAGGATAGACCTATGGAGAAAACTGAATAGTAATAGAAACAAGAATACCTTTTTCTCAGCTCTATATAAATCTACACAAAAAATTACTATGTGTTTTGGCATAAAACCTCATAACCAAATATAAAATGTCAAAAATCATAAAGGCATCTTTTTAGATCATAAAGCAATACATTACATTCAACAAAGGAACATAGCAAGATAGATTAAAAATTAATGGAAAACTACATAAGCTAATTCTAAAATATAAATGGGTCAAAGAATGAATCATATAAACAATTGAGAATTTCATTAGAGAAAAGGAAGAGCATTTAGAATTCAAAATTTTTAAAAATAAGAGTTAAAAAACTTTTTACTTGTAATTGGAAAAAATAATGTATAGAAAGAAAGAAAGAAAGAAAGAAAGAAAGAAAGAAAGAAAGAAAGAAAAAGAAAGAGAAAAAGAAAAAGAAAAAGAAAGCAGGATGGATCTGGTATCATATCTATTTTTAAATTCTGACTCCTTAGAATCTAATCCACATTTCTGAGCTTCAGTCCCTTGCTTTGCTTTGTAAAATGAGAGTTTGTCTAGATAAATTCTAAGACCTTTGCCATCTTTAAATCTATGTTGTTTTGTTTTGTTTTGTTTTTTTTCTGGGATCTCAGGTTCTAGTTTATCCATGAAGTAAGCTTCTTTCTCTTGTCACTCTAATACTATTTCTCTCTCTCTCTCTCTCTCTCTCTCTCTCTCTCTCTCTCTCTCTCTCTCTCTCTCCCTCCCCCCCCTCCTTTTTCTGGAATTTTGTCTAATTTAGTGATTTATCATAGCTTTGTCTTGGTCTCATTTGTCTAATAATTCAATAATATCTTTGAGTGAAAAACATGTTACAATATTTTATTTTTTTCCAAATCTCACCTACTTCAGTATAAAACACATACTAAGTATTTTAAAAATATTTTAAAGATTGATTGTCAATCAAACTTACCTATTTCATGCCCCATTCCCATAGAATCCTGCTCAGGGCTAAGAAGTTTATCTAATATATTAATTGATGCTAATGGATATCTTAATTGATGTTAATTTATGCACAGTTTAATATATCACCCTTCTTAATACAAATTTATTTTAAAGTGAGTACTTAGTATCCTAAGCCATAAGGAATTGCCTCCTCTCTGAGAGATTTAAGTGGGGGCCATAAGTGGGAAGGAGGATCTTCATGGTCAATCCTATTACATCAAAGAGACACCTCTGTATTTCACCCAGCCCATACAAAGCCCAAACCAAAGTCTTGAACTTCACAACACCTTCCTGATGTTTCTTGTAACTCTTGCAATAAACTCTAATCAGACTGTTAGGACATAAAGGATGCAGTAGAAATGAAGTCTTCTCTGACTACCCCCTTACTTCCATTTCATCTGTAAGCAGTTTCTCCCTACTGAAATTTTCATAGAACATTTTGTCTGTAAATTCTTTGTACCTATCACATTCCACCTGCTATTCTACTTGTTTACATTCCTGTTCTATGCCCTCTATTAGAGTGTGAAGTCCTTGACAGGAATAAACATGTCCTTTTTTATCTTTTCACTCCCAGGTTATTAAAGGACAAAAATGAATCAAATAATCTGAGTTTGAATTTTCACTTTTGTCTTTCTGACTCCACAGCCAACACTCCTAATCAATGCACCACCTACTTTCCTCTAAGAGAGAAGTAGGCAAATTAGACTCCAAAATATCTAATTTATCTAACATAATTACGGAAAGAGACATTTTGTATAATTAATTTGATTAGCCAACCAAACAATGAAAAGATCAGGTGAGTTCACAATTTAAACTATTGTTGTTGCTGTCATTTTATTCTTCTCATCTTTTTCCCAATTGAAATAGATCTAGCAAAGATTGTAATTCTCGTATTAGTTTTTAAGTTTAATAGTCTGTGTCCTGTTGCATATATTTGTAGAACTAATTTTTTTGTAATTCAATAAAGATATTTGTATTATAAGATAGTCTTTTGGATATTCATTGCTAGCATTTTTGGGATACTTCAGTAGCAGATAGGATGGCAAGGATAATATGTACTTAATCCCCACCACCTATTTCCAGGATTACAAATATGATGGGAGTTTAAACTTTGCTTTTGGATTGATTGATTCTATTTCCATATGGATTTAATTTCTCTTTTTCAAATCTTTACTTCTGAAAGTTTTTCATTCCATATGGCTTGGGTATTGTAAATATTGAGTATGGTGACATTTATCCATAATGGTTTTCTTACATGTATATGAATCAATGTTGTGTCTCTGTGATTATGAGCCAAAGATTTGCCTGTGATAATGTTCCTATTGTAGTACAGGTTATTTGCTGAACTATCAGAAATTTTATTTTGGCTTTGATAGAAAAAAATTATTTTGGTCAAGGGTGTACAGAGAGAAACAGTACTAGGGAATGTCATTGTGTTTATTTTGTGTTTGGTATCTAATTTTGGTAATACAATAACATAATATTTTCATACTTGATTATAAATATTATAATTTATTTTTTGATAAATTCACTGAAAGCATCTTGAATAAGATTTCAGTAACAGGATGAGAGATTATTATTTCTCATCCTATTCTCACATTGTTTGGATTTCTTCTACTAAGTATCTTGTATTAAAAGTTTTCCTTTCCATGTTGATCAGTGATTATGAAAATTGGGTAGAACTATATCTATTTAAAATGTTTTTCTCAAGTTTTAGGGAATAACTGGTAAGTATGGAAATTGTGGGTAATACTTTAGTTCATGATAATGCCCTCCCCACTCCCATCCAGCTTCTATTCATCCATCAAAATTATTTTCCTAAAGCACAGTCACCCCACTACTTAGTAAATTCCTATGAATCCATATCACCTATGAGATCAAATACAAAATATTTTCTTTGATATTGAAGGACCTTTAAAACCTATATCCTACTACCTTTCCAATCTTTTAACACCTTATTTTACCTTTCCCTCCTTGCCCTTGACAATCATCTCCTTACTGTTCATAGGTAAAACTCCATATTCTTACTCTTGGTACATTCCCTGGGTTGTCTCCATGCCCAGAATGCTCTCCCTCTTCATCTTCATTGCCTGGTTTCCCTCAAGAACCAGAGAAAATTCCATCTTCTACAGAAAGCTTTTCCTAATCCCCCTTAATTCTAGTGATTTCCTTTTGTTAATTATTTCCTTTTTCCTGTACATAGTTTGCTTATATAGAATAATTTACATGGTTTCTCTCTCATTTGATTGTTGGTTCCTCCAAAGAAAGTAATGTGTTTTGCCTCTTTTTGTGTCTTTAAGGATCAGCATACTTTCCAGAATATAGTAGATGCTTAGCAAATGCTTATTGACTGACTGTCCTGTGATTAATCACTTCAGACTATTATATACCAGGTTTTTATACATTTATTGCTTCCTCTCTTTTGTCAAACTAGCTGCTTTCACTCTTTCACTGTTCCATTTTGTATACCTAGACCTGAGTTCAAATCCACTTTAAGCATTAACCAGCTATGTGACTTTAGAAAATCACATAATCTCTTCCTCAACCATAAAATGAGAAGAATAATAGCATTTAACTTCCAAGGTTCTTCTGAGGAAAATATAAGATAATATTTGTAAAATGCTTAGTACCATCCCTTACACGTAATAGGTACTTAATAAATGCATCCTTCCTTTCTTCCCTCCTTCCTTCCTTCATTGGCAGTATCAGAATTCAAATTCTCCAGATCTCTTAACTCAAAAATGTGTATAGTTCCCATGGGATCAGATAGCCTAAGATTCAAGTATATCGGCTTTTATGATTGAATTTTTAAAAAGCTTGACACTGACAGGTGTGTTTTACTTGCTTTGTGGTTCTGTGCAGCATACTAAGTTGAATTTTTTAATCGACTTCAATTTAAAAAAATAATATATTTGAATTTTGAATTTATATTCCTCTTTGAATGTATTTATATGGGGATAGATTTTGTTCTTTTCTTATAGAATATTTGTTTTTTTTATTTAATTGGATATGTGATTTCAGTAATGAAATGAACAACGTATATCTGCATTTACTATGAAACTCACAGTTTTAGAGTTTCCAGGAGACACTGAGATATTAAGGACTTGCCCAGGGTCACATAATCAGTATATGTCGCAGGTAGGATTAGAATCTATGTCTTTCTGACTTCAAGTTCTGGTTCTTTTTCCATTCTACTAGGATGATCTTCAAGTTATACCTAAATGAAGATACCTAAAAGTAAAAGTTAATAATACACCAGCCAGTAACATAGGTAACAAAACAAGAACAACGTATAACCAGGGGATAGCCCTCAAGTTTCATTTGTTCCCATGTAATGTTAAGAAGTTTAGAAGAAAGTCCTTAGCAGGTTATTTGCCCTCTTTGGAGTAGTAATGGGAAGATATAGACAAATTTTTCACAATATAGCCAGGTATGAATGGATTATAATCTGGACCAATGGAAGGGGGTTCCTTCATCTATGAGATTACAGATTCATGCTAGAATGGATGGTGTCTAATAACACTAGAGAAGAAATGGAGAAAATAGATCACATAGCGCTTTTCTGGACTTGTACAGAGATAGAAAATGCAAGCTAGAATCCCCATTCAGAATTTTGAGTTGATGGAATATTGTTTCACTGAAAGGCAAACAGACCCAGAATAAGTGTGAATGGTTGGCTTCTAGGAAGGAAGTACAAGTAGAGAAGAATAGGAATCAATTACATGGGGGAAAAAAGAGAGGGGAAAAATTATCCTCTATCTAGACTTTGCCTCCTCCAAGGTTTGGTTTCTAACAATTTATCTTCCTGGACACAGTTGTTCTTGCAGGTAGTAGGAGTGATTCCAATTAACAGTTTTCGGTACCAAAATTCAAAGGTGCAAGAAAAGTTGTTGTTTTCATTTCTTCAATTATTTTGTTAGATTTGATCCGATCAGCACCAGAATATCACATATCATCCTTAAAAGCAGTAGCAAAGGATATAAAAATTAGGTTCACATATAAATATATGATAGATATAATATTTAAATGGCTCCCTAAATACTACTTAACTTGTTATTTTTATGGGAAAGTCATGTGTCAGCATATTTTTATCTCTTAATAAATTAGCATGCATTATATTATATTGTTAAACTAGACAGAGGATATATATAGACTGAAATGAGATGTTGCAGTACTGTGGTGGTTTAAATGTTATTATTAAATTAACTTTATTATCCTATTTTACTAGAATTTTGAGAGGATTCATTTGAGCAGATTCTGAATTATTTTAATAGTAAAATTCCTATTTAATTATAAAGCACAAGTTATTTTAAACCTTCTTTAAAAGAAAGAAATTTCTGGCTGCTAAATTAAGGTTAGTACCAAGTCAAATATGTGGAAAATCAAAAGTAGGGAAAGGAATTCTCTTATTCTATACCCTATATTCTCTTATTCTCTATCATCATAGGATGATAGAATTGAAGATTTAGAGCTAGAAAGAACTTTAGTGGTCAGTTAGAGCAATGTTCTCTGTCTTCTACATTGAAGATGAGGAAATTGAGGCCTGGAAACTTTCAATATCTTGTACAAGTTTGAACAAGTAAGGAAGTCAGGTAAGGATTCAAAGTCAGGTTATCTAACTAGAAATTTATCCCTCTTTCACTTATGTTTGTAACTTATTAATTCCTTAAATGCAGCTAGAGAACACAGTAGATAAAGCACTGCTCCTGTTTTCATGAAGACTTGAGTTCAAATTTGCCCTGGGACACTAGTAGCTTGATTATTGTCATTTAATAACAGTCTGCCTCAGTTTTCTCAATTGTAAAATAGATATTAAATGAAATACTTGTGAAGTTCTTAGCACAATCCTGGCACCTAGTGAGCATTTAATAAATGTTTATTTCCTTCTTACCCTCCTCCATCCCTTTACTTTCCCATGATTACTAATGCTCTGAAAATAAAATCATGTTTATACTGTCTATAATAAGTTTATTAAAAAAATAATCACATAAAAGATGTAAGGGGACAAAGTTAAAGCTACTTAAAAACAAAGCAAATCTTCAAGAATCTTAGAGATAGCTGTTACCATACAAGTGAAACAATAGAGTAGACCCCAATTGTTATTAACCTCTTTCTATCCAAGGCAATACTTCGTTAAAATAATTTCATTAACTTATGCAATTAGAAATTGAAGGATAAAAAGCTGATTTTTTAGTATATTTTAAATTTAATTCAGACTTTTTGCTAATTCATACTGATCTATCTGTTTATTTACCTTCTGTCTCCTCCCAGAGCCCTTGAATAGTGATGTAACCTGTACTATATTTATAATACCTAGATAATATTTTCTGTAGCATATGATTTTACATAACTTATCCTGACTCTACTTTGAAAAAGGGATTTTTACTTAAAAGGAACTGGAACATTTTCTAATAACCAGATGATTTCCTTATGTAAAAAGATATTACCTTTCTCAAATAAAAAAAATGAGTATAAGTGTATTTCTTCATTTTACTGAAAAAAACATCATTCAGAAGAAAATAATTGTGAAGAAAGCTGTAGGGAAAAAACTTAGAAATGCCTATCTTTGATATTTTGCACAAATCACTGAAATTTATTATTACAAGAAAACTGGAAAGACATTCTATAGGGACATATTTTTAAGTTACAGTACACAATATTTATTTATAATAATGATATATGTAATTCTAAATAATTAATATCTATGACATGACTGCTTATTCTGGAAATTATCTTTTTTAAGTTTTGTAAGAAGATTATTCACAATTCTTAGAAGTTATTTAAGGGAGTCTAGTATGAAATTTAAAAGCTTCATTTGCTAGTGTGCTAGGTGTATAGTAAGGGAAAACTGGCTTCAAGTCTTGCCTCTGATAACTATTATTCACGTCTTTAGTAGAAAAAACTACGACAGGGATGAATTCATTAATGTAATAGAAAGTACAAATTCCCAGAGATCACTTATGGAAGTGTTTCCTAATCTTTTTGTGCTCCTGAAAACCTATGATTTGACTATTAATGTCAGGACAATTATGTTAGACTATTAAGATCCGGGCTCTGCTATTCTCCTGTAAGATATTTTTGAATCAAGTAATCTGGCTGGAAGTTTCATTTATCTGATCCTAGTACTAGAGATATGCATATATGTGCATCTTTCTATTTATCATGTCTCAGCTCTATTTCCAGGAGGAAACTAGGTGGCACAGTGGATAGACAATCAGGAAGGCTCATCTTCTTTAATAAAAATATGGTTTCAAACAGTTACTAATATTGTGATCCTGGGGAAGTCAACCTTATTTGCCTCATTTTCTTTATCTGTCAAATGAGTTGGAGAAGAAAATGACAAACCACCCCAGGATCTAAACTCCAAATGGGATAGAAAGAATTAGACATGACTGAAAAATAACTAAATAGCAAAGGATCTCCATTTCTACAATTTATAATTTGGATAATATTTAATTAATTAATTTGAATCACAAATCAACAATGAAAATCTGTGCTTTATACTCTAGGAAAAAAAGGTATTGATATGAAATCCGTACATTAAAATTTCTCTCTCCAAGTCACTAATGAGTTACTGTCATATCTGGTGACTGTTTCATTCTTCAACTCCTCAGCTTCTGAATAGAATTTTGTATCTTCACCCCTCAGTCCTTTACTCACATCTCACTCTTTTTATCCTCATGGCCCACAGATATTCATGTGGTTTTCTTTTTTTTTTATTTTAAGTTAATTTATTTAATCAATTAATTTAGAATATTTTCCATGGTTCCATGATACATGTTCTTTCCATTCCCTCTCCCCATCCCTCCCATAGCCAACAAACAATTCCACTGGGTTTTCCATGGAAAAAGATCAAGACCTTTTTCCATATTATTAATATTTGCACTAGGTTGATCATTTAGAGTCTACATCCCCAATCATATCTCCATGGGGTTTTCTTGACAAGGTTATGGTATTGTTTTGCCATTTCCTTCTCATGGAGATCCTTTATCCAGCAATCAGAGGTTAATTGACTTGCCAAGGGGCAAATAGTTAGAAATTGTTTGAGGCTGGATTTGACCTCAGGTCTTCCAGATTCTAGTTTTATTTCTCTTAACCAACAAGCTACTCCTCACACATACACTTTATAAACTATAAAGCACATTACACATGTGAGTCATTAAATTTCTGGTGCCTGTAGTAAGTATAAGTAAAAACTGGTGATACTTGCAATCTGCCCCTGGGCCACTGCACTGGCACACACAGTCTTAGTATTCACCAAATAATTCAGCTGGCATTACAAGATGACCTAATCTTATCATTTTGATTACCCATCTAATCTGTTTTTCCCTTTGAAATAATACTTCCTTATTAGTGCTGGCAAGATAGAGCCTCATATATTTGATTTACAAGTCAGTAATTCTGTTCAAATAAAATAGTAAGATAAATGTATGTAATAAAGTGAAACCTAACTCAATGAATCCAATATGATTTAATTAGTTGTGCAGTTAAGGATCAAAATCCCACTTGTTCTCTTTTACTTGGGCTTTATATTAATAAGACTAGAGTCGAAATAAAACTGGTAGTATGATTGATAATTGATTAAAATTACCAGGCCATTGGAAATATGCTTTTAAAATATAAGAGCCAAAACTAAGAGAATGTTAACTGAATATTGCATTTAATCAATGCCAATCATATGAAATTTTTTTGAAGGAAAAGCTCAATTTTATTGATTCATAAACTTTAAAAATGAAAATCCAAAATACATTCCAAACTGATTTCTGGCAATAAAAAAAATGAGACCAGTATTTTCCCATTGATGTCATACAATGAATTCATGGAGTAGTCAGTCAATAAAAATTTATTAAGCTCTTATTATGTGTCAGATACAGTGCTAAGCTCTGGGGATACAATGAGGGCAAAAGACACAAGTTGCCTTCAGGGAGCTCTCACTCTGAAAGGGTGATAACCCTAAGAAGAAGCTAAAAAAGAAAAGAGGAGGAGGCAGGGAGAGAGAAAGATACAGGGCACAGGTTACTTCTAACAGGTTAATTCTAACAAATAGTAAATAGAACTTTCTGTCAATCAGGCTTACTGTTCCATTATCTCAGAAAAGAAATTCTAAATTAGAATCTATGGTGGGAAGACTCAGTTCTATCTCTTAGTATAAAAGCTATAATTAATAAACCTCCTATAGAATAGTTCACAATTTTTACTTTTTACTC
The DNA here is from genome assembly GCF_027887165.1 of Monodelphis domestica. Lineage (NCBI taxonomy): Eukaryota > Metazoa > Chordata > Mammalia > Didelphimorphia > Didelphidae > Monodelphis > Monodelphis domestica. The sequence goes on along the minus strand of NC_077227.1, from coordinate 239,093,564 downwards.
TAAGTGACAAAAATTTATGGTAGTAAAATTCATTTATAATTATTTTAAATAATTAATACATACAACAAATGTTTAATGAATTTTTTTAAGTTGCCAATGGCTATATTTAAAAACTAACGATAAACATTTGCTTACCTAAATCAAGAGATATCTATGTGACTTAGGTCATTAAAACTAAAGCACTGGTTTGCCCAAACAAGACTATTATTAATTATACTATCTTGTTGCTCCATTAATGCATTGTGAAGATTGGATTTAGCTATCTATTGATTGTAAAAATGAAGATATTTAGCTCTTCCTTTATACTGAAACTATAATTGTAATCCACAATCTATTTTTAGATTTTAATCTACAAAAAGGCAATAACAGAGTATTTTAAGTGCATCTACTCATTTTAACCACAAAAAGGTGTTAAGGAACTACAAAAGGTGAACTTACCAAAAAAAGGTATAATCTAACCAAAGAAGGTAAGAACTAAAGAGTGGACAGTCTTGGAGAAAAGCATCTGTTGTGATTGGTAGATGTGAAATTTAGGGGAGGTGACACAAGAGAAAAAGATTCTTTAAAAAGAGGACATAAATACAGAAGAAGATATATTAGATTCAAGTTTCAAGTTGGTTGAAGGATCTCTGAATCAGAGTTGGACTTGGAGGAGAGATTGGAGACAGACCCTTGAGGAGTGACCCAAAGACAGACATCCAGACTTCTTTTCATTTAGACAGTCATTTTTGGTGAGTGAAAGGCTGACTTAGTGACCCTGCCTTTCTGGAGGCATGAAGCCTCCAGGAAAGACTCATGGTCTTGAGACTTTCTTCCCCTGGCTGGGGCTTAGAAATTTGTAACTGACTCAGAAGAAGCCATAGTTTTCTCTCTCTCTCTCTCTCTCTCTCTCTCTCTCTCTCTCTCTCTCTCTCTCTCTCTCTCTCTCTCTCTCTCTCTCTCTCTCTCTCTCTCTCTCTCTCTTTCCTGCCTTAATATCTTCCCTCTATTGTAAATAAACTACCATAAATTCATTTTATTTTAGTAATTCATTTGGTATTTAGAAATTTAAATCCCTGGTGACCACCTATTATATATTCAGAGTCCAACCACAAATAAATTTAAAAGCATGTATTTATGAATAAAGGACATGTAATCTCCATATTTTGAGAATTGGATCTGTATTTGGAAATGCTACAAGAAATTAAAAAAAAAAAACAAATAAGTGAACAAAAGTCTTTGTTTAAAGAATGGATCTCTCAGGGAAGAAAAAGATACACAGAGAAATAACTAAATCATAAAGAAACAAAATATATCAATAAAACACTAAAAAGAAGAACAAAACTAAACAAAAAATCTCAATACTTTGGTCTTATTGAATATGTTGTTAAAACAACAAATAAGCATTTCAATTCAACACACATACATAAGTTGTTCATCTCTGTGATAATTATTTTGAAACAATTCACATATTTGGAAAGTGGTCATGATTGATCATTGTATCAATATTTTTAGAGATAGTTTGATATAATAGAACGAGTACTCACATAGAGGTAAGAAGAACAGATACTTGCCCAAATACTACTTGTGTGATCCTGAGCAAGACATTTTACTCTTACTTATAGTTATTATTGTATAGTGTCTACAAGTGGATTTGATAAAATGGCTTTGTAAACCTTAAAATGTTATATCAATGTCAGTGATTATTATCTATATCTCATATTGTCATCATAACCCCATATTATACAGAGAACTAAACCAGGGTTTAGAAAAAGTTAAGAGCTTGGCCCAAGGTCACACAGATAGCACTCATCACCTTGATGCCCAGTAATAGTATCCTTTTTAGCATATCAACTTGTAAAATTGTATTTTTGGTACTGATGTAACTGAACTTCTTAGGGTCAGTTATCCTCTCTATATTGAATTCTGCTCTGCAGTAGCATTCTCCAAATCAGCCTACTACAGTTTTTCTCTCTCCCTTTCTTCCCCACTCTTTAAGTATTAGAATAAACTGTGACTTTCCACCATCTCCCACCTCCCACTCTCAGTAGCTGGAATGCAATGAATCAAACTGTCTGGATTGCAGTTATGATAAATACTGTTTCAATCATGTGAATATAGGATTGACTTTTCAAGTCATATTTGAAAAGGGCTGCTTGGCTATCAGTTCTATTTTAGGGTAGGATCATATTTTGAGGAGAATATGATCTTAAAGTCAACGTGATAACATGAAAGAATGCTTGATCTTTTTTTGAACCAGAAGATCTGGAATCAAATCCAATGGAGTGTGACAAATTTATTTAACCTCTATCTACCTCAGTTTTCTCATCTGAAAGTTAAGGGGGTTAACCTAGATAACCTAAAATGTACCTGTCAGGTCTAAACTCATGATCCAATGAATAACTTAAAGATAATTTATTATTATAGGTGTAAAATTATTCTGTAGTACTTATTCCTATTTTATTTATTTAAATTATGAAATTTTTACTCTCATATTAAAAGAAAAATGCAATTAGATTGTGGTCCATATTACAAGGAGTTGCAGCTATCCCCTTTATTTAATTTATAGTCCAGTTACAATATATACACACACATATTTATGTTTATATAGAATCATGTTAGGCACATCTGACAGTTTTTATTGACCAATATATTTCCTTATCATAAATTATTAATGAAATCAACTGAGCCCTGATTAGTGTGAATAATGAATCCTTTGAAGTATTCTCATGTATTTGAAGTTTTACTATTAGAAAGTATAATTGTGTAAAATATGGTAATTGATATGAGTCCAATAGAAATTTGAGCAATTAATTCAAATAATGCGAACACTTTAAGAGGTTAATTATCATCAGAAATCGGTATCTAACTGTATTCAAATTTCCATTGCATATTTCCATTGGATTAGAACCAATTACCATATTTCCCATAATTCAAGGTTACAATATGACTTCAAATAATACCAATATAAATAGTGTGATCCATTTTTCACACTAATATGGACCTAATTTGTAATATTTTCACATGGTCATATTTCTTTTTTATATGTACACAATTTTAGGAGTGAAATTTCTCCTTCCTTCTCTCATTCTCCCCTCCCTCCCTTCCTTTCTTTATTTTCCCTTGCTCCCTACTTTCCTCCCTTCCTCCCTCCCTCTTGCTCTTCATTCTTCCTTTCTTCAAACTTTTTCTAAACACTTGACTGGTGCAATAGGTGAATATCTGTTAAGATTTTCCAATAATAGAATTATAAAATATTACACCAGGAGCAACCTTGGAATTCTTTAATCCAACTCTCTCATTTAAATGATTAGTAAATCAAAGTCGAGAGATAATCAGTGACTTATATAGACAAAGTCACACAACTAGCTTGAAAAAAAAGCCAGGATCAAAACACATTAAAAGAAGTCTAATCCAGTGTTCTTTTCACTATATCATACCATTCTTTCCTACTATGTTCATGCACCCTAATGTTTTATATAGTTTCTCCTCTCAGAGACTAACTTATTGCTAGTGTACTTTTAAAATATATTCTGCAATACATTAAATATGATTTTAACCAAGATATGAAGGAGGGTAATTTTGAAGTCACATCCTAGAATTCTTTGATAATTGTCAAATTTTAGTATATTATGGCATTTGTAGAAGAGAAGGGTGATAAATACAGTTTGGAAGTTTTGATGGGAAAATACCATGTTCTTGAGTAGATACAGAAGAACTATTTATATTTAAACTTTGTCCCAGTACATCTGGTATAAGTAAATCATAGACATTATGGAGCTAATGTGGAGTCTGAAAAAATAAGCACAACTATCTTCAAGTCATACCTTTTTTTACTAGTCATGTGAATTTGGATAAGTCCTTTATCTTCCATGAACATCAGTTCATTCAACTACATAATGAAATTGTTGGACTTAATTGTTTCTGGAGTTCCTTTAGTCACTAGAGCAATGATCTTAACATCCCAACAATAGAAAGACTTGTATTTGATCCTGGCTTTGTCATTTATTAACTGGGTAAGTTCAAGCAGGTCAGAACCTTTCTGAATCTTATTTATATTATATTTTGATGAGAAACTATGGGAAGGTTACCATTTCATACATAACATTATTATATGGTGTAAGAGTTGCACTTAGATTCCACACTGTCTCCTTTCTATAACCAGACAATTGAAATATGATGGGTATAAATGTAGAAAGGCAAGGGGACAATGGTATAATTTGGAACAGATGCTCAAGTGAATTCACCAAAGGTAATGAAAATTTTACCATAGATAAAGATCTCAGGAGTTATCTGGAAAGGGAGGGTAAGTGAACTATTACTAACATACCCAAAGCTAAATTGATATAGTCAAACTGGATTTTTCTTTGAGGTGCCCAGGTGAGTATGTTAGTGCCCCCTTGTATATAACAAAAGAGAATTTAGCCAACAGTTCCTCATTTTTCTCACCTATAAAATAGGCATCATAATAGCATCTACCTCATAGGTTGTTTTAAAGATCAAATGAAATAATGGACATAAAGTCTATTGCAAACTTTAAATTGCCACATAAATGTGAGCTTTTATTTTAAAATATATTCAATAAGTTTTTATCACCTGTATTTCCTGTGCACCTCCATTTGACCCTCCCAGAGGGCCAACTAATAGAACAACAAACAAAAACGAGATGAGGGGAAATGTTTGGCAGAAACTAAAGAGCACATTAAAAACATCTGTCACATTCTGTAATGTTCCATTCCCATAATTTTTCACCTGGGTAGAGAATGAGGATGATGTATTCTGAAAGCTCTTCTTTGGAGCCATTGTAATTGGCTCCAATTCAGTCATTACATTTTCATAACCTTTAATTTCAATTGTGGTATTGTTGTTATTCTTTCTATTTACATTGTTGTGGTCAAGCTATGTATTGATTTGTTATGCTTACTCTGCTTGGCATCACTTCATATCATTGTGCCATGATTCTCTGTTGTCATCATGTTCCTCATTTCATATAAGATAATAATATTCATTACATTCATATCCTGCTTAGTCATTCCCCAACCGATATTCATCTTCTTTGTTTAGGATCTTTGTTACTATAGCTAAGTATTACAGTGAGTAGTGTTTTTGATCTACAGTCAAGATCTAAGATCAAAGGAGACTTCAGATAATTACTAGCTCAGCATGTCTGGACAAAGTCACTGTCAATTTTCTCATCTGCAAAAAAACAATGATAATAATAGAAACTACTTCCCAGAGCTTTAAGAAACAAATGAAATAATAATTCTAAAGCACTTAGCCCAGTGTCTAACACTTAATATTTTTATCATGATGATGATGATTACAACCAAAAGTAGATTATAAATATTTTAATTTATTTAGATAGGTTCTTTCTTTTGACCTTTGATTGCCTTAAAATATATACCTAGTAGTCATATCTTTGTGTCAGAGTGTTAACACATCATCATCATCATCATCATCATCATCATCATCATCATCATCATCATTTCCCACAATGCACAAAATAGCCACTGTAGGAAAGGAATTAATAATCTCAATAGAAAGAGAGCTATATAATATTTCAGATGAATTCATTTAGCAAGGAAATTGGGACAAAACTAATTGACTCACCCAGGTGCCAGAACTTCCTGGGAGGATGGTTAGGGATGGGGGGAAGGGGTGAAGAGTGAGACAGATTTACATTCTGGATGAAAGTTACAAAGATGTCTGCTGATAGGAGGATACACTGTAATTTTATTTTAATGTCTTCAGTAGAATGGTGCCATTTAGTTCAGCTTTTAATGTGGCCTTAAATTGCTATTTTATTACCCTTGTTGACATTTTGGAGGCATGAAATTAGGAAATCACATTAAAGACGCAAACAAAAAAAAAAGAAAAGAAAAATCCCTCAGCCTATTTAAACAATGCAAGCCTTAGCCACACATTTGAGTAATGTTCTTACCTTAAAACACTGAGCCTGCATGTATTTGAAGCTTTTGTTTTCCTAACCAATGAATTTATGAATAATTGCATACTCTCACATTCCCAGCCTCTTGGGTCTGTGGTGACCTTGAATCAATGCTTGGTAGTTGTTTTGTGTGAGAGAAAGAAGATATTTTTATTGTATTTCTCCACCTTCCAAGGAAACAAGATTCCTCTTGACTCTACTTTGCACAATCATTCTGCCTTAAAACCAACACATGTCAATATGCTGGCTGCTCTACCCAGCAGTTCTCTGAGTCTATATTAAGACAGCAATAGTTTTGTCCCTGATCAAAGTCATCTTACAGTTAGATTTGAAAAAAAATTCTCTTCACTCACTATACTTTGTGAATATTTTGTTTTATCCATATAACTAAATTGGCTATAGAACTAGCCATTGAAGCTGGGAGGAAGGAGGCATTGGCCATGAAACAAAAAATGGTATTTGGTGAACTAGAGTGATAAGTGTTTACTCCTTTTAATTCATTTTTAAAAAGTCAAAAACTATGAAAAAAGTGAAAGTAAATATTCATCTCTAAATGTATTTTCCAGGAGTCAGTAAGGAAGAATCTAAAAAATAATCTGAATAGATTTGGTTTCTGAGAATAACAAGTTTGTTTTTTATCAAGTACTCAGGCACAGTAAAAATGAAGAGGAGGAGTCCTGATGCCAGGAAATAAAACTTCCCCAACATCTATTGCTGGGGATAAAACACATTTTGAGGCTGAATTTTCAAAGGTATAGGTGAAAGTAGAGAGAATATTACCTTTCCTCAAAGGTAGTGGAAAACCAAGGATGGAAATCTGTTGCCTTATCCTTTTTTCAACTAAGTTGTTTTTTTTTTCCTTATTTTTATGATAGAGAAAATAGAGGCAGAGAAAATTATCTGCCTGAGGAATGGGGCAGAAAAACCTGAACCCAAGATTTCAGTTTTATTTTCTTGTTTTTGTCTCCTTGGCTTCTAAGGCAGGAGTTTAGTTGTTTTTTGTTTTTTGTTTTTTTTTTTATAATCAAAAGCCAAATATATGCATAGAAATTCTACATATGAATTCTTTGGTTTAGGAAACTCTCAAGTGAAGGATCTCTTTCCATCAATTCCTTTTCTGCAATTTGCAATCTCAGAGAGGTGATCAGAGCACATAGAGATAAAATGATTTACCAGGATCAAACATCCAGTTTATGTCAGAGATAGGACTTGAACTCAGATTTTCTTGGTTTCAATGCTGGCAATCTATCCACTATATCATGATTCCTCTAATCCTAAAATTGAATGGAGGGATGAATTTGTATCTCTTAAGTCTCCCCTACCCTACTCTCCTCTTTTTCAGGGATGAATTGAATAGAACAAGCTATTATATTAAGATAAAATATCATACAGAGAATATCAGTGGAGGAAATGGAGTTTTCTACACTGATAACCTGGGTAAATAAATGCATAGTAAATAAAGCTTAGCAGCTATAAGAAGGGGGGAAGCCAACCTTCTATATATGAAATTAGATACATTTGGTTATGAATAAATGCTTCAGAAATTACCTATAGGTCACCATAGAATGAATGAACAAAAATAGAGTTTGGAATTGTTTAGGAAATTTATTTTGTAGTTAGAATACTCTGTCTTCAATTTGTTACATAGTTTGTTACATAATAGTACAAACTATTGGACAGAGCTGGAACTAGCAATTCTTCGAAATAAGAAAAGGAATTTTAAAAAACAAATGGACCTAAGACAATGAAATGAAGTCACTGTTGGGGGACTAAAGGAATTCTGATGAGGAGTCCCTGGGGCACCACAAGACTGCTGTAGTTGTTTCTGCTACGTAAACTCATCATGAGGAGAAATCTGGGATTTAGTTAAAGAAAATCTGACTTACAATGGTTGGAGAGAAGAAAAAAATGACCACCATCTGACAGCTTTCCAGCTACAAAAAAGTTAACATTATATAGCATTTACTATGTGCCAGGCATTGTGCAAAAAGCTTTACAAATATTTGATTTGATCCTCATAACAACCTTGGGAGGAAGGTGTTATTATTGTCACCATTTTATAGATGAGAAAATTGAGACACACAGAGCTTAAATGAATAGCCCAGAATCAAACAAATGTCTGAGGTCATATTTGAACTCAATTTTTTCTGACTCTATGACCAGAAATGTATTCACTGTGCCACCTAGCTGTCCCATAAGTATTATCATCTCTTTCTAAATTGCAATGCTTTACCTAGTTTAAACTCCTAGTTGGGCTTTGAAATGCCAAATATTTATATAGATGTGAAAGGGAATTTTTTTTTTTATCTTAACTTAATCAAGTACTTGGATTGCTCCACCATTTTAATTTAATCAGTCAGGAACTTGTGAACACTTTTGATAAGAGTTCACATCCTCAGAGGATGGGAGGTAGATCCCACATACTCTAACCCCTGGGCAGTGCTAGGCAAATTGAAAGACTTTGATTGGTTCCTGAGATGTGATAGGCCAGCCCACAGTGAAAGGAAAGAGGAACTAGAGAGACAGGAAGTAATGTGGAGAAAACTGATTGTTAAAGTCAGCTGACAACATTCTAGGCCACTTCTGCTGCTGCTGAGCTGGTGGCTCTTGCTAAGGGAAAACTTCTACTTCTTCTGCACTGGTGGCTCCTGCTGAGAATCTTCTTCTACTGCCTTGATTGCTCTTGCTGAGGAAGGACTTCTTCATTAGAGAGTCTTCTGCATTGGAGAGTGATTCTGTGCTGTTCTTGATGAAGAGACTACTGTAACTCATGGTTGAAGATCAGGACCTGAGGGAGCCTTTGTTGGAGTTGAGCTGAATTTCTTTGGACTGGTTAATATAAGATTTTTTAGCTAGGCAATATTTTCTACCTCCTTCTTACATTTCCTTCTTTACTATCTCTACCCTGCTGTAATAAAGCTACTAAAACTACTAACATACACATAGTTTAATTTTTATAAACAGCGACCACAATAATCTTTTTAAGTCATAAATTTAGTCAAACCATTTTAAACCCTTACATAGGTAATTAAGATACTCAAAGGACTTTTAATTTACTACTACCTCATTTGTTCATCTCTACAATCTTATGAAGTGGGTACTTTTATTACCTGCATTTTAGAGAGGAAGAAACTGAGGCTGAGTAATGTTATCTGTAGTAATGTTAGCTCCAATCACATAGCTAGTAACTTTCTGAGGAAATATGTGAACTAAGGTCTTCCTGACTCCAAGATTAGTACTCTTTCTATTATGCCATTAACTGTTACTTAGTTTTATAGTTCTCTACCTCAAAAAAGAAATCCAAAGTAAAAAATTCTGAAGGAAGTCCTGATGAATTCTTAACTATATTCCAGTAAACTCCTTCTAACTGGTCTATCTGACTCTAGTCTCTTGCACTTCCAACCAATCCTTGTTATTGTTGCCAAAATATTATTCCAAATTTGTCCCTCTGATTAAAATACTTTTACTCTGCTCAAAAAATAAATGTTCATAAATGATGGATAATCTAGTTTACATAGCATTTAAAGCAAATTCATATTGTGGCTCCAACATACTTTTCATTCTTATGTCATACTTTGTTCCCTGCATTAACTCCATATTCCTGCCAATTCAGACTATTTTCTTTTCTCCAATCTTAATGTAGCACTGAACTAGTCAATAATTTCACTTCTTACAAGCATACAGAAGAGTACTTGGCTAGAATCTTGTGAATCTAATCAAAATAATTTTAAATTGAAAAGAAAATGAAGGTAGAAAATTGCTGTATAGTTACATAAAGAGCCAGAGTCTATAAAAATTAGCAATTAGAGCACAGGAAAAAAAAAACTGCATTTTTATAAAGGCAAAATCTAAGAGGGAAGAGAACATGAAAAAAACAAAAAAACAGAAAAGGAACACAATAAACTTGGATGGCTATCTACCCAACACAATGAGTACTACTAAAAAGCTAAAATTAAAGGACCTAATGTAATGAGACAAATATAACTGTAAGAATTACTGGATTTTGGGGGGTTAGGATTTTTGAATGGAATATGATTATGAAAAGGTGTAACATTCAAAAAAGAAAATACAAAAAGAAACCAGGAGAATTATTTATTAAGAATAAGCTATAATCAGGTGAGGAATAAGAAAACAAGAACACAGTGTAATATGGGGGGACTGAAAAGTGGTATTATTGGGTGGAGCATTTAGATGAAAATTAAAAGTGAAATAAATAGAAGGGACACTGCCTTGGAAGTATAATACAGAAAATTTAAAAAATGGAAGCTCACAGGTGAGAAGTATGGGAAATTGATTACAAACTTGGCAAAGTGTCAAGGCCTCATATTGCTAAAAGACTTCAACTATTCAGAGTCTAGAAAAACTCTGCCCAAAACAGAAGCAGACAAATATTTAGCCTTTTTAGCAATATTTTCCTTCTTACAGTGGTGAAGGAAGCAACAAAAGGAACTGTTATTCTTGATCTCATTATGACAAAGGAGGAAGAACTATCTAGAGAGGAGATAAAAATGATGGAAATCATGGAGGGAAAAAATGACCTTCCCTTCTTGAAAGTGATTATAGGGAAGAGGTAAGAGCCATCATATGATAGGCAATATAAGATTTAGAGAACAGGCCAAAATGTGTCAAAGAAAGAATAAGTGGTAGCCCAGGACCTGTAATGATATTAAAAGAAACCAACCAAGAATGATTAGGAAGGACTCCAAAATGAAAGTCTGAACATGTAAAGGGAAATAATTCCATCAAAGAACTAGGGGGCACTTTCTAAAGAGACTGTTATGTGACACTGAGCACTTTTATTTTTTTTTAATTAAAAACTTCATAACATTTATAAATCTAAGATATTTAAGTGAATATATAAACAAGATTAATCCCTATTTTCAGTCTTTAATAATGGAGAATCAAGTGAGTCAAATAATAATGAACAAAAATGTACTTTTTGATTCAGAGCTGTTACTTCCACCACTTTGGGTTTTTTATCATTTCTTTCCCCTTCTCCTTTTCCTGTTTAGATTTTAATATAATTTTAGTCATTTTTCTAAACAAGATTTTGTTCTGCTGATTTTACTGTTATGAAGATTAAATTAATTATCCGGCCCACCTTTAGATTTAATCACCAAAAGTGTAAACATCCCACTTAATCATTGAGTGTGGAAGGTCTGTGACTCACATGTGTGATAGTGGGTGACAAATCAGAATCGAAATGTCTGCTCCTGTACCATCCTAAGCAAAGTTTCAACTGTAATTGCTAGACCTAAAGTGGAGAAAGGCTCAGGAAGTGACACAAAAGAAAGTGTCTTTAAAAGGGATTTACAACTTCCTGGGAGTACTTTGACCTCTATGGAGTTCTAAATTGGAGTTGAAGGCTGGTGAAAAATCTGCTGACTGGACCTGAGACCCTGTACTTGGAAAGACTGTTCTTAAATCTCTCCTTTTGGACTGACATGCGGTGAGTGAAAAAGCTGACTCCTTCCCTGGATTTCTGAGGAGACTAGACTCAGGATAGATCTATCCTCTTGAGAGAGGCTCCCTGCATTCCCAGGTCTTCAGCTCAAGGCCCACGATTCTCCAGCTAAACCCTGCCTGGGCTGAGCCAGGGGTCAGAGCAAAATACTTAGTGCTTAGGCTAGATATCTTACCATCTCCTCTCTCTCATTTTCTTACTTTCACTCTTTCTAAATTTTGTATTTGCATTTGTATTAAATAAATCTCTTGGAATTAATTAAAATTCCTGGTGACCCTATTCTTAAATAATCCAGTCTAACCTTTTATGAAAAAAATCCTTCTTTTCTCTATCCTTACATTATGTATAATTTAGTATAGGCTTTAATATATTCCAAGTTTTTCTTCACATCTCGTTTTTAGGTGGCAAAGAAATTCCTTAATGTTGTTGCTGTTTATCTTTCTATTTTGAAAGAATCAGGGTTGATATCTTGACTTGCACATGAATTGGATCAAAGTGAGGTAGAATTGTACAAAGTCATCAATCTCACTTTTCTCTTCTAGAGTCATCTAAGTTCACTGGAAAACAAAAGTCCTAGAGCAATTTATGAGAATACCTACTTTCCTACAGTACTGTCAATAAAAAAAATTTATCATGTTTTTATATTTTTGCCCTCCTATGTTTAAGATGGTATCTTAAGGTAGTTTGATTTCTATTACTCTAGTTATTAGGAAGTTTGATCATCCTTTAATATACTTGAAAAACATCACTAGCTATGATCATTTTCCTTTACAGTGGAGAGGGGAGGAGCATTTTTATAGCCCCTACTATGTGCCAAGAACTGGGATAAGCACTTTTTAACCATTATCTCCTTTAATCCTCACAACAACCCTGAGAAGTATGCCTTCTTTTTAGACATTTTAGAATTGAGGAAACTGAGGCAACGGAGATTAAGTGACATGCCTGTGGTCACACAGCTAAATGTCTGAGGATAGATTTGAACTTGCCTTTTTAACTTCAGGTTTAATGCTTTATCCACTGCACCACCAACTGCAACTAGAGACCAAAAAAAAATAGAAAAGAAAGAAAAGAGTATTGCATATGGATCATGAAGTTTATTAAGTTGAACTTAAAACAAGCAAAACAAAAAAAATTAAAAAGGAACTTATCACAAATTTCTCTGGCTACTTCCAGAACTGTCTTGCCTACCGTATTCTTCAAATTTTCTTCTCCTCTCTCAAGCATTTCCAAAGCATTTCATTGACTTAGTTTTCACATGTTTTTCCTTTTTTTGGTATTACTGTCATTACTTTCCTTAATTTTCCACACATAGAGAATTTTCAGATTCTGCTTCCTAATAAATTCTATTATTCTCTTCAATTATATGAACAAGTTCATTTCATGCATTGTTAAATGTCATAAGTGTTCCTTGTCCCACCATCATGCTCTCTGCTCTCTTTTTTTCCTCTTTCCTCCCTATAACATTCTATACAATAAATGGGAAGAAAATTGAATGTGATTAAAACTAGGAGTATAACATTGAAAACAAAATTATCAATAAACACTTAAAAAGTGTTTGAAATCCATTCTGATTAGAAAATGCAAATTAAAACAACTCTGAGGTATTACCTTACACTGAGCAGAATAGCCAATATGGCAGCAAAGGACAGTGATGGATGTTGGAGGAAATATGGCAAAAATTAGGACACTCAGATACTGCTGGTGGAGTTGTAAATTGGTCGATTTTGGAGGGCAATTTGGAATTATTTTTAAAGGGCTTTAAAAGACTGCCTACCCTTTGATCAAGCCATAACACTGCTGGGTTTGTACCCCAAAGAGAGAATAAGGAAAAAAAGATTTGTACAAAATTATTTATAGTTGTGCTCATTGTGGTGGAAAAAATTGGAAAGCATAGTGATGACCCTTGATTGGGGAATGACTGAATAAATTGTTGTATCTGATGGTGAAGGAATATTATTGTGCTGAAAGAAACAATGAACTGGAGGAATTACAGGTGAACTGGGGAAAAAAAACATTCCAAAATTGATGCAGAGTGAAAGGAGCAGAACCAGGAGAACATTGTACACAAAGACTGATACATTATGACACAATTCAATGTAACAGTCTTTTCTACTAGCAGCAGGTGCACTGACCCAGGACAATCCAAAGGTAATTATGAGAAAGAACACAATCTACATTCAGAGAAAGAATTGTGGGAGTAGAAACAGAAGGAAAACACGTCATCAATCATATTGTTCAATAAGGAAATGATTAGGGTTTTGATGTTAAAAGATCACTCTACTGCAAATAAGAACATGAAAATGGGTTTTGACCAATGATACATGTATAACCCAGTGGAACTGCTTGTCAGCTCAGGGAGGGTGGGTATTCATGAATCATGTAACCATGGAAAAATATTCAAAATAAAAAGTAAACAAATAAATAAATAAAAAGGAAAAAAACAAAACTAGTAGCATAAAATTCAATTAATCACAAACCCCCCTCTTTACCTTACTCAGAATCCAATGTCTAGTTCTTACAAACACTTGCTTTCTTTCCTTTTTTGTTACCATTCTATTTAAGATACCTACCTTCAACCACTAAGATACATACTCTGAAATTAAAATTTGTTTTCCTTGTGTCTATTCCCACTTTAACCCTTTCTCTTTCTCTATCATTATGCCACTTTTTTCCTCCAATTAATTCAACTTTATTTTTTTAAAAAGTATGCATCAAAGCCAAGGAGGAGGGGAAGAGAAAAATTTTAATGTACATAATTTTATTTCAAAATATTCTATCTTAAATATGCAAAAATCACATTAAGCTTGAGAAAATTCTATCATACCTTCCTAAATTATTACTCTACTATGGCAATACACAGTCAAGAAATTGAAAAGAAACCATTAAATATACAGAACTTTCAAAATCAGATGTTTTAAAATCTAGACAAAGTAGACCCTCAAAAGCTGATACTCACTTTAAAAACTATATATTCTCCCTATGAAAAAATAATCATGTTACCTCACCACAAATTGGTACTATTTTTTATACAGAAGGTAATAATTCACTACATATGAATTCATTCTTAGCAGAAGAATGAATTCAGGAGACACATATTCACAATCTTTACATCAGGGTATGCATTTGCATTTTACTTTTTTCATTCTCATCTGGTTCATTTTTCTTCTTTGATCATGTTGACTTGCCAAGGCCTTCTTTCATTTACCTTCCTCATCCTTTACATGCTATTTTTCATATTTCTTCTTTAGCTGCCATCTGTTCAACAGGATGTTTGTGTTGGACTATTTATACCATAGTTCATACAATTTTTAAAAATCTCTCTAATAGAAAGTCCAGAATATTTCCCTTTGAATTTTGGATAGTGTCAAGCAAAAATGAAGAAGAATTATTCCCTTTTCTTAATACCTTTGGGAAGAATGTTATTTTTCAGTTTTTTTTTTATTATGCTGAGTTTTATCACCTTTTGCAAGTCATAAGATTGGCTTCTTTACAAGACATGGTCATCCCCTTCCAAGAAAATTTTTGAAGAACTCTTATTACCTGGAGTTAATAAAGACATTTGTTGCCACTATGTCAGGGGAGATATCAAAAACTACAGAGACAGAAAAGCCTTTAGCCAGATCCTTTCTTTCCTTTCTTTATCTGTATTATAAAATCAAGAGGGTCCTGTTTTGAGTCAGTTTCTTCTCCCTAAATAGAGGTGGCCTCTGTCCCCAAAGCATTTTCTCTTTCGCTATATCCCTATCACTTTTTCTAAGATGCAAAAGAATCCCATGTGTATGCAATCCATGGTGATCTTATTGATGTGGTAGTAGGAAATATGAAATGCTATACATGGACTACATAACCTTGTATGTTTTGCCCCTTAACAAGGAAAATTTTGGTGGATTCTTTTGTTATCCTCCCAAAGGATTCACACAAAGAAAGCCTGAGGACATTTTGCCCATTGGCTTATTGGAGTCTTCTTTATCCATACTGAACAATGCTTTCCTTGACCTTTAGAGGAAAATAGAGGAAAACCAGCATGAGATTAAGATACCCAACTTGCTGCCACTGAGCTGATGAAGACTGCCCAGCTCATCAGTTTCTCACATAATTAATTCCTTTTCCTAAGCTATACTCAAATTAGCTCTCTTTCCCCCTCACTACCTCTCCTGGCTTTAGTATAGGAAAAACCTTGCAACTCCCACTCCTCTTCTCCCACAACCCTCTGAAGGTGACTGCATGCCATGTCCTGCCTGTGAGGCCAGGTAAATATGTCTCACTACTTTGTTTAATTCAATTTAGATATAGTTACATGAAATGTTTATTTAAACCAGCCTTATCCATCCCAAATATATAATATATTAACTTCCTTCTTCCTCCTTTCTTCTCTAATATGTTCCTTTCCCTTCTCATTTCTCTCACAGCTTAAAAATCATCAAAGCAAAAAACAAACAAACAAAACTACACCCAGGAATTTAGGTTTTTCTCCCTCTACTCCCTTTTTGACCTTTGAAGGAAGTGAAGTTCTAGAGGGAAACTTATTGCTCCTCCCCCTATTCAAATGAGATCATTCTATGTCTTTTCTAGGCTTTTTTTGCTTTGGTGTGTTCAGTTCAATTGCATTTTACTTATCTCTAGTCTTTTTATTAACAATGGTTACAAATCATCTTCATTCTTATATTTCTATTTTTGGCACTTAGCATTTAAGTCAGCTGAAATGTAGTTATAATTATTTAACAGCCAGCTCTCTAGAGGAAAATGGTCATAAAACACTTTTCTGCATCAGTGTTTTTTTATAATCAACTTTCATTTATTTTTTTAGTATTTTACTATTTTCTGATATTTCTTATTACGAATTGGAGTCACTAGGATCCATTTGCCATTTTGAATTTATTTTTTAGAGAATCTACAACTTAGGTTAACATTTGTACTTTATATTTTAAACACTTC
Source organism: Monodelphis domestica (assembly GCF_027887165.1). Classification (NCBI taxonomy): domain Eukaryota; kingdom Metazoa; phylum Chordata; class Mammalia; order Didelphimorphia; family Didelphidae; genus Monodelphis; species Monodelphis domestica. The sequence goes on along the minus strand of NC_077227.1, from coordinate 239,077,239 downwards.
CCTGCTACTTCTTCCCTTTTTATTTTGCTTTTCCCTTTGAACCTCTTTTTTACTTGTAATTTCCTTTTTAAGATATTATGTTAAAAGGAATTTCTTTAATTCACTTTTGGAATCTTTATGCCTAGTATCCTTCCCTCTCCTCCAACTTTCCCAAAGCCTTACTTGTATTTCTGGTAATTCCTTATTCCGATTTTACCTCCTAGATGTCTCTAATTAGAATTTATTCTTTTACTGTGACCCATATTATCTTTGTTTTACTTAAGTTTATGTCTGTATTCCTTGATAAAGACTTCTTTCCAGCATTAGACTATATATAACATTTTTCCCCTCTTGGATTAGGTGGCTAGGCCCTGGTTGATCCTGTCCCTGATTTCCAAAGGTTCTAATATTGTCTCTCACAATTCTTATTTGTCTATGTTCATTGATCTTTGATCAGAGTATTATTGACTTCAGTTTCTTACCCCACCAAACTCCATCACTCCTGATGAGTATACGGAGGGTTTGGGGACCTCCTGTATTATTTCCCAGGCTTAGACTAATTCTTGCAGTATCTATTTTTTTTTGTTGTTTATTCAGTTCTGTATTTACTATAGTAAATTAACAATGCTTCTCTAGTTTTTTTTATAATTATTTATTCTTGTATCCATTGAGATTTTTTGCTAGCACTTATTTTGGAGAACTGGTCCCCTCTGTGACTTTTCAAGTAACCAACTTAATTAAAAATTCTTTCCAACTCTTTTTAATAACTGTATTTTATATATTTAAATCATGGTTCTACTTTAAAGTTGGACCTAATCAGAGATATGTTGTGAGATAAACATCTAAAGTAGTGATGTCAAATCTTTTAGAGACAGAGTGCTGGTTTCCTCCCCCATCCAACCTCTCAGACCTAGTGACATGCCCTCCCTGCCCAACAGCATGCTGGGCCCATTCCCCCCATCTAGTACTGGATCTGTCCTGCCTAACCCCCATACCATACAGGGGAGGGAGGAAAAGCACCCATTGGGCTTTTGGGCAGAGGGGTTGGTGATGTGAAAAAAATGTCATCAGGTGAGGTGGAGAGGAAGAGGGAAGTAGTTCCTCCCGAGTCCCTCCATCTTTCTAGTAAGGAACCCTGGATGGAGAGAGGGCAGCTGTCTTTGGCACCCATACCATAGGTTCACCATCACTGACCTAAAGTGATTTTTTAAAAAAACATTCATATACCTATTCATTTTCCCAAACACCTTTTCTTTTTTTTTTCTTTTAAACCCTTACATTCTATCTTGGAATCAATACTGTGTAGGGGTTCCAAGGTAGAAGAGTTGTAAGGGCTAAGCAATGGGGGTTAAGTCCAGGGTCACACAGCTGTGAAGTTTCTGAGGCCAGATTTGAACCTAGGACCTCCTGTCTCTAGGCCTGGCTCTCAATCTACTGAGCTACTCAGCTGCCCCCTTCCCAACACCTTTTCATTGATTTATTCCTTTCCCAAATATTTTTTGCTGTGGGTTTACTAAATAATTTTTATATGCATTGGATTTTATATGGGGAATTTCTATTCCTTTAATCTATTTCTTAACTCCCTTTTTAGGAGAAATCAGTTTTTATTTTTATTGTTATTTTTTAACCTCGGAGTTGTTGTTTTTTTAATCCAGTTGTTTTAGCCTTTATTCATTTTTCTGTTTATTTTTACATGTGTATTTTATAGTTAATATCTAATTCTTTGAAATAATATATTGGAATTTTGCTTAATTCAGTATTTAATATGCAAGATATTTTGGGAAATATTTTTCCATATTGTGATTCCAACTATGTATAAGAAGAGGCTATTATTCTAGTCATTCATTACTTTTAATATTTCTACCAAAAAAAAGTTTGAGTTATCTGTATATCTTTCCCCTTTGTTAATTGACAAATTAACACAAAAATAATTGATAAGAATTAGTCATTATTATTATGAGCATTTCTACATCAATTTACTTATATTCTTAAGGCAGTATATAGAAGTAAAGATGATTTGGTAAGAGGGATAATCATGTAATGTGTTAATTGGTTAAAGTCACTTATTACTTCTACTATTTATTTATTTGTTCATTTGTTCATAGTCCCTCTTGGATCATCTAAAGATATAGTCATGCCATCAAAAAAAGAACTATTTTGATTTCTTCATTATAATTTCTTTATTTTCTTTTACATATATTATTTTTATTCCAGAGATTTCTAAAATATATATATTAAGTAGGCATAGTAAGAGTGCAACATCCCTTTTTAAAATAGAATGCTTACATTATATAGTAGAGTATAATATTGTACAAATATTAAATAATGATGCTGACTTTGCTGAGATATAATTTTCATATTTTCTTGTAAAAGGAACTGATTAGCCTACCATATTTATCTACAACTAAATTAACCTATGAAATATGTTACTTAATTTTACTTTTTTAATGAGTTTCATTTGTGACTCAACTTAGACCTGTTATTTTTTGCTGAGCCTATCTTCAATGACCTCAAATCACATTTAAAAATTGTTTATTTATTTTTTATTTTAAACTTTAACAAAACAAAGCACCTAGTTTTTTTTTTCACTTAATAGAATACCAAAAGGGGAACTCTCTATGAAACTCTGAGTCTGTTTATATTTCTTTTTTGAGCACTTAAAAATACTGTGCTACTTTCAAAATTGTTCTACTTTGCTTCCAACTGAACTCTATTCTGTTTTATATTGACTGTATATATATAAAAAAAACCAACATTTCATTGTTCTTTTTTTGGCATCACTACCCCGCCCCCCTGCCTCCATAATTTACTCAGATTTTTTTAAACCTAAAAAAATAAGCTTATTTAAGTAAAATGAATTCATGATGTGGTCATGTTAAAAAATAGAATGTATCATTACTTCTTTTCAGGAACTGAATATTTTGTTATTGGTCTTCTGGAATCATGGTTGGTCATAGAATTTAGTAGTCCTTGAGTTTTGTTTTTCTTTGCAATTTTGCTGCTTATATAATTAATATTGCCCAAGATTTATTGAAACTGCCCCTTTGTCATTTTTATGATATAATTTTTTATTAAATTCAAATACAACAATTTGTTGAGCCTTTCCCTAGTTTTTTAAGGAGATATTTCTTTCTTTCTTTCTTTCTTTTTTACCTTTTTATTCTTCTGCAGGATCAAGAACTTTGTTTTACTTGCAGTCCTTCCCTCCTAGGCCTTAACTTCTCTTTTGTTGTTTTCCTATTTCCACTTTTTTTCCTGTTGAGTTTAATTTATTTCTATAACAACCATCTTTTCTGCCTGTTTGTATAACCACCATGACTTCCCCATTTCAAATAGGAAATTCATTTAATGCCCTCTTCTTATTTTCTCCTTGTTTTTATACTTTTCATCTCATAAATCCCAATTTTGAGAAGTTAGTTTTTCCCCATCTTTCCTTTTTTGCCTCTTTAAACTATCTAGAAATAAACAATTCTCTTTCCCAGCATATTTAACTCAGATGATAGCATTTGAAAGTCATAAAAAAGACATTTGTTTCCTCTCTCCTTTTAAAATATTAGCTCTATATCATTGTACATCATAACATTCATTAAATAAATGTATATTTCTTGATTTCTTTTAATATGTTTGTATTTCAAAGTCTTGTTTTTAAACTTAGCTCTGATATTTTCATCATAAATGCTTGAAATCAACTATTCCATATTAAATTCCATATTAAAAATAATTCCTTTCTCTTTAGGATCATACTCAATTTTGAAGGATAAATTATTTTGAGTTATAAACTTAAATGTTAATTTATTACAGTAATGGAACTAATTTTGTTTTCCCATATCTTTTCTTAATATGAGAAGTTATCATATCTTATACAATTTTGACTGTGGACTCTTGGTTTATTTCTTTCTGAATATTTGTTTTTTGCCTTTGCCTAGAAAGCTCTCAATTTGAGCCAATTACTGGGAATTTTGTTTTTGAGGTTTATTTCAGGAGATGGATTTGATCTTCACTTGCCTTCTTCTTAAATATATTCATACAGATTTTATTTATTATTTCTTGAAATATAGTATTCAGATTTTTTGTCATTGTTTACATCAAATCCAAATTACTCCTAAACTATTGTCACTTGACCTGTTTCTCTTAGCCCATATTTTGCTATTCTTTTCACTTTAATATTATCTATAGAATTTATATAAATTTAGACATTAAGTTCACAAGAAGATGACAACCTGCATTCCCTATTCAATGGAAATATAGGTCAAGATTCTTCCATTACTTATTAATATGCCTTTTTTTCGTTCTGAAACCTATGAACTATGAATTATTTTTAATAAAGAAAAGGAATAACTTCAGTAAATCTGAAAAATATATTACCTGAATCAGATAGTATATGCAATGAGATATACACATATAGGCTTTACCTCTAGAAAGCTACAATTTGGGATTTACTCTATAATACTAAGTTTCTACATTAATTATTTAAATTCAATTTTGTTATTTTGGGTATTTTTGACTTAAATTATTTTCATTTTATCTATGAGTTTGAGGAGGGAGAGAGAGAGAGAGAGAGAGAGAGAGAGAGAGAGAGAGAGAGAGAGAGAGAGAGAGAGAGAGAGAAGCATTTTCACTGCTCTGACAAAGGTTTTTAAAAGGTTATAGGTTCATCATAACCCAACTGAAGAGAGTTTTAAGACCCCTGACAGCCTTAAGATCTAGTGTAGCAATATCTAAAAAAATCCTAACTATTCATCATTCTAGCTGGTTACTTCAATTTGTCTTTGACTATGCCTGCTTTATTTGCCAACTCTTATGACACTGATAATTAATTGAACATTGTAAGATTTATGATTATAATTATTGTTGTTACTATCATTGTCCCCAATACACATCTTTAGGTTACAATTTTCATTTTGTAATAGGTCTTTGTTAGTAATTCTTATTCTAATTTTTGTTTCTTCTGTGTGATTATTATAAAGCATTAAAATTATTCCCAAAGCATACAGTAGAATAAAGCTGATAGTCCCATTTCAAGAGATCTTTTACTTGGAAAAAGGTGATGTTGCACTGAAGTTCCTTCATCTTGTAAATTCTTAAAAGAACATGTCAGTTTTTCATTTTGACAGATTGAAGAAAAATCAATTTTCAACTGTCATTTTTATGTATCCTTATGCAACAAGAAGAAACAAAATTTCAGTTCAATCAAATGAATATTCTTATTAAACATTTAGTCTAAGCAAGGCATTTACCTGATACTAGGGAAATGAAGATTAAATATGACACCATGCCTGCTTTCAGGAATCTTACAATCTGCATGATAGGAGATTGGAGAGGAAAAATGGCATGTACACATGTAATAATTAAGAATTCTGATCTTGTAGATAGGAGATCTTGTTTCAGTTTCTAGTTGTATGTGCTTAGACATTTAATCATTTAGTCTCTCTGAAGATAAATTTTCTTATCTCAAAAAGGGAAATAATAACAAAGCTTTTCAAGCTTTTTTTTATCAGTGGACTTTGCTGAAGATAAAATTATATATCTGAAATGATATAATATACATAAAGTACTTTATGAACATTAATTGTCATATATTTTCTGTATAATAATGAAGATGATTAAAATAATAATGAAAAAATTAGAAGCAGTATGAAATATCAGGAATTATTATGAAGACAGTAAGGTAGAAATATTTTAAATAGTATTCTCTGTTGCCACCTAGGAGAATATTAAAACCCATAGATATTAATGGCAAACTATGTTGGTTATGACAACAAAACAAACTGCTAGAGAAGTAACTTCAATGTACTGTAAGGGATTATTGACCTTGGACAGCTCCATTTTAAATAATATCTTGAGATTCCCTCCAACCTGATTTTTATGATGATCTATTCTTGACAATTATAACACTTGCAAACTAAAATACTACATAAATGTGAACTTCTGTCCATTTTGTTCCTTAAAGGACCTTTTTTATCTCATCATCAAGTGCTTCAGTGAGGCACTTGTGCTTTCTTCTGCTGTAAAATAACCATGTCAAGATGGTATGATACCAGCCCTTAAGTATATAAATTGTCAAGTCACAAGTGAGAAATGCAGTTCATGTTCTTCAAGACCTTTTCATTGGAATAAAATATATTCCCAACTGGAAAGTGAAATTGATACAGAAAGTTTAGGGAATCTGGCATTGAAGCATGGATTTCTGCCTGTACAGTTGACCACATAAAGACACACATACACACACACACACACACACACACACACACACACACAGTCTGTGCTGTGTGCACACATACTAATTTATGTAAATTCATATACATTCTTTATGGTATTATTTTTGCTTTGTTTTTATACACACACATATAGGCTTGTGTTGTTCAAACATTCAATGGTATCTGACTCTTTTTGACCCCGTGTACTAAATGTGGATGGGATTGTCTTGGCAAAGACACAAGAGTGGTTTGCCATTTCCTTCTTCAATTTTATGCAGGAAATTTTTATATTTACCCAAAGTCACTCAGCTAGGGAGTGTCTGAGGTCATATTTGAACTCTGGTCTTTTTGACTCTTGGACTAATGATCTATCCACTATACTAACTACTTGCCCTGATACCCACATATATATTATTAGAGAAATAGAGAGGCAGGTATACAGACTAATAATAATATTTTATTTTGCCTTAGACTACTATTTTAAATTATATTTTAATTAATTTTATATGAAACATGCAAAAATACCATTAATTATTGTACTATAATAATATATATATATTAAAATATATAGTAAATAAGGGTGTATGTGTTAATATAGATAGCATCAATTAACTATATAAGATTATGAGGTATTTACATTTATATTTCTTGACATCTTAGTGTTAATCCTAACACAAATGTGTTTGAGTAATAATAATAGCTTTTAAGATGACAGAAATTAGAAGAACCACCTGATTCCTACCAAATTACACTCCCCAAACTATAAATCCTTGAGATGAATTCTGGAGCAGCATAACCACAGGGTAGGCAGGGCAAAATATTTTTTCATAACAAAACAACTCAGAAAGCCAACATGAAAGGTCTTTTGCACCAGGGTTGAAGTAGAGCACAAAGCAGTGCACAAGAAAGCCCTACCAAGGCTGTTAGATGAATCACTAGGAAAGGCTTCCAGAACTTTCAGCCATAGATTCTGAGGAGGGAATTGCTCAGAAGGAGATTATGATGTCCCTTTGATTACTCCTGAGTGTGAGATTCTTTTCATATTGCCCATATTTTCTTTAATCTTCAGGTTTTCTTTATAAGTGGTTATCAACCATATTTCTAAGGATCCATCTCAGTTTTGTCCAGAAATTGATGATTAGCTCCCTTACCAGCTCTGTTCTCTTCCCAAGATTAAAACTCAACATAAGATGCTAAATGACTGGGCCTTTTTATTTGAAGGTCTTTTACCTAGATGATGTCATTTATTTCCATTCTGTTGTATGTTATTATTAATAATATATTACAGACCACTCATACCCACAATTGCATCTTTACAACACTGTACATCACCTGCATTCTTAACTCTTCTAAATTTTTAGCATTATATATAGATTCATCCCAGAAAGAATGTTGATGTTGTTGTTCAAAACAAACCATAATTTTCCCAAGGAACATCTATGAACCTGCGACTCTCCTACACTGCAATGACTCCCTATTATGACTAGAAAATGAAACATCTGCTTTATATTTGAAGCCATTTACAAGCTGGCCACCAACTACATCCCTAGGATTATTATATATTGTTTCCCTATATACACTCTATGGTCTAGCCAAACTGACCTTAATGTATCTGACAGGACACTTTTATCTTTATCATCTTTAGAGTAGTTAGGAATTAGCCATTCCTGAAGAATATAATTTTCTTTCGTCTCTTAGAAGACCCAGTTTCCTTCAAAAGTCAGCTTAATGTGGTAGAGGCATGGAGAGAAGACTTAAAAGCCAAGATGCAAGAAACAAGCTGGGGACCTGACCTGCCTGTCAATCAAGAAGAAAGTTCCAAATGGAATGTTCCCAGGAATTGGCAGTTGAGCGGACCAGGAGGAGGGGACTTGGAGTCACTCTCTCTGGCAGTGAACCTGGCTGAAAGACCCTTGTGGGGCTGCCTTGGTTTGGGGGTTCTCTTATCAAGGGGATAACTCTGTTCTCTCTGAGATTTGACTGATCAAGAGTTGGAGGAAAGCCAGGATGAAGGAGAGGCTTTGAACTTTGTTTTCTCTCTTGGGGAGTTGTCTCAGACTGAAGGACCATTGGGGGGACTTCAGAAATTAAGCTGAGAGACTTTGCTGACTTTGTGAAGAAGACAGAAGATTATAAAAGCTATTGTCCTCCATTTCTGACTGTCCCTCTGTCACTGTTGTGACCTCTCAAGCCCTCATAATCCTCATTTTAGATTAGGGACATCCTCATCCTTCTAACCTCAGTTTCCCATCCTGTTATCCCAATAAACCCCCTTGACTTGAGAAAGAAAACTAGAGTATTTCATAGTTCACTCAGGGGGAAGGGAGGAAGCCAAAGGCTTCCAGAAGAGGGTGGTTAAGGGAAGGAGTGAGGAAGGAAGGAGTTTAGGAAATAGATTGATCCATCAGCCATCAGTAGGGATTAGTAGGCAAACCCCAGAGCAGTTCCCTTGTGTAGCAGTTCCCCTGTGTACCAGCATCCCTGTGTGGCAGCATCCCTCAGCATTTCTCATTACTAGCTCCATTACAAATAAGCAATTTTAGGTTCCTGTAGCAGCTCTCTAGTCACAAGCCGGCCAGAGCATAGTCATTGCAGAAGAAATAGTTTCCCTCAGTTTACTTTGTCTATTTCATTAAGTACCATTTTTGCATGAAGCCTTTATTGAAATCCCCTCATGCATTGTTGGTGAAGCCCTGACACTCATGCAGAGCTGTCCTTGGGGAGCTTCTCCCATTCCCTCTCTTCCCAGCTCCTGAGGATATTTTTGCATACCCTATCCCTCTGTCTAACACCTTTTCCTCAACTCTCTCTGGTAATGTAGGGACTCACAGACAGTTTGAATTTGCCCTCTGAACACTCAAACTGTGAAGAGGTTTGCCAATACCACCCTAATGATTAGTGCTCCCCTCAAAATAATACCTTGTATGTATTTTACACATATTTTACATGTATATGTTGTCTTTGCTAATGGAACTGAATAACCTGAAGACAGAGACTTCTCAATATGTATCCTTATAATCTGGCAGTTGGTCCACAATAAGCATTTGCTAAGCTTTACTCTGTGCAAGGAATGGCACTAAGCCTTGGGGATATAAAGAAAGATAAAGGGAAATTTCTACTCTAATGGTGGATCACAGTCTAATCAAGGAAGACATCACACAAATATGTTCATGAAATCTTTATCCAGGATAACTTGGAGTTAATCAACAGGAAGGAGACTAGAATAAAGTTGGATTGAGAAAGAATTTCCTTGAAAAGAACTTCTTGCTGATTAACTGATTTTGATTTATCTATTTATTTGTTTACTTATTTTTTGTTTCATTGAGCAGCTTAGGATCATTGAAAGCTCATTATAATTTTCTAAATGCAGTCCAATCCATTTTCCTCCTCTTATTCAGCTCAGGATCCTACTCATCATGGATTTAAAAAATGGTTCCAAGATAGTGATGCAGATTTATATATAAATTAATTCAATAGTCTGTCCATAAAGCCTATATTAATCATGGAAGTATGCATCTTTTATTCACTTTGATTTTTCACTACAGATGGCTAAATCCAAGGTCTTTTGAATATGTATGTATTTTACAGTGGAGTTTTTATATGGTCCCATGAAACATGAATATTATGATAATTAAATTTCATTTTTTCATTTCCATACTTCTTTGTCCCAAAGAACATCTTTTAAAATCAACTAGCACTTCATTAGCTACAACCAATTATTACCTATCTTTAAAGATATAATAAATCAAATCACATGTCCTAAAAAATAACCAGTACATATAGAAAATTATATGATGTTAGTAGTATTCACAATATAAGGGTATATCACTTCACTACACACTTAGATTTTGTCTACTCATAAAAAATATATTGACAAATAATGGGCAATGGTTACCAGACAAACAACATGAAGGGAAAGGTTAGTATATTTATCAATATCTTTAAAGCAATATCTTTAGCACTTAGTTTTTTTAAGCTTTTACTTTTTATTTAATAGCCCTTTTATTGATTTATTCCTTTTCAGTTGAATCATTAATGTTTATCTCCCAAGTTCTGATATTCTGTGATAATGTGATTATAATTTGCTGACACCTGGTATGAGCAATGGGACAGCTAGGTAGTATAATGGGTAGAACACCACATCTGAAAATAAGAAGAATCATCTTCATGGGTTCAAATCTAGCTTCAAATACTAGCTTTGTATCTCTGTGGAAAATCACTTTTTAGTTCCTTGTTTATAAAATTAGCTAGAGAAGAAAATGGCAAACCAGTGCAGTTATCTTTGCCAAGAAAACTCCATCAAGTCATAGAAAGTTGTACATAATTGAACAACAACACATTGGTAGATGCAATGCTAAGCAGCCTCATGAAAATTAAAATATTTATTAATCATTTTATTGATTCCGAAGTTTCAGATATTTTTACATTTTGTTTTGGTATGACCATTGGATCATTTCTTTTTATCATTAATTTTTATTTTTTCATGCATTGAACATAATTTATATCCTTACTATGTGCTAGGGACTTTGATAGGGGTGAGGACTACTCAGATTTGTTTTGTTGTGTTTTGTTGTTGTTATTATTGTTTTCTTTTTCAACCCTGGAACCTAAGTTGTTTACAGTTTACTTGGAAGATACAGCAATAAATCTGTATAAAGCACAAAAACAACACTAACAAAAAATTCAAGGTAATTTGAAGAAATAGAGAACTCCATAAAGCAATATTAGGAAAGCTTCATGGAAGTGACATCTTTGCTGAGTAAAGAATTCAAATGATTATGTTGAAAGGTAGATTTGAGAAGTGAGTACATTTATCTCATGAGGGATTCACTTAAATATACAGAAGTAAAAGATAAGACTATTGAATTCAGAGGAAAGTTCAGCTGTCCCATTTTGTTAGAACATAAAGTGTGTGAAAGGGAGAAACTGATGTAGAATGTAATATATATTTCAAACGTACACTGAGATTACATTTGTAAAATGCTTAGCACAGTGCCTGGCACACACTAGGTGCTATATAAATACTAGTTGATAGTAGTGGTGGGAAGAGGAGTAAGAGTTCCATTGGAGTCCCATGGTAGAAAGAGCACTAGAAAAGGTATTTATTTTATTTGGTGATTCTTGAGCAACACAGTAAAATTAATGTTTCAGTAAGATATATTCCTCGTTCTCTCTCATATAACAGGCAATTTATTTATGAAATATGGTTTCTTCTATGGTCAATCATATACATATTTGGAAATGGCACTGAAAAACTGGAATGCATCCAGAGAGAAGTGATCAGAATGGTGATAGGACTGGAGAACACACTTCATGAATATCAATCAGTGGAAGTAGACCTTATTAGACTAGTGGGAGGGGGGGGAGAAAGAAAAAAATAACCTTACAGAGTATGATAACTATTAATGAGAATATGAAGAACTACTGTATAGAAGATTTATAAGACATATTTTTCTTAGATATGAAAGGCAAAACATGAAGCAAAGGTATGAAGTAAGGCACAGGCAGATTCAGGGTCTTTGTGAAGTCAAAACAAAACATCCCAACAAGAATCTGTCTCCTAAGGTAAAAAAGTAGCTGATTCCCTTTCAAAGGACATCTTATGAGTGTTGTTGCTGAAGGGACCCTTTTCTAAGTATAGGATAGTTTAGCTGATCTCTAAAGGTTCCTTTCAAATCTGAGAGTCTGTGATGCTATGAAATATTGTTAATTACATGCCTACATTTTATAGACAAGATTGTACAAAGTATTATTTCAAAATATTTTAAGATGCTTTCAGATACACAGATGGCTATTCCTTTTGAATATTCTTCATTGTTAATATGCTTTTTAGGGGCTTCTCAGAGATTATTAATCTCACATTTAAATTTTATACCCAGTGCACATTCTAGTAATAGGTGGAAGCATCCTACAAAGGAAAGAGAATTAGATGTGTAGTCAGAAGTCCTGGGTTCAAATCCTAATTCTGCTCTTACTACTTTTATGACCTTGGCCAAGTCACTGAACTTTACTCAAATTTAGTTCTCTTTTCTTTAAAATTAGGAGATTAGACTAGATGATCTATGAGATTTCTTGTTATTGTAGATCTAAGGTTCTATGTAGAGATTCTTTTATAAATGGATTCTTCATCTCACAGTATACAGTATTGGAGATATCATTAGCAACTTATAAAAATATTTAGTTTACTCCCTGGGAGTAATATTATTATTTGGAAAACTGTGTGTGTGTGTGTGTGTGTGTGTGTGTGTGTGTGTGTGTGTGTGTGTAGGGAAAGAGAGAGAGGCAAACAGAGAAAGAATTGATGGAATATTCAATTAAAATTCAAACAAATTTTCCTTTATGAAACTCTTATAGTACATTTTACCTCTGACTCTTTACATTTACTGATAGTACATTTTTCATCCTCATTGCTCAGGCATATTCTGTCATGTTCTGCTCTTTTTAGACAGTTTACACATAACAACATCCTAACCACTTAGTGTGAAGTCCTATCAATCCTACAAGGCATTCTCTGCCTGCTTCTAGTTTCCACAACATCCTGGAATAATCAATAGAAAACTGCCAGTTTCTTAATAAATCTGCAATTAAAATGCAATGAATTTTGAATGAGAAATGATTTCTTTTAAGTGTGACTGAGGGCTATACATTAACAGTGAAAGGAGAGAAGGGTGCTAAAAAAATGCACTCAGGGGCTAAGCCTTTGACTTGTGGAAAACATATGCCCTATAGTATCAATAAGTTTGTAATTTGCAAATATAAATTGTCTTATTTTCATACTCAAGATATTTTCAAGTAGGAAATGCTTATAGGGTTGAATAGGTTATAAACCTGAAGAGACTTAAAAATAAATTCTGAGACCCAGTTTATTACAAAGAAAAAAGATGGAAAAACTGGAAATATTTTTGTAGAGGGATAAACAGTGTTGCCAATATCCTCATCAAGGTCTGGTTTGACAGTTTAATTCAGATGTTTCTATCTTTCATTTTGTAGTTATGAATTTCAAGCTCTGTTCAGTCATTTCCATCATGATGACTCTATGTGACTCCATTTGATGTTTTCTTGCAAAGATACTAGAGCTGTTTGCCATTTTCTTCTTCAGTTCATTTTACAGAAACTGAGACACGTGGAGTTAAGTGACTTGCTTAGGGTCACTCAACTAGTGTCAGAGACTAGATTTAAACACAGGAAAAGAAGTGCTGAGCCCATCACTCTAGCCATTGCTTGACCTAACAGCCATGAATTTCACAGTAATGGTCTTCGAATATTTTTCTTCTAATTTTTTTTATTACTAACTTGCTATATTTACTAAAGATCCTATTAAGTATCATAAATTTTGCCCTAAAAATTAAAGGCCATCAAATCCAATTTCCTCTTTTTTTTTACAGATGAATAATTTGAAGCTGAGAGAAGTCTTATGATTTGCCTAAATTCACACAGTTGTTAAGTAACAGTCAAGTAGGAACCAGGGATGTCTGACTTCCAAACCAGCAGACATTCCACTGGGTATCTACCATGTTCCACTTTGTGTTTAAACAAGGTGTAAAGAAGGATATTTAGAGGCAATATGGTACAGCAGGAAAAGTGTTGAACTGGGGGTACAAGTACTTGAGTTTCAAGGCTTGGTTCTACTATGTGTGAATTTTGGTAACTTTAAGTCTCTGGGTCTCAACCTCTTAAGAAACCTTCTAACTCTAAATCCTATGGTCTTTGATAATAAAATTCTGTAACTTATTTCTGCCCCCATGAAGATCAGAAAAAAATCCTTATAATGGCAGATTTCTAGGTCAAATTCCCAGTGAAACTAACATATCACTTCCACCCTATTGCCCTCAAAGAGGTTTACAAGTGAAGGTGAGCCCATTGGTCATAAGTCAAATGTCTAGTTTGCCCAAAGTAAGGCCATGATATCCAAGGAATATGTAATCGACCAAATCCCTTTATAAATGTGTCACTTTATGATACAGAAAAGGCATTTCTAAGCTACTTTCAATTGCCTGGATTATTTTGAAGCAAAGATAAATATATGTTAATATCTATTCTTAATGTTTTATTTCTCCAAATATATGTAATAATTTTCAGCATACCTTTCCTGAAATTATAAGATCCAAATAGTCCAATTTCCTCCCTTCCCTCACCCCTCCTTGAGGTGGTAAGTGATTTGATCTGGATTATACATCATTATCATGCAAAACAAATCCCTATTATTCATTTATGTAAGAGAATACTCATAGAAAATTAAAAACCCCAAATAAAAAAACAGAAAGAAATTAAAGTGAAAAACAGTATACTTTGATCTGTATTTTGATACCAGTAGGTCTTTCACATGAAATGAATATTTTTTTGCCATACATTCTTAAAAATTGTCCTGAAGTATAGTACTGCTGAGAGCTCAGTCTTTCACAAATGATTATCACATAATATTGCTGTTACTGTGTACAGTGTTCTCTTCATTCTGCTTATTTCACTCTGCATCAGTTAATGTAGGGCATTCCAGATTTTTTTCTGGAATCATTCTGCTCATTATTTCTATAGCACAAGAGTATTCTATCTCCATTACATACCACCTCATCACCATTACATACCAATATTCAGCCATTCCCCAATTAATAAACATTCCCTCAATTTCTAACTGGTTGCCACCCCAAAAAGAGCAGCTATAAGTATTTTTGTACAAGTAAGTCCTTTCTCCTTTTTTTATTTCTTTGTGATTTAGATCTAGTTAGTGGTATTATAGGGTCAAAGGGTATGCACAGTTTTATAGCCCTTTTGATTCCAAATTGCCCTCCAGAATGGTTGGATCAGTTCATAAATCCACCAACAATGCATTAATATTCCACCATCCCCTACAATATTTATCATTTTCCTTTACTGTCATATTGGCCAAACTAATAGGTATAAGTTGGTACTTATGCCAAATGGTACTATATCAAATAATTTTAATTTTATACTTCTCTAAAAAAGTGATTTAGAAAATAATTCCATATGATTATTGATAGCTTTTGTTTCTTCATCTGAAAACTCCTTGTTTGTATCCTTTGACCATTTGTCAGTTGGGGAGTGACTTGTATTCTTATATATTTGACTTAGTTTACTATATATTTGAGAAATGAGAACTTTATCAGAGAAATTTGCTATAAACTTTTTTCTGAGTTTGTTTCTCTTCTAATATTAGTTACATTGGCCTTCTCTGTACAAAACCTTTTAATTTAATATATTCAAAAGTCATTTTGCATGTTGTAATGTTCTCTATCTCTTGTTTGGTCATAAATTCTTCCCTTCTCTGAAGATCTGACGGGTAAACTATGCTATCCTCCCCTAATTTGCTTATGGTATCACCCTTTATACATAAATACCATTTTTACTTTATCTTTGTAAAAAGTATTGTCTTTACTTAGTTTCTGCCATACTATTCTCCAGTTTTCCCAGTAATTTTTGTCAAATACTAGTTCTCATCCAAAAACCTAGAATCTACATGGATTGGTGGGGATATGACTGGGGATGTAGACTCTAACTGATCACCCTAGTGCAGATATCAATAATATGGAAATAGGTCTTGATCAATGATACATGTAAAACCCAGTGGAATTGTGTGTTGGCTATAGGTGAGGGGGGATGAGTAGGGGAAAGAAAAAAAAAACATGAATCATGCAACCATGGGAAAATATTCTAATTCAATTAAATAAAAATTTTCAATAAAAAAATAAAATATGAAAAACAAAAACCAAAACCTAGGATCTTTGGCTTTATCAAACACTAGGTTGCTAAGGTCATTTTGTTGTGGGGGTGAATAGGTGCACCCTTTGGGTTCAGGAAGGATACCTTTCTACAAAAATGCAAGACTCCAAAACTTAGCTTAAAAATAAAAATAAAAATGTATTAATTTAGAAAGTAATGTTGAGAATGGTCAGAAGGATAGTACAAGTGGAACAGCAAGATGGAAGGCTCGTTCCAGAACCTATCAATTCTTGGGATTTTGTACTCTTACAATAGATGCTGTGTCATGGTGTGGACATGACACTAGAGTGGTAGGTACTCAGGCATTCGGTGGGGTGGGGGTTGTTGATCTGACTGGGGTGTGCCTGGAGACATAGGGAATGACTTCGTAAAATATTCCTTAGTTTTAGGGAATAGACAGATGTCTGAGATGTAGCCCGATAGTATAGAGGTGTAACCTGGAGGAGCATCTCTCTGTCCATCTTAAATCTAAAGGAGGATCAAAGGAGGGCAATCATCTCAGGGTCCTATAGGGGTTATTGGATATTTTAGGTTAGGAGTCATGAGGATGTAAAGGAGCAAAGGAATTTCCCTGATAATAGTTTGCCTGAGTTTCTGAGGGTACAATGCCCATGCCAATTTACCTCAGTATATTATGTATCTAATCTATACTATTGATCCATTGTTCTATTTCTTAGCCACTACCAAACTATTTTGATGATTGCTGCTTTATAGCAGTTTGATATCTGGTTCTGTTGGCCACCTTCCTTTACATCTTTAAAAATTAATTCCCTTGATATTCTTGACCTTTTGTTCTTTCATATAAATTTTGTTATAACTTTTTCTATAATTTTAGTAGTCTGATTTATATACCACTGAATAAGGAAATTAATATGGGTAGAATTGTCACTTTTATTATATTAGCTTGACCTAACCATGAGCAAAATTTATTTTTCCAGTTATTTAGATTTGATTCTATTTGCATAAAAAGTGTTTTTATTTATTTTCATATAATTCTTGTGCTTTTCTAGGTAAGTAGATAGTCAAGTATTTTATATTGTCTAAAGGTATTTTAAGTGGAATTTCTCTGTTTTACCTTTTGTTGCTGGATTTTGTTAGAAATATTTAGAAATGCTAATGATTTATGTGTATTTATTTTGTATCCTGCAACTTTGCTAAAGTTATTTCAATTATTTTTTTTTAGTTTATTCCCTAGGATTCAGTAAGGATACCATAATATCATCTTCAAAGTGATAGTTTAGTTTCTTCATTGCCTACTTTAGCTCCTTCCATTTCTTTTTCTTCTCTTTTTGTATTTCTAGTAAAATATTAAATAGTGGTGATAATGAGCATCCTTTTTTACATCTGATCTTTTTAAAAAGACTTCTAACATTCCCGTAGCAAATAATATTTGTTGATGGTTTTAGATAGGTATTACTCATATTTTAAGGAAAGATCCATTTATTCTTATGTTTTCTTGTGCTTTTTAAAAATAGATTTGGGATTTGTATTCTCTCAAAGGCTTTTTCTGCATTTATTGAAATAATCAAGTAATTTCTTTAGTTTATTATTAATAGCTCAATTATGTTTATAGTTTTCCTAATATTAAACCAATTCTACATTCCTGACATAAATACCACCTGGTCATAGTGAATGATCCCTTAATATATTGTTGTAGTCTCATCGCCAGTATTTTACTTAAATTCTTTGCATCCTATGTTCATTGAAGAATTTGACCTGACATTTTCTTTATATATTTTTGATCTTCTTAGCTTAGGTATCAGCACAATAACTTTATCAAAAAATAAATCTGGTAGGACTTCTTTGCCTGTTCTGCCAAGTAGTTTATATAGTATTGGAATTAATTTTTCTTTAAATGTTTGATAGAATTCACTGATAGAATCCATCTAGTCCTGGGGATATTTTCTTAGCAAGCTCTTTGATGGCTTGTTCAATTTCTTTGTTCTTATATGGGATTATTCAAGTATTCTACTTCTCCTTTTGTTGATTTAAATCCATATTTTTAAAATATTCATCCATTTCTCTTAGGTTACCAGATTTGTTGTTCTCTAATAGGACAAAGTAACTTCCAATGATTGCTTGAATTTCTTCACTGATGGTGAATTTTCCTTTTTCTTTTTCTGATATTGGTAGTTTTATTTTCTTCTTTCATTTTTTTAAAAATCAAAGTAACCATTGCTCTGTTTTATTGGTTTGTTTTCCATAAAACCAGCTCCTAGTATTATTTATTAGTTCATTGGCTTTATTATTTCCATTTTGATTAATTTCTCCTTTGATTTTTATTATTTCCAATTTAGTCTGTAAGTGAGGATTTCTAATCGGTTCTCAGGATAGAGGGGGCATTCTTTTACATTACAATTTTAGTTTGATGGTACCCTTAGTTCAAGTTCTGTGTTGCTGTAAATTTCATTTATTCCAAGGTAGTAAGACAGCCTGTTGACTGGACCTCTGAAAGCCATCACTCACTGGTGATTAAGTCTCCCTCAGGTCTGCTGCAGGGTCCAGAACACTGTGAAATTCTTTGTGCTGGAAATGAGGGCCTCACCTAGGGTTTGAACAAAGGTTTCAAGTTTCACTGGCCAGGCACACTGTGGCTTGCCTTGAGCTGGGATTCTGCAACTTGTTGAAGGTTTAGGCAGGGACACTGGGCCTCCCCTTGTGCTTGCATCAGCTAAGCACTCTGAAGACTGCCTTGAGTTGAGGCTTGAGGCTTGGGCAGGAACTCTGGGACCTCTCTTAGACTTGCAACAGCCAAGTGCAGTGTGGACTTCCACTAGGAGATTTGTGCTAGGGCTTGGAACCTAAAGAGCTGAATGTGGGGTATTCAGCTCTTGACATGCAGAATCTCAGGGTCTTAATGTTGGCTTAGGCAATAAAGGTGGGGAGGATGGAAGCTTGCTATTAGCTGGTGCAGTTACTCCTTGGTATGGCCTTACTGTGGACTCTGTGGATTCTCCTCATATCTCAGTGAAACATCTCTCTGCCTACCTTCCAAGTTGTTTTCTCTAGGAAAATTGACTCAAGGTTGGTTCGAGAGGATTCTCAGAGAGATTGAAGCTTTCCATGCCTCTATTGCACCATCTTGGCTCTACCTCTAATATTTTTTAAACCATTGATGACTGTATGTATTTTCCCTTGAAACATCATGCTTATTAATAGGAGATAAGAAAATGTGGGGTGGTGTAGTATAACATAATAATAATAAGCAACAAGAATAAACCTAAACTCTTATATAGAGCTTAATATGTGTCAGAAACTACACTAAATGTTTTACAATTATAGGTATCCCTTCCACGTCATGACTTTCCCCATTGTGATTTTGATATATCACAGATCAGCATAAGAATTTAAATGGAAAATTTTAGGGAGTTTTTCAGATGACATGTGAAGGTCAGCAGAGGACAAAGAAAAAGTTTAGAAACTCAGAAATTCATAAAATATAAGCATAGTATTGTAAGACATTAATGTATTTTATCTTTTAATGCCAAAAATATACACAATTTCTTTTTTAAAGTTAAAACAAATTTGGGAAAGGAACACAAACCTAGCCGATGACACACAAAGGCTAGAAAATACAATGATATCTTGAAAAAAAAATCCATATAAGTTACTGAAATACCCTATAAAAGAAAAAGAAAAAAAATCAGCCTCCTCTGGTACAAAGGGAAGGCTAAAAAATGTTACATGGATTTTCCAGATTGCCACATCCTTAATATCCAAAATGTGGGAGAGATATCTGTATTATCTCATTTTATTTTTACAACTACCCTGGGACAGAGGTGATATTAGATGATGAAGAAACTAAGGCAAAGAGTTGTGTGGTTTTCACAGTGGTGCATAACTGATAATTATCTGTAGCTAGATATAAATTAAGATTTTCCTGACTCCAGGACTAACATTCCAATCCCTATTTTGGAAACCATACTTCAGGATCCAAGTTTTTGCTTTGCCCATTACTTGATATGTGGCTTTCTTTACCTGACCATCTATGTTCTCATAATGCAAAAGAAGATTAAGTCTGATCATTTTAAAGGACTTTTTTTCAACTTTAATATTCTATTATTATGTGAATTTTCACCTAAATTCTTTCCAAATTAGTCTTTTCCTCAAAGGAAATTATTTATACACTTAATTTTTAACAAGTTTTTATTAAGCCCTTATTGTGAACCAAGCATATTAGGCAAAAAGTATTAATGTCTTCACAAAGCTTACCTTCTATTACAGGTAAACAATATCTGCAGAATAGGGTATTGTGAAATACATAGGAAGAGGAATGGGGGCCCATAAAAACTGAGTCAAATCAAGAAAAGTTTAATATTGAGATGGCACTTCACCTGACTCTTGAATGCAGCCAAGTATTGTAAAATAGGGCGATAAAAAGGGAAGCAAGGGGCACATCATTGAACAGCAGTACTGACACAAGAGATGGAAGAGGGAATAGCAAATAGATATATTGGACTAGAAAAATAAGCATGTGAGCAGAAGCAATGTAAAACTGATCTTTTCTTATGTGACTTGGGAAGGATAAATTCAGAAGAATTTGCATTTGACCTTACTAGCAAGAGGGAGACTGAAGTAACTATGAGGCTAGTGGTACTATTGACAGAAAAAGAAAGTTAGCTTTTAAAAGAAAGATGCACATTTTTTATCAGACATGTGGCTCTTGAGAGGCATATGGAACATGCCCATTAGGCAGTTTATAGAAAATTTATACTGTCCTCAGGAAGTGTCTTGTTTTGCTAAACTCAAAATTCAGGAGTAAACAATTCATCTTAGTTTCAATAATTCTATGGAGGTTTTCATCTGGTAGTAACTACAGCATCCAGGGCACTGAAAGTGACTTATCAAGGGTCATAAAATTAATACTTGTCAAATATAGACTTTAATCTGAATGTCTTCCAGATTCTAAGGCCTGCCATCATATTAGTCTGTCCCCTAAGACAAAGCTAGAAAATCAAAATTCACATTTACATAGGGCATAGAGTTTACCAAAATCACTTTTTTCTCAAAAACCTTTTGGGGTAGCCAGTTCATTATTATCCTTGTTTTAGAGATAAGGAAACTGAGTCTCACTGAGCTCAAATCTGCTATTAAATCAATAAGCACTTACTAAGAAGCTCTGTTTTCCTTTATCCATCAAGGAAAGAAATGGCAAGCCACTCTAGTCCTTTCACCAAGAAATCCCCATGAATAATATGGATTTATTATGGTCCACAGAGTCACAAAAAGTCTGATAGAACTGGACAACTGAAGAAAACAATAATCTGCCACAGACCATCCTTTGCCTTTCTTTTAATCTCCCAGCCTCAGCACAATTCTAGCCTTTAGATTGAGTTTTATATGTAAAATAGAGTCCCTGATGTCAAGGAACACACAGTATAAAAAGGGAAGTCAATATGCAAACAATTACGCACAAGCAAACTATACTCAAAATAAATTGGAGATGAACAATAGAACATAAATGACATGATCATGATGTAAAGAATTCATATTTAGCCACAGATCTTCTAATAAGTGTTTTGTCTCTCACCATACTTTCTCTTGTTAATGATAATATGTATACTGTGTGCTAGAGTAAGTTAATAATGCATATCTTAGGTTAAAGTACTTTGCAAATGTCCATCTCAAAGAAATACATACTTAAGGTTAGGAGGGACTTTAGATATCTAGCATTGTTTCCTTTTATTAATAGATAACGAAAAAGTATCCAAGAGATTAAGTGACTCACCTATTCAAAGTTACATACACTGGAAACACAAAGCTAGGATTCAAACCCTGCTCCTTTGGATTCAAATGGCAAAATGTTGCCATATAGCTGTCATTGCTATTGCAGCATTCAAATATTTCTTTGACAGTAGGGAATATTTTATTTTGGACTTTCTATCCCCATTGACCAAAACACTTCTTGTCATAAAGCAGGTCTAAAAAAGTAATGGTTTCTTAATTTAATTTTGTTGTTGCTATTTAATATGCAAATTGGGATTGACTTTAGTTTGAACGCGAGATATTTATTCCTGCTTTTTATTGATTATAAATGATTTTGTGTGGTTTACAGTCACATATATTAGTCCATGAAGCATATTGTACTTCAGCTTTTAAAAATATAATTATTTTCTTTAGAAAGTGATATCATTTGTAATTATGTATATGTATCATTTTCAGCATTGTCTTTTACAGAGGACCCACATTAAATTAAAATGTGCTTTTCATTCTTCCACCCAGAAATCAAAAGCACTGTCTTTTTGGAAACTTTCAAAACAAGATTGGATTTCTAGGGTGAAACCCCATGAACTGATTTCGATTTCATAACTGTCTCTCTATAATTCCAGAATAATAACATTGGATATTTTACTAGGCCACAATTATATCGCTTTTATGCAGATGGTAGGAAGACTCTGTAATTCGCAGGATACAGTGCTGCTCAAATAACCAAGAGCATTGCCTCTTTATCATTCAAAATGATTCTTAATGTAAAAATAATGAAAGTCATAGACAGAAAAAAAAAGGTGGTCCTGCAATGGGTACTTATGATCCCAGTGGTTCAAAAGAAAATGTCAGCTGCTTGCAGTTCTGATGGAATATTGAAATGTGAAGTATTTGATTTATGCTGTCGATTTTGCAACTTTATTGAATCATTTCTAAAACATAATAAACTGGAGTTAAGTACAAACCTGCAGTCACTGACCTCTTTATTACTTGATTCATTGTGCTTCAGACACTTTCAGGGAAGAAATGAGCTCATCAATCAGATGATAATGTTTACCTATGCATAGCTTTCTTCTCAGCTGATGGCTTTAAGTATCAAAAATACATGAAGAATAGCTTTCTGAAAATCTCTTGGATATAGCCATTGGCATTTCTATAGGATTCAAAGGTAGGAAACTCTTTTATTTCAAATAGCCAATTCTTTTGTTCATCCAATCTGACTAATCATCAACATACAAGGACTTAAAAATTCTAAATCTCTTACAGTGAATTGAAGCCAGAAGCATTCCTTGTTCTGTCCAAGGAGTCTGCTACTTGCAAACAATTTTGGTATTCATTATTTCAGAAGAGTTTTCCCTTTGACAGAATACAAGTGTGTTTTACTTGGAGTATGTCTTTTTGCAACAAAATTTTTGTTTTGATTTTTGAAAGAGAAAAACATTGGAAAATATATCAGAAAATTGTCTTCCCTCATTTCAGAAAACAATACCAGTAAATTTCTGGTCATCTAGTAAGAAAAGGATTGGAGGATTACAAAGTTGGAAAAAGTCTCAAGAGTTATCCATGCAAAACATCTCATATTCGAAATGAGTAAGGCATCAAGAAATCTGACAAATTTATACAGGGAGCAAGAGGCAACTTCTGTTATATCTACTCCCTTTACACTGTTCTCCATTATTTTCTCTCATTTTTCTAAAAATACCAGCTGATTGCATGCATTTTATAAGAAGCTCAGGACACTAGCATGGAAATCAAGATGGTCTATTAACTATTCTTCATGCTTCAAGACCTACCCCACCTCTCAGAATTGTTCTAAAAAATCACTAACAAAATCAGTCTTCTGAAAATGCCACTTTGAAATTTATCCAGCATTTATGAGGACCCATTGTCAGTTTCTCAAATTTGTTAAAATATTCAAACCCTCAAGTTTTTCCACACTTACCTTTACAATCTCATCTTTCACTATTTTAGTTCCAGTAAACCTTAGAGTTTAGAGAACAAAATGATTTTGAAACATAATGTATACCCTCTTCTTTCACAACATGATGAACAGGGAAATGTGTATTATATAATAGCCCATGTACATATTACTGCCTACCATCTTGGGGAGGGGTCAGAGGTATGAAGGAAGACAAAAACATGGATTGCAAAATGTCAGAAAACTATTCTTGAAAATTATAACAACATGTAATCTGCAAAGAAATTTTAAAAATAAGACAACACAATAAAGTGAGAACATAGCAATAAACAAGACTTTTATTTTAAAAACTCATTATTTTTTGCCTTAATTATAAAAGGGATATAATTTCTATGAGACATTTGGAGATAAGAAAAAAATATTGTTGCATTCCATTCAAACAAATGGCATTTGTCCTACTCAATTCACATCCAAATGTGGCATTGCTGATAGATGAGTCTTTTTCTCTGCTACTGATGAGCCAGATCTCAACAGATGAGGTGCCAAGGGTCACTCCTCCACTGTATGAGGACTTCAAATTTGAATGCAAAGCCTTACACTGACTCTCCTTTTCCTAAAATGAAAGAACAAATACTAAGGCATAGAATATACACCCCTATTCACAGGCTACCTGAGGTCTTTGAATGGGGAGGTTCAAGTCCTCTTCCCTTCAGTACATTGTAATTTTTCTCCCATTTGATATTATCAGAGGAGAAAATAAGAGAAGTTTTTCTTGATAGTTTTTTTTCTTTGATTATAATAGTTCTAGCTAGACAACTTCAATCAAAGTGGCTCCTTTGCACCAAATGATTTGCAGACTAGAACCAGTTACCTTACGTTATTACATCTTCCATATTTGCTTCGATTATAAACTGCTTCTATTTCAAGCCATCTCTCAGAACCTCTCAGAAGCAGGCTTATTCTTTTTTCATGTGGAAATTGCATCACCTGAGAAGGTTGATGCCTGCTCATAAGGGACACATACATTGACCAATCCCCCAGTTCATTAACATTCTGTGAGAAGGCAAAAAGCCAGTGTGTAATCTTGGGCTACAATCTCCCTTTAAGGGATAGCAACCAAGAGAACTTGAGACCATTGAATCTAAAAATTATGTCTAAGGATGATCAATATTTAGGAGAGTAGTTTTGGATAGATTTCTAGTCCTATATCTCTCTCTCAGTGAACAGATTTTCTAGCCTCATAGCCCTTTGTCCTTTTCTGTTCAAGACAGGAATCACAGTGTCCTTTGGAAATAAGTGGATAAGATTCCAAATTAGCTATCCTTCCTGCCCTGTGAGTCACTTGCCTATATATTTAGATGTCCTATGTGAATATATAAATTTTATCTGGGCAACTCACACTTTATAGCTCAATTTTTCAGAGATCACATTTCCAACCAAAAGTCCAGGGTTGCCCAAAATTCTAACATGGCAGCATATCATTTCAAGGAAGAAGATATGAATTTTTAAAATAATGGTAAAGCTTAATGAATAGAGTAGTATTGGACATAATTTTTTTTTCTCCAGAGTACTTCTTTATTATGTGGAATAGAGAAATTGGGAAGCATGAAAAAGGCAGAAGCAGAGGCTGATGATCTGTCAGTCAAATGAAGGTTCTATTTGGAATGTTATCAAGAAAACAGTTGGAGTAAAAGCCGACTGCTCGCTGGACCCTGGTTACTTGTTGCCTAGAAGGAAGGAAGAAAGCTATTGGGTCTGGTGACTTTGAAGGCAGAAGAAAGAAGGACAAAAGTCCAGATATCTCTCTGACTTACTCTGTTGATGATAGTGACTGAACCTCTAGACCTATCAGACATTTCTCTCAAGTTGAACAATATCCCAGCATCTTCCAAACCTAAGGCTCACTGTAGTGTTAGGGGAATCCCCAACCCTCTTACCTCCATTCTTTATCTTTCCCTGTCTTCCCCAAATAAGCCCCTCACTTAAGATAAAGAGTAAAAGTAAAATCCAATACACAGGGCAATGACAGTGACAAGGACACTAAGGCAAATAGTGACACAACCCAGTGACTCTGATTCCTGATTTGCCAATGGGTGGAGAAGAATTATATGATTGTGATCAAATAGTAGAACTCATGCACAAACCAAGTGAACGCCTTAAAGATGCACCTCTTATCAATCCAGAATTAGAGTTATACAAAGATGGGTCCTCCTATATTTGCAACAGGAGAAAATTCACAGAAGCAGCCATAGTTGACAATGACAGAACGCTTTGGCATGCATCATTGCCAAGTCATGTTAGCGTCCAAGGAGCTGAGCTCAAGGCTCTGCTCATGGCCTTAGAATTAGCTAAAGGAAAAGAGCTAATATTTTTCTGGACTCATAGTATGCCTTCTCCACTGTACATTGCTCATCATACATGTGGAAAAACAGAGGGTATAAAACTTCAGCTGGGAAACCAATTGAATATGGTAAATTAATAGACCATATTATAAATGCTGTACATTTTCCTAAAGAGGTGGCCATAATCGATTGTAAGGCATATAGTCATGCAAAGGACAGAATATCCCTAGGGAATGACAGAGTAGACGCAACATTAAAATACTCTGTGAGGTTCCTATCCCATCATGTGCTGAATTTCTCTCTGATTGAAAGGCATAATCTCACTGAAGCCTATGACAGAGAAGAAATACAGTCATGAAAGGAGCAGCTAGGTGCTAAACTAATCAAAGGTGTCTGGATTGCTTAAGGGGGTAAACCTTTTCTCCCTAAAAAGCTGTATAAACATCTATGCATCATAATTTGTGCAAAGGGACATTATGGAGTGCAAGGGATTCTGCATACCATACTGAAGTTTTGAATGGCACCAGGAATAACAACAAATGCCATTAGAACTTGTCAGGTATGTGAAACATGCAATGGGTATAATCAAGGATATTTTAAGACCATAGCATTGGGAGGCAGACCACTCATCTATATGCCTTTCCAATATGTTCAAATTGATTATATCAATATGCCTAAAGACAAGGGATACAAATATGCATTGGTTATTGTGGATAGACTGACAAGATGGGATGAAGCATGTCCATCCAAGAAAAATGAAATAGCAACAGTAGTGAGATTTTTATTAAAAGAGACGTGGCATTCCCAATACCATAGATTTGGACAGGGGTTCCCATTTCACTTCCCAAGTTCTGCAAAAAACCTACAAGAACTTGGGAATTAAATGCAATTATCATTCAGTTTATTAGCCCCAAAGTTCCAGTCAGGTTGAGCATATGAACAAAGAATTGAAGACACAGATAGTTAAACTCTGTTCAAAAACAAACTTAAAATGGACAGATGTTATGCCTCTTGCTTTGTTCAACATAAGAAATAGTCCCAGGACTGACTTGCATATATTATCTTTTGAAATGCTATATGGTCAGCCACTTTGGCATGGTAGGACAGTGAAGCCACCATACTTGCCCATGTTAAAAGGGGAATGTGTAGTTCATGAATATTTAAAACAGATACAACATAGACTAGACAAACTAAGAAAACTGGGCTTGCTTGTGCAAATAATACCACTAGATTTTTCATTGCATAAGATAAAACCAGGAGATAAGGTATATGTCAAAAACTTTAATAGAGAATCTCCTACAGAACCAAGATGGATAGAACCAACATCGGTCATAATGACAACTCCAACATCTATAAAAGTTGATCAAAAAGATCCATGGTTCCATGCTTCACATGTAAAATTGTATCACACTCATAATATTGACTAGCTCTAACAAAAAGCAATAAAAGTCCCTATGAAAGGAAAGCACACATGAGCGTACATATCAACAGAAAGTACAGACAAGAGAGCATTGCACATGTTAAAAGGATAACAGAAAAACTCTGGAAAAGCAAATTAAACAGCTCCAGAAAGACATATACCCAGTAAAACAGACATTTAAAAAATTAGCTCCAAAGTCTCTACATAATCTATACAAAAATGTCTCTGCCAACCATAGTAACAACAAAGAAAGTAACAAAGTTATTTCAAATTAAAACATAACTCCATGACCAAACAAACTACATTATATCCAAATAATATCACCAAGACATAACTAAAGACATCAAACACTAAATCCTCTTGTGAAAAATTCAAACATCAAAAGATAAGAAAACTTCAAATTCATAGTCTTAACAAAATTCTAAGAACTTAAACACTATACATTATGCATACACCCACTCATGAAGATGACCATATATAATGCTTACTTCCACACATGAAGAATAACTAATGAATTCTGACAAGCACTCATGAAGAATTCATATCTTACTTCCATACACAATGAAAATTTCACTTACATACATGAACATGTAAAAACCTTACATGCATGCATGTTCCCAATTGTTCAAATATGTTCCTGATTGTTCTAGTATGTTCCTGAATTAAAGAACACAAGATTACAGTCAAGAACGACAACAGGCAAAAAGTGGTATACTGACCAGATGACGAGAGACCAAGAAAAACAGTTTTCTACAATCAATATTAAAAGAAAGGACTATGAAAATTTTGGACTTGTGATAATGAGGTTATGTAAGGATGTGACTTACACTTTAACATCACATAAATACATACACATTCTACGCAGAAATACAATGTAGGAAGAAATCTCATGGAATGGGTAAGTATACAATATATGCATAGTTGTAAAACACAAAATTCATACTGATATATACATTTCTGTGGAAAATTCAAACAGACAAAGGAATTTCTTATCTGCATGAGTTTGCACAGAAATCAAGAACAATGTATTATATGTGTACATTTGTAAATCTGTATAAATACAACCTATGTACATATGTGAATACTAATATACTAACAAACTATATTATAATAATGCATTATTAATGTTCTAATAACTAAACTACAGGGATAGTTTAGAAAAATTTGTTCAAAATCTTTGGGAAGTAGGGATAGACATAAAAATTACTTAAGTATAGAAGTTAGATTACATTATGATTTTAGGTTATCAATTGTTAGTAATAGAAAATTTTATTTAGGTGAATTTATAGACATTAGGAGATAAGACAGTTACGTATTCAAGAAATTGTTGAAATTGTTTTAAATTGTTATATGATTCGTTATTATGTTCAAAACTATATTTCATGTAAATGCCTATTACCTAAACCATTTTCCTATACCCAAACTTAGCATAGAATTAGATAAACAGAATAGCTAAGATAGATTAGGATTTGTTGTTTTGGGAGGATAAAGGAATTTTTAATATAGTACAGGGTTGAAAATTAGATAGTAAGAAATATAACAAAATATATATCTAAAAGGTAAGTATCATTTAAAAAACACTAGTTGCATTTTTTTCCAAGACAAAAAACAAAGATTTGTGGAAGAGAGAAACTGGGAAGCATGAAAAAGGCAGAAGCAGAGGCTGATGATCTGTCAGTCAAATGAAGGTTCTATTTGGACTTTTACCAGGAAAATAGTTGGAGGCAAACTGGCTGGACCTGTTGCCTAGAAGGAATGAAGAAGGCTGTTGAGTCTGGTGACTTTGAAGGCAGAAGAAAGAAGGAGAAAAGTCCAGATATCTCTCTGACTTACTCTGTTGATGATAGTGACTGAACCTCCAGACCTATAAGTCATTTCTCTCAATTTGAACAATATCCCAGCATCCTCCAAACCTAAGGCTCACTGTAGTGTTAGGGAAATCCCCAACCCTCTTACCTCCATTCTCTATCTTTCCCTGTCTTCCCCAAATTAACCCTTACTTAAGATAAAAGAAGATAAAGAATATTTTATTTGAAATGTCATAAACTCACACTGAGTGATTTAGAAAGAAGAAGAAAGGGGGAGGGAAGCTGATGAGGCTGAAGAGAAGGAGGAAACAGGAAGAAGGGAGGATAGACCAAAAAAAGAAGATAACTGGCTGATCTTTAGTTATCAATTACCATTCAAATATAGTCCCTTATTGTTATTTACTACAATTATAAGGGAAGAGTTCAGAAGTAGTATGGGGGTAACATAAGAATCATGAAGAATGGCAATAATATTAAAATAAGAGAATCAATAAGCATTTTAAAGGAATTAAAAATATACTACATACTAAGAAACAATTAATGTATTTTATTACATTTTAATCTTATGTAGTATCCACCATATAACACCTTCATGTAATATTAGTGTCTCCAATAAATTTCTACTATGATGTCTCACCATAGTTTATAGAGGATCCTGGGTTATTAAAAGTTATACATGTGAAGAATAAGTTCATGCATAAGAAAACTAGAAAGGCTTTGAAAACAGGACCATGAAGAGATATGTGCATGTTTTCTGAGGATTAGCCCAGAAAAGTTCGCAATACTTGTCCCCACAGTGACTGTAGGAAAAGCTGATGAGTTTTGCTGTTTGCACAACTCTTAGAAATTAACAATCTAAATGGGATTGGAATGTGTATTAAATGAGAGAGTGCCTAAACTAATGAAATTATGGATCCTTGAAATATTTGGATAATTATTCTGACTGTTTAGAGATTTGTTCTAACATATCGACAAATCATGACTTCTAGGTGTATTATTGTCATAAAATTCTAGATTTATAATTTTTTTCTTATTTGAGAGTAATTTTAGAATAAGAAACTTTCCACCTCCCTGAATCAAGAAAATGAACTGTTTGGAGAAGGCACCATAAATAAACCTGCAGAAAGCATACATTGTACCAAAAGATCCAGAATGAACTTGGGAATGTAGTGTAATTGAACTGTGGGAGGTTGAATGCATTTCTCTTAAATGTACACTCATGCCAAAGGGGGACTGCCCTCTAATTGGCTTTTTGTCAATACACCTAACATTGGTTCTGTTCTCTTTCTCCTTTATTCCCTTTTTTATAACCAAATTATTGTAATTTCCCCTCAGAATGTTCAATATTATATGTACCTCTAGTTAAAGATATTTAGAGATATAAGTTGGTGATGTGTACTGATTAATTGGGGAAAGTAGGCATAAAAGCTAGGAGATTATTATATGCTTGTTTTCCAATGGAATCACAGGGAAGATTGTATAATTTGGATTTGCTCCCCAGAACTCTAAATCCCAACTTCCCATGTAATCTCTCATGTTACATGCTTAGGTAGGGAGGATATAAGTTTTGCATAGCTCTGTCCCTCTCTTTCTTTTTTCCTGATCATGGTTTGTGGAGGTGGGGTGAGGTGAGACAGGTGAGTTTTATTCAGGTTTTACTTTTATTTCTTTTTTATTCCTTCTACTTCAAGTGATTATTAATAAGCTTTATAAAATTAATACTTGGAGTTATTGATGTTGATTTAAATTTTAAA
The DNA here is from genome assembly GCF_027887165.1 of Monodelphis domestica. Lineage (NCBI taxonomy): Eukaryota > Metazoa > Chordata > Mammalia > Didelphimorphia > Didelphidae > Monodelphis > Monodelphis domestica. The sequence continues at coordinate 239,046,380 of NC_077227.1, read as the reverse complement.
TACTTTAAACACAATGTCCAACACTGTAGTCAGAACTAAGAAGATTGCAGCAATGTTATATATTCCTTTGCCCTCTACCCATCTGCCCCAATCCCAATGCATCCTACAAGATAACTTTTTTTTTGCCTAGAACTGTATTCTCATAATCTAAGGAAACTCTTAAGAAGAAAATCCCTTTGCAAGTGGAGATTAGTAGCTCTTTTTAAAATTTAATTAATTAAATAATTAAGAATATTTCAAATGGTTACATGATTCATGTTCTTTCCTTCCCTTCTTCCATTTCCTCTCCCTGAGTTGACGAGCAATTCCACTGGGTTATACATGTATCATTGTTCAAAACCTATTTCCATATTATTAATATTTGCAATAGAGTGATCATTTAAGGTCATAATCCCCAATAATATACCCACCAAACTGATCAATAATATGTTTTTTCTTCTGCCTTTATGTTCTGACAGTTCTTTCTCTTGATAAGAATAGCATTCATTCTTATACATAACTCAGAATCGTCCTGGATCAACTGACAACACCCAGGAATATTATAGCCAAATTCAAAAACTATCAGAACAAAGAAAAGATATTACAAGCTGCCAAGAAGAAGTCATTCAGATACCACGGAACCACAGTGAGGATAACTCAGGATCTGGCTGCATCCACACTGAAGGAACGAAAGGCATGGAATATGATATTACGGAAAGCAAGTCTAGGTCTACAACCAAGAATCAACTACCCAGCAAAACTGACTATATTCCTCCAGGGGAAAGTATGGTCATTCAACACAATAGAAGAATTGAAAGAATTCTTTAAGAAAAGACCAGACTTGAACAGAAAATTTGATGTCCAAGCACAGAACTCAAGAGAATCATCAAAAGGTACTTAAAAAAGAGGGGGAAAAGAAAATCAAAACAAAACAACAACAACAACAAATTTTAAGAGACTCAATATGTTAAAATGATATGTATCCCTATAAGAAAAGAGGTCATTGGTAACTCTTAAAAACTGTTGTTATCACCTGGGCAGCTAGAAGAATTACACTTAGAGGGAACAGTGACAAACTGTATAGGATGAAAGGACAAGATATAAATAGGTATATAGATATATGCAGGCATAAAAACATATACATATGTGTATACATATATACAACTACAGCTAAAAAAAGGTTAATACTAAAAGAAATTGGAAAAGAAACAAATGGGGGTAAATTTGTATGTCACAAAGAAGCTCATGGTGGGAGGGGGAGAACATCAATACACTGGATGGGTAAAGAGGTTGGAGATAGGAAATACTGAACTCTTGGGTGCTTTGAAATTGACCCAAAGAGGGAAGAATAATGCAATCCATTAGGGCAGAGAATAGATTTGTGCCCTATAGAGGAGTAGAAGGGTAACAAATAGACTGGTGTGGAGGGAAGCAGTACAAGGGAGGGAGAGAGTGGGGAGCAATTTTAGAAAGACTACAGGGAAAATAAGGGGGGATAAGAAGGGAAAGGGGGTAGAAAGGGAAGTAAAATAACAGTGGGAACTAGGGGGACTGATTATAAACAAATGTTGGTGTAGAAGGAAATAGTGAAAGAAGAAAAGGCAGGACCAGGAGTAGAAATCAAAAAGCTTGGAAATAAACAACTAGTAATCATAACTCTGAATGTGAATAGAATAAAGTCACCCATAAAACACAAGCAAATAGCAGAGTGGATTAGAATCCAAAACCCTACCATATGCTGTTTACAATAAACATACATAAGGAAGATAGATACGCATAGGGTGAAAGTAAGAGGATGGAGACAAAGCTATTGGGCATCAACTGATAAAAAGAAGGCAGGAGTCACAATCATGATATCTGACAAATCCAAAGTAAAAATAAATCTAGTTAAAAGAGATAGGGAAGATAATTACATACTGATAAAAGGCAGTATAGACAATGAGGAAATATCTGTACTCAACATGTATGCACCAAATGGCATAGCATCCAAATTTCAAAAGGAGAAACTAGAGGAACTCAAGGATGAAATAGACCGAAAAACTATACTAGTGGGAGAACTGAACCTTCCTCTATCTGAACTAGATAAATCAAACCAAAAATAAATAAGAAAGAGGTAAGAGAAGTGAATGAAAGCTTTAAAAAATTAGAGTTAGTAGACATGTGGAGAAAAATAAATAGGGACAAAAAGGAATATACATTCTTTTCAGCAGCACATGGTACATTCACAAAAATTGACCATGTATTGAGGCATAAAAACATTGCAAACATGTGCAAAAGAGCAGAAATAATAAATGCAACCTTCTCAGATCAAAATGCAATGAAAATAATAATTAGTAAGGGTACATGGAGAGGTAAATAAAAAATTAATTGGAAATTAAACAATATGATTCTCCAAAACCAGTTAATTAAAGAACAAATCATAGAAACAATTAATAACTTCATTGAAGAAAATGACAATGGTGAGACATCCTTTCAAAACCTATAGGATGCAGTCAAAGCAGTACTAAGGGGGAAATTTATATCCTTGAGTTCATATACTAACAAATTAAGAAAGATAGAGGTCAATGAATTGGGCATGCAAATTAAAAAACTAGAAAGCAAACAAATTAAAAATCTTCAGATGAAGACTAAATTAGAGATCCTAAAAATCAAAGGAGAAATTAATAAAATTGAAAGTTAAAGAACTATTGTTTTAATAAATAAGACTGGAAGCTGGTATTTTGAAAAAACAAATAAAATAGACAAAATACTAGTCGGTCTAATTAAAAAAAGGAAAGAAAAAAACCAAATTGACAGTATCCAAGATGAAAAGGGAGACCTCACCTCTAATGAAGAGGAAATTAAGGCAATCATTAAAAACTACTATGCCCAATTTTATGGCAACAAATATGGCAATCTAGGTGAAATGGATGAATACTTACAAAAATATAAATTGCCTAGACTAACAGAGGAAGAAATAAATTACCTAAACAACCCCATATCAGAAAAAGAAATTGAACAAGCCATCAAAGAACTCCCTAAGAAAAAATCCCCAGGTCCAGATGGATTCACAAATGAATTTTATCAAACATTCAAAGAACAACTAATCCTAATATTATACAAACTATTTGACAAAATAAGCCAAGAAGGAGTTCTACCAAATTTATTTTACAACACAAACATGGTACTAATCCCAAAGCCAGGCAAGTCAAAAACAGAGAAAGAAAACTATAGACCAATCTCCCTAATGAATATAGATGCAAAAATCTTAAATAGGATACTAGGAAAAAGACTCCAACAAGTCATCTCAAGTGTTATTCACTATGACCAGGTAGGATACATACCAGGAATGTAAGGATGGTTCAACATTAGGAAAACTATCTGCATAATTGACCATATTAACAAGCAAACTGACAAAAATCACATGATTATATCAATATATTCTGGAAAACATTTGATAAAATACAACACCCATTCCTATTGAAAACACTAGAAAGTATAGGAAAAAGGGCCTTTCCTAAAAATAATAAACAGTATATATCTGAAACCATCAGCAAAAATCATCTGCAATGGGAATAAACTAGAAGACTTCCCAATAAGATCAGGAGTGAAACAAGGATGCCCATTATCACCCCTATTATTTAATATTGTATAAGAAACAATAGCAGTAGCAATTAGAGAAGGAAAATAAATTGAAGGTATTAAAATTGACAATGAGACCAAGCTAACTTTGCAGATGATATGATGGTCTACTAAGAGAGTGCTAGAGAATCAACCAAAAAGCTAGTTGAAATAATCAACAACTTTAGAAAAGTTGCAGGATACAAAATAAACCCACATAAGTCATCAGCATTTCTATATATCTCCAACCCATTTCAGCAGCAAGAATTAGAAAGAGAAATTACATTTAAAATCACCCTAGACAATATAAAATACTTAGGAATCTATGGGCTGAGACAAAAACAGGAACTATATGAACCCAATACAAAACACTCTCCACACAATTAAAAGTATATCTAAACAATTGGAAAAACATTGATTGATCATGGGTGGGACCAGCTAACATAATAAAAATGATAATCCTACCCAAATTAATTTGCTTATTTAGTGCCATACCCATTGAACTACCAAAAAATCTTCTTTATTGAATTAGGAAAAAAAAAAACATAACAAAGTTCATTTGGAAGAACAAAAGATCAAGGATATCCAGGGAAATCATGAAAAAAAATGCAAAGGAATGAGGACATGCAGTCCCAGATCTCAAACTATACTATAATGCAGTGGTTATCAAAACAATTTGGTACTAGCTAAGAGACCGAAAGGAGTATAAGTGGAATAGATGGGGTAAATGACTTCTTACAGGATAGTCTATGATAAACCCAAAGATCCCAGTTTTGGGGACCAAAACCCACTTTTTGACAAAAACTGCTGGGAAAATTGGAAGACAGTATGGGAGAGATTAGGTTTGGATCAACATCTCACACCCTACACCAAGATAAACTCAGAATGGGTGAATGACCTGCATATAAAGAAGGAAACTGTAAGCAAATCAGGCAAGCACAGAATAGTATACTTTTCAGATCTTTGGGAAAGGAAAGACTTTAAAACCAAGCAAGAGCTAGGAAAAAAATCACAAAATGTAAAATCAATAATTTTGATTATATCAAATTAAAACGTTTTTGTACAAACAAAATGAATGCATCCAAAATTAGAAGGGAAGCAACAAACTGGGAAACAATCTTCATTACAAAAACCTCTGACAAAGGTCGAATTATTCAAATTTATAAAGATCTAAACCAGTTGTACAAAAAATCAAGCCATTCTCCAATTGATAAATGGGCAAGGGACATGAACAGGCAATTTTCAGTTAAAGAAATCAAAACTATTAATACGCACATGAAAAAGTGCTCTAAGTCTCTTATAATCAGAGAAATGCAAGTCAAAACAACTCTGTGGTATCACCTCACACCTAGCAGATTGGCTAACATGACAACAAAGGAAACTAATGAATGTTAGAAGGGATGTGGCAAAGTTTGGACATTACTGCATTGCTGGTGGAGTTGTGAATTGATCCAACCATTCTGGAGGGCAATTTGGAACTATGCCCAAAGGGCTTTAAAAGACTAAAAGACTGTCTGTCATTTGATCCAGCCATAGCACTGCTCGGTTTGTAACCCAAAGACATAATAAGGAAAAACACATGTACAAAAATATTCATAGCTGGGCTCTTTGTGGTGGCAAGAATTTGGAAAATGAGGGGATGCCCTTCAATTGGGGAATAGCTGAATACATTGTGTATATGTTGGTGATGGAATACTTTTGTGCTCAAAGGAATAATAAAGTGGAGGAATACCATGGGGACTGGAACAACCTCCAGGAATTTATGCAGTGAGAGGAGCAGAACCAGGAAACATTGTACACAGAAACTGATACACTCTAGTACAATCAAATGTAATGGACTTTTCCATTAGTGGCAATGCAATGACCCTGAACAACTCCCAGGAATCTACAAAAAAAACAACTATCCACATCCAGAGGAAACACTGTGGGAGTAAAAACACCAAAGGAAAACGACTGCTTGAATACATGGGTTGAAGGCATATTGTTGGGGATGTAGACTCTAAATGAACATCCTAGTGTAAACTACAATATGGAAATGGGTTCTGATCAAGGACACCTGTAATACCCAATGAAATTGCATGTTGGCTGCAGGAAGAATGAGTGGAAGGAAATGAGGGAAATAATGTGATTATTTCAACCAAGGAATAATGTTCAAAATTGACTAAATAAACATCTTCAAATGGAAAAACAAAAAAAGAACAAAAAACATCTGATCATGTTTATGAGAAAGAAAAAAAAAAAGAATTGTCCTGGATCATTGCATTGATGCTAGTAGAAAAGACTGTTACATTTGATTGCACCACATTGTAACACTTTCTGCATACAATATTCTCCTGGTTCTGCTCCTTTTCCTCTGCATCAGTTCCTGCAAGTCATTCCAGTTTATCTGGAATTTCTTTAGTTCTTTATTCCTTTTAGCAAAATAGTATTCTATCACCAACAGATACCATAATTTGTTCAGCCATTCCTCAATCAATGGATACCCCCTTATTTTCCAATTTTCTTGCCACTACAATAAGCATGTTTACAAATATTTTTGTACTGGTACTTTTTCTTATTATCTCTTTGGGGTACAAACTCGGTAGTCTTTTAAAACCCTTTGGACAGAATTCCAAATTGTACACCAGAATGACTGATCAGTTCACAGCTCTACCAGCAATGCATTAATGCCCCAAATTTGCCACATCCCCTCCAACATTTATTATTTTCCTTTGCTGTCATATTGACCAGTCTGCTAGGTGTCGGGGGTACCACAGAGTTGTTTTGATTTGCATTTCTCTAATTATGAGAGATATAGAACACTTTTTCATGTGTTTATTGATAGTTTTGATTTCATTATCTGAAAACTGCCTATTCGTGTCCCTTGTTCATTTAACACTTGGGGAATGGCTTGATTTTTTGTATCATTGACAGCTCCTCATAATTTTGAGAAACCAGACCCTTATCAGAGGTTTTTGTTATAAAACTTTTTCCCATTTTGTTGCTTCCCTTCTAATTTTGTTTGTATTGAATTTGTTTGACAGAAACTTTTTAATTTAATGTAATCAAAATTATTCATTTTGAATTTTGTAATATTCTTAATCACTTGCTTGGTCTTAAGTTATTTCCTTTCCCATAGATCTGACAGGTATACTCTTCTATGTTCACCTAATTTACTTATAATTTTCCTCTTTATATTTGTCATTTACCCATTCTGAATTTATCTTGGTATAGGGTGTAAGATATTGATCTAAACTTGATCTCTCCCATGTTGTTTTCCAATTTTCCTTGCAGTTTTTATCAGATAGTGGGCTCTTGTCCCAAAAGCTAGAATCTTTGGGTTTATTGTACACTACCTTCCTGAGGTCATTTATACCAAATCTATTCCATTTATCTACCCTTTTGTCTCTTAGCCAGTACCATATTGTTTTTATGATCACGGCTTTATTGTACAGTTTAAAATCTGTACTACTAGCCCCCCCTCCTTAATTTTTTTTCATTATTTCCCTTCATAAACATGATCTTTTGTTTTTCCAAATGAACTTCTTTATAATTTTTCACAATTCTATTTAAAATTTCTTGGTAGTTTAATAGGTATGGCACTGAATAAGTAAATTAATTTGGGTAGGATTGACATTTTTCTTTATTAGCTCATCCTACCCATGAACAATTAATATTTTTCCAATTATTTAGATCTAGTTTTAATTGTGTGGAAAATGTTTTTAGTTGTGTCCATATTATTCTTGTGTTGGTTTTGGTGAATAGATTCCTAAGCATTTTATATTGTCTAGGGTGATTTAAATTGAATTTCTCTTTCTAACTCTTGCCATTGAATTGCATTGGAAATATACAGAAATGCTAATGATTTCTGTGGGTTTATTTTGTAAGTTGTTGATTATTTCCACTAGCTTTTTAGTTGCTTCTCTAGGATTCTTTATGTAGACCATATTATCTGCAAAGAGTAAGAGTTTAATCTCCACATTGTCTACTTTAATCCCTTCAATTTCCTTTTTTTCTCTAATAGCTACTGCTAGCATTTCTAGCACAATGTTAAATAATAGAAGTGATAATGAACATCCTTGTTTCTCTTGTTTCTCTCCTGATCTTACTGGAAATGCTTCTAACTTATCCCCATTACAGATGATGCTTGCTGATGGTTTTAAATATACACTGTTTATAATTTTGAGGAAGGACATTTCTATTCCTATACTGACTAGTGTTTTCAATAAGAAAGTGTGTTGCATTTTGTCAAAGGCTTTTTCTGCATCTATTGAGATAATTATGTGATTTCTTTTGTTTTTGTTATTGATATGGTCAATTATATGGATGGTTTTCCTAATATTAAACCATTCTTGTATTCCTGGAATAAATCCTGGTCATAGTGAATAATGAAGAATTTCAGTTATAAGGAAGCTGTTAAAGGTGTATTTAAAAGCTGAATCTAATGAGCAAAGTGTTCATGGACCAGACTTATGGATATATTTCTAATATTTCACAAGATTGATTTCTGAAACCTTAAATTGAACAGAATTTAAATTCAGTTGATCTTCAAAATTAAGCCTCTATTATTATCTGCAGTCTAGAAGCTAGCAGACAATTTGTATAGTTCCTTTGTAATGCCAAAGACTTACACTTATCATCTCAATGAGTTTGGTACCAGTGGTCAGGGAAGGAGAAGATTTGGTCAAAGCTGGCAAGGACTTTGGAATGAATTTCTTTCCTGGGCACCCTCCTGTCCAATTGTGCTGATATCCATTTTTTATTGTGCACTTGGTTGTCATTATTATGGTAATACTTCTGTTGTTTTACTTGTTTGATTGACATCCCCACAAACCCCTCTCCCAGGATCCTGAATAAAATCTGTTTAGATCACTTACTCTCTCTGACCTTCTGAGGAGGAGCTGACAGGCTTGATGTGATGATTTCCTTGTGTTTTATGTTTTCTCTATCTATGCTGTTCCTCCCTTACTCTTTAAACCTTACACCTATAGTCTCCCAGATTTTGGCTTCCAGTTGTTAAAAAGGTGTTTCTTAATTTCACTCTGTCTCTTTCAGAGCAGAATTTCTAAGTTAGAGAGTTTCTGAAACTCTCCCTCTGTCTCTTTAAGAGCTCCAGTATATAAGAAAGAGTCAGTTAAGAAAAGGGGCTCTTTTTCTTCTGGATATTTAGGGAGTAGGAGGCTGTGTGTCTTGTCTCTGTCAGACTGACCATTAGACTTTTTTAACAGTTGGGGCTTTTTCTCCTCAGAACTTGGTGGGACCAGGAGCACCGTGTCTCTAGGACAGGAAGTTTTACAACTGACAGTTCATATAGAAAGGATTTAAGGAGGTTATTGGAGATTAATGGTTATTGTAGCTTTTGACCTGGGATTCCATTAAGTCAGATTTTTACTGCAGGTCCCCGGGCAGTAGGTGGGGGAGAAATGTTGGATCTTTCCATCATACCTAGGAATTTGACTTTATCTGTGTACCTTTCAGGTTGGACCAAGTAGGAGAGACCTGCAGCTCTGTCTTGTTGAGTTTGGCTTTCTGTCTCTTTTTGTACATTTGCTCTTCAGGTTGTTTTCTAGCTCTGTGAGTTTGGGCTTTTCTGCCATCTAGAGGCTTCTTCTCTGCACTATTGATAAACTGAATTAATCCAGTTGAGATGATGTGCAGAGCTGGATATGCCCTGAGGCCAAAACTTCCAGAGGCAAAGGGCTAAGATGGAGGAGTGGTGGCTGAAGGCTGTGACCATCCTGCCCTCTTCTCTGCTTCTCTCCTCCAGGTGTCTCCTTGCCAGCTGTGGTCCAAGCCCTGAGCTTTGCATCATTGCCGTAACAATGTACTCTGTGCTGGTTGAAGTCCTTGCCCTGAGTTCCTACCAACCATCTAAGTCTCAGCATAGCAGGTGGGGGTGGCACACTAGGACCCTCCTTTTCTTTTCTTTTCTTTTCTTTTCTTTTCTTCTCTTCTCTTCTCTTCTCTTCTCTTCTCTTCTCTTCTCTTCTCTTCTCTTCTCTTCTCTTCTCTTCTCTTCTCTTCTCTTCTCTTCTCTTCTCTTCTCTTCTCTTCTCTTCTCTTCTCTTCTCTTCTCTTCTCTTCTCTTCTCTTCTCCTTAAACACGAGAATTCAACCTTCTCTGTGTACCTTTTTAAGCTAAATCAAACGGAAGGGTCCTGCAGCTCTATCTTGTTAGATTTGATTTTCTGTGTCCTCACTTTGTTTTTGATTGGTGTTTTCACCAATCAAATTGGGTTTGCACAGAGGAATCTACTTTTCCTGATTCTAAGCCACCATCTTGACATCACCCCCAGTAGGTATTTTTAAAATGTATAATCTCAGAATAGGGATTTTTAGTCTTTTTTTTCCAGTGGTGTGCCTCTTTGTCAATCAAGTAAAGGCAATAGTCCCGTCCTCAGAGTGACTTTTTGTAAATTAATATCTCAGTAGATTGAGCCTAAAGTTAAGATTTCAGTTTGAATTTGTTCACAAACCTTAGCTGTATGACTCAGAAGTCATTTAACCTTCAATTGCTTCAATTTCCACATTTGTTAAATGAGGATAATAATGTCACTTACTTTCCAGTCTTATTAAGATAAAATGAGATATTTAAGAAGTATGAATACTAGTTATTATTATGACTATTACAAAGGAAATTAGTTATATTGAAATATGATTATCAAAACATTTTTTTGATTTGTGTACCACAGATTATAAGCCAATACTTTAGAGATTTACCTGATGCTTGCATAGGTAAAATAGGTAAAATAACCTTCTCAGAGACCTATAGCCAGTAAGTGATGTAAGGCAGGAATTAAATCCATGTCTTACTGTCTCTGAGACCCATTTTCCACTACACCATACTGATTCTGTTAACCAAGTGAAGGAAATACAGAGTGAATTCCTTTGCTCTTATATTTATTTGGGTTGTTTAATGTTCTCATTTTCAATTAACCTTTACAAGTCCATATTTTCTCTCTTTTGGTCTTCTTCTCTCTAGACACTTAGTGCTAGAAAAATCTGTTTCTAGTCATTTAGTTAGTAATGACCCTTCCCATCACAATCAAGTAAAATTCTAATCCTGATTAAGAAGTAATTTACATTTTTTTAAATTATAAAAAATAAAAAAGGAAAGTTCCAAAGTAAAGGTATAAATCATTCATAGCCTCAGTTTTATAACATACTAACAATATTGAATTTTAGGACCTTATACAATATGGATTTTGATAGCCTGGCAATCCATTGTTTTATTTAGATTCAATTTGCTATATTGAGCATTGCTTTATTAAAATTCTAACAATTAAATGTGGATTTTCCCCCTTTTTTAAAAGGAAATTTAAGAAAAAGAGGAAGTAGACTTTCTTTTAAACCCTTACCTTTAGTCTTAAAATGAATACTGTATATTGGTTCTAAGGCAGAAGAATGGTAAGGGCTAGGCAATAAGGGTCAAGTAACTTGCCCAGGGTCACAAAGATAGGAAGTATCTGATGTCAAATTTGAACCCAGGACCTCCCAACCCAAGGAGGTCTGGTTCTCAATCCACTGAACACCCCGCTGTCCCCAGGGAACAGACTTTTGAAGTATTTGACTTATAATTACTTTCCATTGGTAAATAGGCAAAGGGGGGTGCTATATTATTGCAACATCCTTCATAATTTTATTGCTAGAGACTGAAGTTTTGGTTATGATAATTTTTCACTATGTTGTCCATAATTTGAATTAGAGAATTCTACAATAAGAAATGGAATCTGACTGAGGAAAACTAGCCATAGAAAATTGGCTTATTTTCTTTTTTTCTTGTAAATGGTCTGTTTGGTAATAGTTTATAAAAGATAATGTCTGTATGTTATTTTCCCCCTTCATTCAAGCACAAAACAACAACAACAAAAAAAAAAAACAAGAAAAAACAAGAAAAAGAAAATGACAAATCAAAGTTTATTTTTTCCTTAAAGAAAGAACTCTCCTTTTCCAATGCTAAATCCAACTAATATCTCACTTTTCTAATGTAATGGCATTATTGATACTGTTTTAACCAAAGGAAAGATTCAAGTTCTTTTCAAGGACTACCAGTTAATTATTACTTTTCTCTGAGAGAAGCAAATACAGGGACATCTTTAAACTCCATTTTTCCTAGGGACCATGAGCAATCACAGAAATACATATATTAAAGCTCTCAATGTACCTGATAATTAGATTTTGTTCACTATGTCCTTATTTTTAATAATTTTTAATATTTCTAGATTTCATGTCAATACAATTTCTTGATATTCTCTTTCTGATATATTTCAATTCATATTGTATCTCTCCCTCCCATTTACCCCCTTCCCCAGGAAATCAAATGTAATGTGATACGGGTTGTGGGGTTTTGTGTACATAAATATATATTTATATATACATTTATGTATATATAAATATATATTCATATAATCATAAAAATATTTCTAAATTCAGATTCTAAAGAAAACACAATAGTCTTTTTGGGTTAAAATGAAATCTGGATAGCAGATATAAATTTTTTTTAAAAGTCAGGAAGGAAGGAAGAAAGAAGAAGAAAAAGAAGGGAGAGAGCAAGGGGTAGAAGAAAGGAAAGGAATAAGAATGGAAGGAAAGAAAAAAATGGGCTGTATTTTGAAGAGTTACTTATATTTGATGCCAAAACATGTAAAACTACTGCCCTTTGCAAAATAGACTAAATATCAAATTTATTTCAGATTCCTTTCCTGAAATATTATTACGACAATCTTTAAGGTTAGAATCAAAGCAAATTAAATCTAGAATACCCACATTTTGGGGATGAAGAAACTAAGGCCCAGTTAGATTAAGTAACTTGCCTAAGTTCACATACTTAGCACAATTAGATCTTCTAATTTCCATCTCAGTGATATTTGTACTATACCAAATTCATTTCTGTCTAATTTTATATTAGTTAAATAATGCTTAATTGTTGTATTCTTCAAATAGTTTCTTAAATTCAAGGTCACTATTATACATCTCTCTTTTAAATAATCGTCAACATTTCATTTTATAAAGGGTTGAAATTTAGAAAACTCAAAGTCGAGACAACTGAGATAGAAAACTGCTAATAGTCAGCAGTAAAAGTGTCAAATCAAATCCAAGTGAAGCTGGGGCTATCAATTTCCTTTTGAAAGTGTATCTATGAGCTGGAAATTGTCTCTCCATCAGTCACTATTTCCAGGGCTGCCATGATGTGACCCTCTCCTGCTGGTTATGTGCCATCATCAATTTAAAAGTCTATTCAGCTGTTCTTGAGTTGGCCCAACCTATTGAAAAATAATTCCAACATCCCAGTTCTCTAAATTATATCAGTGAATTCAGAATGAGTTAAACTCATGAGAGATTGCATTGTCTATTGGGATAAAATATTTAATGTAAGGTTCATGCGTGTTATGCCCTTTAGTATAATAAAAGCTCTTATTGCTTGCTACTGTTAATTTCTCTTGGCTTGAGCATGAGGATTCATTAAAGGCCTTTCATTGCTAGGGAAACATTCCAGAACATTAGACTTAAACTGTAAATCTGTCTATCTTTCACCACTAGTTTTCCATACCTTGTTGCCTATGCCTTTAAATAATTGAAGGAGGAAAAAAAAAGAGTAAAAGCTTGATTATTGCAGAGTGCTGTCAAACTGAACACAACAGACCCTATAATTAATCAATATGTGTTCTTTAATACTGTTGTACCTTTTCCCTTTAAAATTCAACATCTATATTCAAATGTTTGTAATAAGAAAAATTATAAACATAAGGAAAGAGTTTATATTAAAGGAGATCTCTAAAGCAAGACAGTTTTGTCTGGCAAGCTGTTTAAGTGGAAGTTAAAATTGAGGAAGAGAGGAGAAATGAGGTAATTTCTTAGAGAGTGTCTTTTCTGTGTTGTAGAATAATATACAATATGCACATGTGTCATGGAATTGTCACTGCTGATGTTACATGTAATAGCTATGTTTTTATATAAAATAAACATCTATCATATGTATAAAAGAAAAATGAATACATGGACTATGATTAGCAATATGGTAGAGTACTTCCTTTAACCCTAATTTTCCCATTGTAATAAGGACAAATTAATTCAACATATAGTAATTAAGCTATATCAATCAAAAAAGGTAGTACTAACACAATTTCTCTATCCTAAAGCCTTCTGAAATAACAAAAGTATCAAACAACGCCCGTTAGCTCTAATCACCCAGCTCTTGTCAGTTACAGAAAAAAGATCTGAAAAACATGTTTTTTTTCAAACTTTAATTGTGGAAGTCCCTAAACACTACCCTTATGGCAATGTATCATTATGAGCTCATCACCCTCATACCTCACAAGAAGCAGAACATATTTACCCTGCTCAGCTAAAAGATGGAAAGGAAGTAAAAGGAATAAAATTGAAGGGAGGAGATACAGTGATAAAGAGCTGTGAGAGGAGAAGGAATTTCTCAGTCTTGGTAAAAAGAGCCTGAAAACTTAGCTCTGATATATACTCCCTCAGTGGAAATCACACAAAACAGTGCACTCCACCTCTAATCAGAGCATGCAAAGACTACACAGACTCAGAGGTCTGGGCAGCAAATAAAGGCAATGGAAGGCATATAAGCTAAACAGTGAAAATGGAAAAGTAGGATGAATTCCAAGCATTAGATTAACATCAAGACAAAGCCTAGCTCCTAAGATAGATCAGCAGCAATTTTTTTAGAGATGAAATTAAAATTGAGCAAGATATTTAGGACAGACATTTTTTAAGTGAGCATGAATTTTAGGACTAGAAAAAGGGCAGAGCTAAAATAATGGAGCAGAGGCAGAGAAATCCTAACCCTTCTGAAAATCCCCTCCAAACAATATTAAAATAAAACCTCAAAATGAATTCTGGAGTGTCAGAATCAACACAGGGATTGGGTGATACCATTTTCCTTCTCCAGACAACTTGTATGGTAAACTGTAAAAAGGTCTTTCACTGGGCGGAGGTGGGAACATAGCCCATGGGAAGGCAACAGCAAGGAGACCAGGAAACAGAAATACTTGACTTTTCCCCTTACTGCTTCAGGCTTCAAAACTAGGCCCAAGTCTAAAATGAGGCCCTAAAACCCTGCATAAACCAAAGCAAAGCAGACCTATGCACACTCCCCCAGGTTTCAAGAATCAGTGTTGAGAGCAGTGGTTCTAGAGCTCTCAACCCTAGGTAATAAGAGGGTTAAAAATTGGTCAAAAGTAGATTACATAAAAAAAAAAAAGTTTACAGATAACCCTCTGTGGGTGCTAAGTGGAAGATTCAGTTGTATTGGTCATGTGAGTTTTGGGGTCATATTCCAAGGAAAGGAGTAAAGACTATCAGGGGCAGATATCCAGGTCACAGTTTCAGGGTTAAAATAGTACTTGGGGTCTATCATGGACCAGAGCACTGACCAGAAGACTGACCACACTTCTACTTATATTATATCATAATGGAAATACTGAAACTTACTTAGCAGGATAAAAACCGTAAAGTGTGGCAGAATGCCCATTTCACTTTGGGAACAGAGCACAATGTTAGTATGAAAATAAATGTCAAGAAAAAGATTGAGGAGTAAGAAAACATAAAAAGAAAGCCCTAGTCATTGAAAATTATTTTGATGACTAGGAAGAAGGATATATAAATTTAGAAGATAATGAGTTGCTATACACAAAGTAGCTATATGCAAAATCTTAAAGAAAAATGGGAATTGGTCTCGGGCCCTGGAAGAGCTCAAAAAAGATTCTAAAAATCAAATGCAAGAAGCAGAAGAAAAACGAGGAAAAGAAATAAAAGTGATAAAAGAAAGAGTAAACAATTTGGTGAAAGAAGCACACCCTCACAGAAATACTAAAGAAACTATTTTTTTTTTAAATAGGCTAAATGGATAAAAAGGAAACAAAATCCACTAAAGAGAAGAATTTCTTTCTTTTCTTTTTTTTTTAATAACCCTTACCTTCTGTCTCTGCTCCAAGGCAGAAGAGTGTTAAGGGCTAGGCAATGGGGGTCAAGTGATTTGCCAAGGGTCACACATCTGGGAAGTGTCTGAGGCCAGATTTGAACATAGGACCTCCCATCTCTTGGCCTGGCTCTCAATCCACTGAGATACCCAGCTGCCCCCAAGAGAAGAATTTCTTTAAAAAAAAAAATGGGAAAAGAGGTACAAAAACTAATTGAAAAAAAAATAATTCCTTAAAAAATTGGAATGAGGCAAGTAGAAGCTGACTCAAAGAAACATAAAAAGCAATAAAGCAAATTTTTTCAAAATGAAAATAATAGAAGAAAATGTGAAATATCAAATTTAAAAAATAATTGACCTGTAAAATAGATACAGGAAAGGCAATTTAAGAATTATTGGACTGTTCATTTGGAATAACAAAAGATCAAGGATATCCAGGGAAATAATGAAAAAAAAACACAAATGAGGGGGGCCTTGCAGTCCCAGACCTTAAACTATATTACAAAGCAGCAGTCATCAAAACAATTTGGTACTGACTAAGAGACAGAAAGGAGGATCAGTGGAATAGACTGGGGCCAAGAGACCTCAGCAAGACAGTATAAGATAAACCCAAAGATCCCAGCTTTTGGGACAAAAATCCACTATTCGATAAAAACTGCTGGGAAAACTGGAAGACAGTGTTGGTGAGATTAGGAATTGATCAACATCTCACACCCTACACCAAGATAAATTCAAAATGGGTGAATGACTTAAACATAAAGAAGGAAACCATAAGTAAATTGGGTAAACACAGAATAGTATACATGTCAGACCTTTGGAAGGGGAAAGATTTTAAAACCAAGCAAGACATAGAAAGAGTCACAAAATGTAAAATAAATAATTTCAACTACATCAAATTATAAAGCTTTTGTACAAACAAAACCAATGTAACTAAAATCAGAAGGGAAACAACAAATTGGGAAAAAATCTTCATACAAACCTCTGACAAAGGTTTAATTACTCAAATTTATAAAGAGCTAAATCAATTGTACAAAAATCCAAGCCATTCTCCAATTGATAAATGGGCAAGGGACATGGATAGGCAGTTTTCAGATAAAGAAATCAAAACTATTAATAAGCACATGAAGAAGTGTTCTAAATCTCTTATAATCAGAGAGATGCAAATCAAAACAACTCTGAGGTATCACCTCACACCTAGCAGATTGGCTAACATGATAGCAGAGAAAAGTAGTGAATGCTGGAGGGGATGTGGCAAAGTAGGGACATTAATTCATTGCTGGTGGAGTTGTGAACTGATCCAACCATTCTGGAGGGCAATTTGGAACTATGCCCAAAGGGCGACAAAAGAATGTCTACCCTTTGATCCAGCCATAGCACTGCTGGGTCTGTACCCCAAAGAGATAATGGACACAAAGACTTGTACAAGAATATTCATAGCTGTGCTCTTTGTGGTGGCCAAAAATTGGAAAATGAGGGGCTGCCCATCAATTGGGGAATGGCTGAACAAATTGTGGTATATGTTGGTGATGGAATACTATTGTGCTAAAAGGAATAATAAAGTGGAGGAATTCCATGGAGACTGGAACGACCTCCAGGAAGTGATTCAGAGTGAGAGGAGCAGAACCAGGAGAACATTGTACACAGAGACTAATACACTGTGGTATAATCGAACGTAATGGACTTTTCCATCAGTGGTGGTGTAATGTCCCTAAACAATCTGCAGGGATCTAAGAGAAAAAACACTATTCATAAGCAGAGGACAAACTGTGGGAGTAAAAACACCGAGGAAAAGCAACTGCCTGACTACAGCGGTTGAGGGGACATGACAGAGGAGAGACTCTAAAGGAACACTAATGCAAATATTAACAGCATGGCAATGGGTTCGAATCAAGAACACATGTGATACCCAGTGGAATCACGAATGGGCTATTGGGGGGTTGGGGGAGAGGAAAAGAAAATGATCTTTGTCTTTAATGAATAATGCTTGGAAATTATCAAATAAAATATTATAAAATTAAAAAAAAAAGAATTATTGGACTACCTGAAAGTAATGATATGAAAAAAAATAGCCTATAAATCATATTATAAGAATATCAAGAAAAACTACCCTGATATTCTTGAATAAGAAGATAAAATAGAATTTGAAAGAATCCAAATACTATATATATATATATATACATATATATATATATACACACTATATGTATATATATACTATTCCAAATACATTAAGCTCTTATCTGTGCATGATTCTCTGTATGTCTGGGGATAAAGACAATAAAATTAAGTACTTCCTGCCCCTGAGGAGCTTTCATACAATTTGTGGAAATAATAAGAATTCACATAAGTCCATACAAAATGGCTAGGAGCTAACATTTGATGTAGATCTTTCCATTTTACAAGCATAGGGGCAGTTAGGTGGCTCAGTGGATAGATAGCCAGATCTGGAAGCTGGAGGATCCTGGGTTCAAATTTGGCCTCAGATATGTAAATGTTAAAAACTATAAAATGCTAAACTCTGTAAAGGGTTTTTGACAAACTATAAACATAATTTTAATGTTTTGACTTAAAATATAAATAAGTGGTCTCCATGGGAAATTCCCAAATATGAAAAATACCCTAGTCAGCTGGGGATTTATGGAGATTTTAATTAATATAATTGAAGGAATTAAGGGAAGGGGAGAGAGAGAGAGAGAGAGAGAGAGACAGAGAGAGAGACAGAGAGAGGGAGGGAGGGAGGGAGGGAGAACAGCCAAGCAATAGAAAAGGGCCTAGGCCATAGGCCTGAGTCTAAGGGAGAATGAGTCAGTCTTTATCACTCACCACAAGATCCTCTCCAAGCAAGCTTGTCCTCCACTGAATCTCCTGAACTGAGTTCAGAGTCTAACTCCACACTGAATTCAATTGCAAACTCCATTCAAAATCCCTTACTCCAACTCCAAAATCCAACACTAACCAAATTACATTTTACCCCTTCCTTTTAAAGAAATTTTCTCTTATGTTACCTCCCCTAAATTTTCATGTCTACCAATCACAGTAGATGCCTTTTCCCAGGACTGCCCATTCTTAGTTCGCATCTTCTTTGGTTCTCACCTTCTGTAGTTAGATTAAATCCTCTGAGTACTTCACACTTCTTTTTTAAGCTTTCTTTTTGTAAGTTGCTTGACCTTTTACGTACTAATTTAACCTTTATAGGTACTTAGAACCTTTTTGTATTATATCTAAAAATAGACCACCTAGCTTAAGGTTCTAGCTTTACTACAAGGTATGAGTTAGGGACTTTTCATTGTTCCATCAGGAGTTTGCAACTTTATCTTCCCCTAAGTCACTGTCTGAATAGGGTGGAGTAATTTTAATACTTCCCAATACATTCCTGATTAAGTATCTTCATTGTTAAAAATGGGGAATAGCTTAATCAAATCTTCTAAAGTAGAGTCTGAGAGGTTTTAGGATTCACAGATACTTCCCACATATGTGATCCTGGACAAGTCACTTAACCCCCATTACTTAGCCTCTTACCACTCTTTTGCCTTAGAACCAATATATTATATTGATTGTAAGATGGAAGTTGATTTTTTAATAAAGGAAAATATATAAGCACTTATTACTAATATTATCTCATTTTATCTCTTTAAAACATACTGGCAAATTGAGAATTATGGAAATTAAATGACTTGGCCAGATTCATATAGCTAACAAGTACATGAAGCCACAGTTGAACTCAGGTCTTCAATTGTCTAGCCCTCACCACTCTTCTATTTTAGAACTGATACTAAGACAGAAGAGAAAGGTTTTTAAAAATGGAAATATCCCCCAAGGAAATATAAACACCAAGGAATTATAAAGGAACAAAGGGATGAAGAAGAAAGGAAGGGAAGGAAGAAGGAAGTAAAGAATCAAGAAATGAAAGGAGGGAGGGAGAAAAGAAGGAGGGGGTGAGGGAGGTAAGAATTTATAGAGGGAAAATTAAGGGTTTAATATGTTCCAGACACTATAATAAGTACTTTGTATTATGAAGAGAGAATTAAACTCTTATGTTATTTTTATAATTAATCAGCAAACTTGAATTAAATCAAATCAAGAACAAAGTACCCCTACTTAGTACCTAGCTAACCATTAAGTAAGAGAACTCACAAGTCATTTACTAGTTCACACTCCCCCAAAGGCCACAAGCACGCCCCCCCCCCACCATCCCACCTTGGGCAGTGCTAGGCCAAATTGGGAGACTGTGATTGGTTCCTGTGATGGGAGAGAGACAGGAAGTGACTTGGAAAAAGGACTATAAAAGTTGAGACCAAAGAACAAAATTCACTCTTTGCTTCCTTGGTTCTTCAGTGAGGACACCCTCTCTTGGTTCATGCTTTGGTGGGACACTCTCTTCAGCGTGAGCTCTGGTGATAGTCTTGGAGGTCTTAGTCTCATGTGAGTTGAAGGTTCTCAGGTTTTTCAGTGTCTTCTGGCTTTCCTGATTTCAGCTTCCTGATTAGGACTTTGGTTTCTGGTGAGACTAGCTTTTGGATCTGTATTCACAATCTAGGATTAGGGTATTTGTAGGTAGGTGATTTTTTCCTAACTCTTTCCTATATTTCATATCTCTACCCAGTTGTAAATAAAAGATGTTAATAGTTTTTCTGACTTAAGGGTCAATATTTTATAAATGGTGACCACAATCTTACTTTTATAAACCTCATATTTAGTCAAAGCTAATATTAAATCTTATAGCATGTAAATATAAATATTAAGAAGTAGTTGAGTCCCTGATCTACAGGAGTTTACCTTCTTATAAGGGAGTGTCAGAGACAAGATGGCAGAGTTACAACTAACAGCTTTGGTTTCTTTTTTTTTTTTTAATTAAAACCGTTACCTTATGTATTGGAATCAATACTGTGTATTGGCTCCAAGGCAGAAGAGTGGTAAGGGCTAGGCAATGGGGTTAAGCGACTTTCCCAGGGTCACAAAACTGGGAAGTGACTGAGAACACATTTGAATGTAGGACCTCCTATCTTTAGCTGACTCTCAATACACTGAGCTACCCAAATGCCCCCTATCAGCTTTGTTACTCATTATCCAGTTCTGGGCCATAGATCCAAGAGAGACTGTGAAGACCTGTGCAGGCCATATGCCTCTGGCTGTGTACTGATTGAGAAGCAAGTTCAGTGTAGCTCTAACCCAGGAGGAAGGTCTGCTTCACCCTCTAGTCCACTCTGAAGTCTTCTGAGAAAAAACAAGGGCAGAAGTTTGAGACACCAAGGAAAATCTATGGTTCTTGCACTAGACTCATTTTCAGTGGGTTGACAGTGGCTGAATCCAACAGCCATCTGCTGAAACCCCAAATAGAGTGAGTCAGTAGAACATTTACTCAGATCAAAACCTCCATCAGGAACTCACAGATCTCAGACCAGGGTGAAGCAGTGATCAGACTTTGTCCTATATCAGTCTACTTTGGGAAGGTCTAAAACTAACAGGTCACCAGTCTGAGCTGTTTTTGGAATCCTGGAATAATAGCTCAACATTCAATACCCTCAAGAAATCATCAACAAGACCAGCCCAGCCATTCCCTCCAGAGGCATAAGAGAGACCAGAATGATAACATCAGTAACTAAGCCAGAAAAAGGAGGGCTGGGGGTGGGGATTCTCATCACATTTTACTGGGAGAAATGCCTTACTGGAAGAGGAACTAGACTTGGGAATAGAAGGAGTGCACATGGTGGCATGGATTATAAATTATTGAGAAGTAACATTAAGATCTGCTTTGGGGTAAAAAGGCAAAAGCCCATCTATCAAACCCAAGTGTCCCAGGGGCAGAGATAGAGATTCTTTTTGCGTGAATTCCTCATAGGAACTTGCTGTGGGCCTCATCTGTGAGATGCAGAGGATGTGCAACATGCAGATGAAATTCAGTTTGTGAAAGGATTTGGGTGCTTAAAGAGAAGTCTATATTAACCCCGAAGCAATGGGAAGCCATTAGAATAAGGTAATGACACAGTCATATATATACAATTGGAATATCAATTTAGCAGCTTTGTGGAAAATGGGTTGAAGCAGGAAGAGACCTAGTCCAACATTATCAGTTAGAAGGCTATTATAGTAGTCCCAGGAAAAGGTTATGCAAATAGAATAGCAGCAGAATGAGTGAAAAGAAAAGGATGGATGTGAGAGAAAGTCCTAAAGAGCAACAGGCTTTTAAACCTAGCAGCCAGAGCCACAAACCACAGAACAACCTTCACTCATGTGGAGGGGCAGGCAATATAGCACATCGTATAATTACTGTGGGAACGAATCTCATTTTTAATGATTAGAGGGTATAATTAGGTTTGGTAACCTGAACATTACTTCTGCAATCGATAGAGATTCTTTCAGCATGTATTCCCAATAGGAACTTGCTGTGGCCAGCAGACAAATCTGAACCATATTCCCTGTCACTTTATGTCTTTTCAGAGGGAATATACAATAGGGACACTGTAGAGATATCTTGCTCCAATTACCAAGTTTTACATATGCGAAATGATTTTCCCAAGGTTACAAATAGTAGAAAAGTCTTGAACCTAAATCTTTTGATTTTCTGGTCCAATTTTTTTGTTATTGTTTCTGGGATTTTGTTTTCTTATCGTGTCATTCTTGCCAGTAGAATTTTGATTTGTTAACATTTGTATGTAATATCTTCCTCTTTATAAAACACCTGATATTAACAGGTGCGTTTGTTAACTGATTTATTCCCAAAATACCACATCTATTGTCTTCTTTGAAGAGTACCTCCCTATATCCACCCTCATTAAACACAGATGTGTGTATATATGTGCATGTGTTTATTTTATTGAGGTTATCTCCAGATTTATACAGATTCTTAGCTGTCCTGGGGATATACAGTTCCTTGCCGCAATAGAGCTATTGCTTACTCTTCCATTCCCTCTCGCTATCCAGTGATATGCTGCTCAATGTTTAAAAAACAATCATCCACAACACATTTTTTAAATTTAATCTGAGTTATTAACATTCTCTCCATTGCTTTCTTAAGTCTAGACAGTCAACAAAGCCTTATTATGTAGTGGTTTGCCAATTTCCAAGGTGTAAAACCCTCACTTGGAAAATTTTAACAGTCTTCACTTGCTGAATCAAAGCCTTACAGCATTCATAGTATCCAGAGAATGGCTTGAGTTACCATTATGCAAAAGCTTTTTACAACTTTAGTTCAAGGCCTCATCTTATTCATGAGAAGAGTATGCAGCTGTTTTGATTTGAAGATATCAAAGAGCCCTCCTCCTTCTGCCAACGACCAAAAATCAGAACTACACACAAGTCCAAAATTCTCTCACAAAGTCTGCTTTCAGTACCTATAATTTTACCCTCAGATTCATTTTTTAAAAATCTCCTCTATAAAAACAGAGAAGCCTCTTAGAATTACAGTATAACCATAACCCCTTGACCCTAATTAGAAAAATGAGAAGACTCTTTGATGCTCCTAGTTCAAAGGTTCTATGACTGCATGCTCCTCTTGCTATTTATTTATCATTTATATATTAGTATACATTTGTTTTTAGAGCTTTTCCAAGGGATATAAGTAAAGTGGATTTTGATATCTGAGAAGACAGAAAAATAGGTACTAACAATAACAGATTATCTGAGCTGAGCTATCGTATATATTCAGATACCACGATATAATTCTCCTTAATAAAGAAGGGAGGCTAGCCTGATATATTTGATAGATGCTGATATATTTGAACATCAGTTTTCAAACATTTTCCCTTAAGGATCTCTTTAATACTGATAATAATTATTATGCATCACTCCAAGGAACTTTTTTTCTTATGGCTTACATCTTTATTTACCTATCAATCAATAAAAAACAAATACACATATATTATGTTCTAAGCATAGTACTATGTGCTGAGGGTATAAAAAGACACAAAAGATTGACTCTGACCTCAAGGATAGGACAATGTAATGGAATACCTGTTATGCAAATACATATATAGAAAACAAGCTCTATACTAGATAAATGGAGAATAATTAATAATTAAGGTTTATAGTATACTATTATGCCATAAGAAATGATATGCAAAACAATGCAAAAAATAAACACTCTAAAAGACTTACATGAAGTGATGCAGCTAAAGGAATCAATCCAGGGGAATATCATATACAGTAACAGAAATAATATATAAAGATCAACTGTGAATAACTTAGCTTTCTATCAGCGATGCATAGATCCAAGACAGCTCCAAGGTACACATGACAAAAAGACTATCTACCACCATACAAGGAACTAATGGAGTCTGAATAAATATTGAAGAATAGAATTTTTTACTATATTTCATAAGGTTTTTTTTCTTTTATTAAGTGATATGTCTTACAAAATGACAAATATAAAAATGTGTATTGTATGATAGCACACATACAACACATATCATATCACCTGCTTTCTTCAGGAGGGAAGAGGGGGAAAAGGCAAAGAAAACATAGATTACAAAATGTCAGAAAACAATTACCCCCTCCAAAAAAAATGTGTCTACAAAAGAAGTTACGGAGAAAATGTTAATAAAAAAATTAAATTTAGAGCATAATGTGCAAAAAAAAATCAGAATGACTTAATATTATTATGAAAATCATTTTGACCTCAAGGATCCTTGAAAGTGTCTTGGGGACCTGAGGGTGCAACAGACAACACTTTGAAAACTGATGCATTAGAGCAAAAATGAAAATATATACAAAGTCATTAAAAGGCAAAGACACAAGGAGGAGTCTTCAACCACAGATTTACACAATGGCCTATGTAAAGGACAGTCATTTTGTTAGTGAGTCAGTTTAGGTGGCTTATGAGGAAACTTTCAAACTGTCTGAGGCCAGATTTGAGCCCAGGAAGACATATATTTATAAACATACATAGTTATTCAACTCTGGAACAAGCTGTATAAAATGAACCCAGGGAGTAAAACCAGGAAACACGCTGTAAAATTACCTTTTTAAAAGTAATTAAAATTTTAAATATAAGTGCAAGCCTAGGAGATTGAGGCCTAAAAATGAACACAACATTAGGAGGAAGATGGGGGCCATGCATAAGCAGGCTAATCATCTTGAGTGTGTCAATCAGTTATAACTTCCTTTTTGACCTAGCTATTCTTGCTATGTAGGTGCTAAACACAGTTGCTCCTATACTGTTGCAGGAATGTAAATGTTGTCAGTGAACCCTGAATTTTGACACTGGAATAAAGTTCTGGTTGCTTCACTGTAGTTATTATCAGGCCCTTCGAACTTGGTGTCAGCTACAGTTTTCTTTATCTAGAGCTCACTTCATGATTTTTTATTTTTTTATTTATTTTAAATTATTATTATTATTAATTATTATTATTATTATAATTATTATATTATTATAATGTTTTATTTATTTTGTTAAATATTTTCTGATTACATGTAAAAAAATTAACAATCATTCTTTAAATTTTTGAGTTTCAAGTTCTCTCCTTCCTTTCTGTAACAATTGAGGAGGCAAACAATTTGATAGTGATCATACATATGAAATCATACATCATAGTGATTTGCTATCACTATAATGATTAAAGTGCTAATATCTCACAATGATAATTTTTTTTAGTTGTCAGCACAAAGATATCTTTTATCTATTCATAGTTTGACAGGATTGAAAAAAATGGGGTGTTCTTGGCATCAAGGAGGCCAAGAGGAGGGTTATTTTCTTTATCATTACATCGAGAAGACTCAGCATCTCATCTAAAATTGCTTTAGCACCATGAATAGGGGTGAATCTGAAGAATAGAGGGGGGAAATATGGATTCCTTCATTTCTTTATTCCCACACAGAATAATTCTGTAAAAGGATAGTTCAGGAAAAAAAAAAGTTTCCATCAGGTAAACCTACCCACAAAAGACACATCTCTTCAATGTGATCTGTAGCAGGATGTGGTAGCTGTAGGGATGCTAAGGCAAGGCTGCTTTTTTTCCTACTCTTTTGTTCAGAAGGCAAGAACAAATCTTTCCAAAATGAACCTTTTAAATATGAAACTATCACCGGAGGCTAATTGAAACAACAGACAATTGAAACAAATTATGCATTCTTCCTTCAGATAAGAGACTTAAATTATAAATCCTTTAAGACTCAAAAGTGTGAAATAAATTTGAAATGCAATTAAGTGTCAGAATTAATGGCATTTCCAAGTTATTTCTTATATAATCTCTTGGAATGCTTTGAGGCTCCTGGAACTCTGTCTTTATCTTAATCAAATGTAAAAAGCCTGTTTAGTAAAAATGTGAGCCAACCAGTTCCTTAATCCCAACCTGAATATACAAATACCCAACCTCTGTCTCTTCCTCACTCCTAAGAATTTTAGTCATCAAGAGATATTGTGCAGAAAGAACTTCATTTGTACCAGTTCTCTTCTTTCCTTGGTAAATGGTATGTGTAATTTATTAATGTTGCATCTAGGGCATCTAGCGAACACAGTGGGTGGAGTGTTGGGCCAGGAATCAGGAAAACTACTCTTCCTGAGTTCAAATCTAGCCTCAGATTCTTACTAGCTGGATGAATTTACATAACTTAACCCTTTTTGCTTAAAATTCCTCATCTGTAAAATGAGCTGGAGGAGGAAATGGAAAATCACTCCAGTGTCTTTGCCAAGAAAACCCTAAATGAGATCACACAAAGAGTCAAATATAACTAAATGACTGAATAACAAAAATGACAAATGATGCATATATGTTGCTGAGAATCTTAATTGTATCAAATCACTGAGATTCAAAAAAAGTAAAGAACCTTTAATTAATTGAAATACTATTCTGCCTTAAAAATGAGTAAAGTGATTAATTCACAGAATGGGAAAATTTACATGAACAGATGCAAAACAAAATGAGCAGAAATGAAGGAACAATTACTACCATGACTACTATAAAGAAAAACTAAAAAAAAATAAAGGTTGAAAGCAATGATTAATTTAAATGACTGAAGACTGACATAAAAAAGAATGTCTATTCTACCTTTTGGAAGTGACATTGTGTAGAATTAGACCTACCTTCTTCTGACAGAATCTACACATGAATCTGTTTTACTTAATTATTCTTACTTATTATAAGGGATGACTTTTATTTTCAGGGAATGACAACAGAGGATTTTTGGAGGAGATGTGAGAGTAGTATAATGTTTGCTTTTTCATTTTTAAAAGAAGAAAAGATCATCAAAAAACCCTATAAAATTACATGAAAGAGATCCACATAATTTTCAGACAATGTCAGAAAAATAAGGAGTTTTGATATCATTTTGTTAAATTTACTTAAGATTTAAGTGGGAAAATAAGCTTTATTTAATAGAACCTCATGGTTTCATGTACATTGATCTCTGCATATGGAAATTTTCTATAGAAATCTCAAAATAAAATATAAACTAAAAATGTATGGCAAATTCCTTCCTAATAAAGCACATTGAAAGTGTAACAAAAGAAGTAGGGAATATGTTCAGAAACAGTATTAACAAACCATTGTACATATATATAATATTGAATTGTTCTGAATTTAAAATATTAAATATACATACATAAACATACATAAACACAAAATATATGATCAAGATGAAGGTGGTGATGATCAATGTCAGTAACTTCCTGAAAAAAAAAAGGGCTCATTCAGAGCATTCTTGGAAGTCAAAATCAACTTTCATAGCAGAAGGGAAAAACTAACTTTTTTGGATTTGCTAAATGATTTAGTTTGATTTTTTTTAAATCAAAAGAATAAATTTGACCCTGAAAACCCTAAAGTTGTTAATTATTAATCTAATTATTCAAAATTACTAAAAGGAAATGAGAAATTCTGTCATAATTTAAAAGAAAAGCAGTTTTATTTAGGACTATAAGGATTTAAGGTCAACCCAAAGAATCTGTATTTCAGCTTTGACCCTATGAAAGAACTCATTTAAGATAGATCTCATATAAACTGATGGTGTATAGTATGTCAACCTACCAAGTCAATGCCACAGTAATTTCATTTAATATATAATAAAATACATATTATAAACAAACACTACCCAGGAATGTATTTCCTTATCACATCAGCAATGACAAGATAAAGCTGCTCTTTATTTGTGGGTGGAAAAGTCAGTTTTTACTGTGAATTGGAAACCATATGTGAGAAAATAAAAAGTAAAACACACTATCTGGAACTGTCTTAGGGAAACTATCTGGTTAAGAGATCATATTATATATATGCATATATATATATATATATATATATATTCTGTATAGCCATCGTGACTTTCCATCAGTATTGTCTAGACTTGATTGTAAATTCTAATATAGCAAGGATTATACATTACTGTAAATTTAAATTCTGAGCATATAAGTCAAAATTTAAGAAAGAAATCAGTATTAATTGCAAAACAAATATCTCCAGTAAGGATTCTACATGAACTTTTCTGAATCCCCATCTAAGGGCTTTAGTTTAGTAGATGGGACTGTATTCTGGAATTATAGAATGCTAAAACCCTAGAGGTCATTTGGTTCAAACTTTTAATAAGTAGCAGACTTGGTACTCAGAAAGGTCAAGTGACTTTGGAAAGATTGTCCATACATACTTGCTCCATTATCTCATATTTCTGGGTCACCCTAAGGAAAAAAAAAGAGTAGAAAAAAGTAAAAAAAAATAATCTGATTATTCAGATAAGATGCAGTTACCTGGATCATTGAGAGATTTTTTTTTAACTTTAGGGAAGAAATGGAATGGTAAATTTTTTACAACTAGATCCCCAAAGCAAAACAAAACAAAAAACCCTGAACATAAGACATGCTTTTCGTTTACATTATTAAAATGTTATCATTACTCTCTTAAGTCAGTCCAATAAAGGAAACAATAAATTAAGTTCTGAATGTAGTGTTTGCTGATCTCTGAGGTGTAAACACTCATACTAAAATGTAATAATCTTCTAGGTAGTTCTAGAACATCCTTGCTTTGAGAGACATCTAAAGTATTCAGAAGCTCTCCTATATAGAAAATTTATAAGAGTGAAATAAACAAACAGACCAAGTAAAAGTTAATGTAATAAAAACAATGAATGTATGAACGAATAAATGCAACAAATTTTATCTTACCACAAACATATTTGTAATAAATATTTTTATACTTTAATGTGATGTTATACCAATGGATGAAGAGGAAAATATATATATATATATATATATATATATATATATATATATCTTTCATTTCTTGCCTGTTACAAAAGAATACAGATCTCAAGACTCGTTGAAATATTATAAAATTATAAAATCAGGCATTATTTGAGAAAGTAATCCTCTTACTCAGCCATATAGTAACATAGAATTATCATATCACATTTGTGCATTAAATGAAATGTTTCCTATTTCTGGAAATAACTAATCCTAAGTAGATTCCATTGTTCCTGTCAAGCAACATATCACCAAACATTTATTAAGCACTTGCTATGTACTAATCATCTTATTAGAGGTATCTCCTAAGATGGGTACCTTCAAGATTTGCTAAAATATACAAAGTATATAAACAGAAATAATTCTTATTTCATAAACTTCCATTCCTTTGCTAAACTTTGCTCATGAATGTATCTGAATATCTAATTCATTTTCCCTGTTTCCTTAAATGTAACCTATTCATGATATATATGTATATTTGTAATATATCTATGTAGAATATATAAATGAATCTGAATATTTCTTTTCAAAATTTTAGAAAATAATTAAGGATTTTTTAAAAATTTTAAACATTATTTTATTTGGTCATTTCCAAACATTATTCACTGGAAACAAAGATCATTTTCTTTTCCTTCCCATCCCCCCCCTCCCACCACCTTTCCCTTTCCCATAGCCGATGCACGATTCCACTGGTTATCACATGTATTCTTGACTCGAACCCATTTCCCTGTTGTTGGTATTTGCATTAGAGTGTTCATTTAGAGTCTCTCCTGAGTCATTTCCTCTCAACCCCTGTAGTCAAGCAGTTGCTTTTCCACTATGTTTTTACTCCCACTGTTTATCCTCTGCTTGTGGATAGTGTTTTTTAGATCCCTGCAGATTGTTCAGGGACATTACATTGCCACTAATGGAGAAGTCCATCACCTTCGATTGTACCACAGTGTATCAGTCTCTGTGTACAATGTTTTCCTGGTTCTGCTCCTTTTGCTCTGCATCACTTCCTGGAGGTTATTCCAGTCTCCATGGAATTCCTCCACTTTATTATTCCTTTGAGCAAAATAGTATTCCATCACCAACATATGCCACAATTTGTTCAGCCATTCCCCAATTGATGGGCATCCCCTCGTTTTCCAATTTTTGGCCACCACAAAGAGCGCAGCTATGAACATTCTTGTACATGTCTTTTTCCTTATTATCTCTTTGGGGTACAAACCCAGCAGTACTATAGCTGGATCAAAGGGCAGACAGTCTTTTATCACCCTTTGGGTATAGTTCCAAATTGCCCTCCAGAATGTTTGGATCAGTTCACAACTCCACCAGCAGTGAATTAGTGTCCCGACTTTGCCACATCCCCTCCAGCTTTCATTACTTTCCATAGCTGTCATGTTAGCCAACCTGCTAGGTGTGAGGTGATACCTCAGAGTTGTTTTTATTTGCATCTCTCTGATTATAAGAGATGTAGAGCACTTTTTCATGTGCTCATTAATAGTTTTGATTTCTTTGGCTGAGAACTGCCTGTTCTAATTAGGGATTTTTATAAAAGAAGAAATTATTCATATCCTTTCATCTAGAAATATATCTACTTGAATTATACTCCAAGGAGGTCAAAGACAGAAAATTTTAGATATATACAAACATACAAGTCCATCCGTGTCCCTATATAACAGCAACATTCTTGCAGTAGCAAAACTCTGGAAAGGAGATTATGTCCATTGATTTGAAAATGGCTAAGGAGCAGCTAATGTAGCATATTGTAGTATTGATAGAAAACTTGGAGAGAAAACTCTCCAAAAAATTGGGAGAAAATGAAGGGTTCAAATATGACCTCCGATATTTCTTAGCTGTGTGATCCTGGGCAAGCCACTTAACTCCAATTGCCTAGTCCTTGCCCCTCTTCTGTCTTAGAATTGATACTAAAAAAAGGTAAAGTTTTAAAAAATATAAAATAAAAATGGCTCAAATGATCCTAAGTGAAATTAAACATTGTGTCAGAAAAAAAAAAACCAATATATTGTCTTCCTTTCTTCTTGTATTGTTTTCATAGCTTTTAGCACAGTGCTTGGCACATAGTAAGTTCCTAATGAATGTTTATCAACTGAAAAGGCTTCTAACATGTTTCACTATTACTAAACATCTTTAAGAGATGACATCGGAAATAAAATCTGATTCCTAACTATGCAGCTGTTGAGCAAATGAAGTTAGATTTAGAAGAAACTAACAGCTGATTACAAACAGCAACTATGAACTATTTTGCAATGAGCCCAGTATTTTTAAAGAAACCAACAGCTGATTATGAATAGCAACTATGAAATATTTTGAGTCTCCCCACTCCCACCCTTTTAATGGGTATCTAGACTCAAATGCTTTCAGCTGTGAATACTCTGATTCTTCTGTTTGAATGCATTTTCTTCTCATGGAACAAAAAGACTTCACTTGATATGGTTTAAAATTTAAGCCAAGAATTGGATTACACAGATTTTTGCCCCCCAGCTTTAATAAAATGAATAACAGCATTAAGGGGAAGGTTTATGATAAAAGAATAATCTTGAAACCAGGCAAACTTTTACATATTCCTCTCAATAGATTAGGAGGATTTGATTTCTAGATGGAAAGAGAAAGTTTTCCTTTTGCATTTATATATGTGTAGAAAGTCATAAGAAAAATAGATACAACCTTCCTATGAAAACTATAGTTAATTTCGTTTTTAAATGTATTTTAAAAGTTAATTGAGCTTAAAAATTTTAATGTTTAATACATTTTAACAATTTTCTTTTGAAAATTTTCAATCCATGCTCTCTCCTTTTCTCTCTGTCAAATACCTTTATATACTAATCATGTTACTGGATCCAATTGTTTCTTTAATACAAAGAGTGGGGGGAAAAGAACATCAACAACATAGGTTTCCAAATTTCACTACCATTGGAAGGGAGGAAAATATTTTTCTAACATCAGATTTCTGGATATTTTAGAGACAGATTTTGGGGAAAATGAAAATTAAAATAAATTAGAAGAAAGTATATGGAATATTAAAAACAACTCCAAAAAGGAAACTCTGAGGGATAAATTATTAAGTACAATCACAGGGGGATATGAAATAGTATTTATCTTCTCTGACAATTTTGTAGTGACCCTGATTAACACATACATACACACACACATAGATAGACAACTATAGGGCTCTAGGCTCTAGGCAGGAAGAACTAAGTTCAAATCTTCTCATAAACATTTGCTAGTTATGTCCCACTGGGCAAGTAACTTAAATGACTTAAACTACACTCATCTCCCTTGGATTCAATTTCCTCATCTATGAAATGAAAGTATTGCTTGATGATTTTTAAGTTTTCTTCAGACTCTAAAACTATGATTCTATATTTAAAAATCACAAAAACTATATAAGAGGCTCTATTTACATTACTATGACTCAGATATGAAACAAGTGTCTCAAAGAATCAAATGGCAAATATTTATATAATTCCATTTGGGATTTTCTTTGCAAAGCAATGGAATACTTTGCCATTTCTTTCTCCAGCTCATTTTATAGGTGAGAAAGCTAAGGCAAGCAGCTTTAAGTGATTTGCCAAGGGTCACACAGCTGGTAGATGCCCAAGGACTGATTTCAACTTAGGAAGATGCATTCTTTCAGACTCCAAGTTTAGCACTCTATCCATTACACCACCTAGCTGCTACATTTCAAGGAAAGGGACATGCTGTTCAATGTCAAGAAAATGGGGTTTGAAGAGGCATGTATGAAGAGCAGTAAGAAAAATAGTTTGGTTGAACCCAAAGACTATGGAAATCAGCTGAACCCAAAGACTATGGAAATAAAGCTGAAAAGTAGAATGAAGTAAAGATTTTTTAAAAAGAAATAATCAATAATTTTATTAAAGAGAATGACAATAAGGAGACTATATGCCAAAATTTTAGAATGTAATCAAACAATATTAAGGGATTAATATTTTTTTAAATTTTATTTAACTGATTAATTAAGAAAAATTTCCCATGATTACATGATTCATGTTCTTTCTCTCCCCTCATACCACCCTCCTCCCATAGCTAACACACAATTCCACTGGGTTTTACATGTGTCATTGATCAAAACCTATTTCCATATTATTGATATCAGCACTAGGATGACTGTTTAAAGTCTATATCACCAATCATATCCCCATCTACCCGTGTGATCAAGCAGTTGTTTTTCTTCTGTGTTTCTACTTCCATAGTTCTTTCTCTGAATATTGTAAAGGGGAAAGAGGGTTAATTATAAAAAGATTGGACTGGATTATTTAAGAATAGGGTCGCCAGGATTTTAATTTATTCCAAAGAGATTTATTTGTAATTTATTTACAAAATATAGAAAGACTGAAGTAAGAAAATCAGAGAGAGGATACAGTAAGATATCTAGCCTAAGCACTAAGTAATTTGCTCCCAGCCCCTGGCTCAACTTGGGCAGGGAGAGTTAGTCCTTACCTGGAGAGACCTCAAAAAAGCCAATGACCTGGTGAAGTCTCTCTCAATAGGTAGGTCTCTCCTGAGGCTAATCTCTTCAGAAAATCCAGGAAAGGAGTCAGTTTTTTCACTCACAGTGTGTCAGTACAAAGGTAGTGATTAAATGATAGTCTCACCAAGAACAGGGTCTCAGGTTCAGTCAGCAGATTCTTCTTCAGCCTCCAACTTGAACTCTGAACTCCAGAAGAAGACAAAGTTTAAGTTGAACTCCCTGAAGATCTCAGACAATTCTCCCATGAATTTCAGATAATTCTTTCTCACAGGAAGTTGTAACTCAGTTTTAAGGACACTTTCTTTTGCATCACTTCCTGTGCCTTCCCCTAATTTCATGTGTTGGGTAGTTTAATTTTGATTTGTCACTCACTATTACACACTTGGGTTACAGACCTCCCTACTTAATAATTAAGTGGGATGGTTACACTTTTGGTGATTATCTCTAAAAATGGGCATATCTTCCCACTCAACTGTAAGTAGAGTATTTACACTTTTGGTGAGTAAATCTACAAATGGGCAGGGGAGTTAAGTTAATTTTCACATCCAGGGGAAAGTTAATTAATTTACTTTTCACAATCAAGGGAAAGTTAAATTTAATCTTCACAATGTGGATAGCATTCTTTCTCATAAAGTCCATCAGAATTGTCCTGAATCATTAAATTTCTGCTAATAGATAAGTCCATTACATTCAATTGTGCCACAGTGTATCCTTTCTCTGTGTACAATTTTCTCCTGGTTCTGCTTCTTTCACTCTGCAACACTTCCTGGAGGTCTTTCCAGTTCACATGGAATTCCTCCAGTTCATTATTCCTTTGAGCACAATAGTATTCCATCACCAACACATACCACAAATAGTTGAGCCATTCCTCAGTCAAAGGGCATCCCCTCATTTTCCAATTTTTTGCCACTACAAAGAGCATAGCTATAAATATTTTTGTACAAGTATCTTTCTTTATTATCTCTTTGGGGTATAAATACAGCACTGGTATGACTGGATCAAAGGGCAGGCAGTCTTTTAATGCCCTCTGAGCATAGTTCCAAATTGCCTTCCAGAATGGTAGGATCAATTCACAACTCCAGCAGCAATGCATTAGTGTCCCAATTTTGCCACATCCCCTCCAACATTTATTACTTTCCTTTGCTGTCATAGTGGCCAGTCTTCTAGGTATGAGGTAGTACCTGAGAGTTGTTTTGATTTGCATTTCTCTGATTTTAAGAAGTTTAAAATACAACTACAAAACACTTTCCACACAATTAAAACTAGATCTAAACAACTGAAGTAAAGTTTTTAAAAACTTTGAGCATCTAATAGAGGATTTCATATTTGTTCCTCAAAAAAACAGGAATACACTGGAGTTTCTTGAGCACAGGAGTGACAAGGCCAGACCTGGGTTTTAGGAAAGTCACTCTGGTACCTGTTTGGCAAATGAGCTGGAGAAAGAGAAGACTTAAGACAGAGAACAACTAAAAAAGTATTTTGATAATTATGAAGATTAAATTTAACTCTCTTCTGATTGTGAAGATTAAATTATAATCCATACCCATTTTTAGATTTAATCACCAAAAGTGTAAACATCATACTTAAAATTTGAGTGGAGAGATCTGCCCATTTTGAGATCTAATCAACAAATGTAAACATCCCACTTAATCATTAAGTGGGAGGTCTGTGACCCACGTGTGCAGTAGTTGGTAACAAATCAGAATCAACTGACTGCCTCTTGGGCAGTCCTAAGCAAGGCTCTAGACTATGATTTGTACACATAAAAAGTGGAGGAAGACACAGGAAGTGATGCAAAAGAAAATGTCTTTAAAAGGGAGTTACAACTTCCTGAAGAAGTTCTCCTGACAGTTCTTTATTCTTTGGATTAGAGGCTGGTGGAGAATCTGCTGACTGTACCTGAGACCCTGTTCCTGGTGATGCTGTTCTAAAATCTCTTCCTTTCTACTGACACATGGTGAGTAAAAGACTGATTCCTTTCATATTGGATTCTCTGAAAAGGCTAGCCTCAGGAGAGACTTCCCCAGGACCTCAGCTTTGCTGAGGCCAAACAACTAACTCTCCCTGCCTGGGTTGAGTCAGGAGGAAATTACTTAGTGCTTAGACTAGATATCTTACCCTATTTTCTCTCTGATTTTCTTACTTCACTCTTTCTATATTTTGTAAATAAATCACTTTGGAAATTAACATAAATTCCTGGTGACCCTATTTTAAATATAATCCAGGCCAACTTTTTTATATAATAACCCTTTTTTCTCCCTTACATAATCCAGGGGAAAGGTGATGAAGGCCTGGATTAGAATACTTGCTACTGGTATGGAGGGAAGGGGACAGATATGAGAATTATCATGGATATAAGAACAAAGGGCAATTGGGTTGTATAGTGGATAGAGTTTCAGACCTGAAGTCAAGAAGAATCATCTTCCCATGTTCAAATATGGCCTCAGACACTTACTAACTATATAATCCTAGGAAAGTCATTTAACCCTGCTTGTCCCAATTTCTTCTCTTTAAAATAAACTGGAGAAGAAAATGGCAACCATTCCAGTATCTTTGTCAAAAAAAAAAACAACAAAAAAAACATGAATGGGGTTACAAGGTTTTGGACATGACTAAAAAGTATTCAAACACAGAATGGACAGTATTTGGACATTTTGGATGGGTGAAACAGAGGACCTGAAGATGACTTTAAGTTAGTGAATCTGGGTGAATGTAAGAATGGAATTGCTGTTGAAAAAGAAATATTTTAAAAGTTTAATGTTTTGAGGGGAAGATGAATTTCCATTTGGACATGTTAAATTTGTCATCTTTATAAAATATTTTGGTCAAATAATTCATAGTAGCTCAATGTTTAAAAAAACATAAAAGATGATTTAGTTCAATCCACACCTAATAAATAATGTCCTATATCCAAAGACATTTTTTGTCATTATTCTTCAGTCATTTTTCAGTTGTATGTGACTCTTTGTGATCTCATTTGAGATTTTCTTGCAAACATACTGGAGTGGTTTGCCATTTCCTTCTCCAAGTCATTTTATACATAAGGAAACTGAAGTCATTAAGGTTGTGACTTTCTTAAGGTCACACAGTGAATAAACATCCCAGGCCAGAAATGAACTCTTCAAGATGAGTATTCCTGACTGAAGGCCCAACACTATCCATTGCACCATCTAGCTGCTTCACCCAAAGATATTACATGAGAACAAAATCCATCTTCCCATAATTTCTTATCATTAATTCCAGTTCTGCTATGTGAAGCAAAGCAAAACAAGGATAAAAAATCTCTTTTCTTTAAAAAATATGTATCAAAATAAAAGAAAATGACTGGATATTATGTTCCAGCTAAGTCTTTTCTTCTCTCAGCTAAAAATGAATAATTATTATTACTCATCTCTTTATAAGATGGTTACCAGTTCTTCCTTGTAATGATATTCTGGATTTTCTCCAGATTGGTAATATGCCTTAAAATTGCAGTGTCCAGAACTGAGCATAATACTATAAATGTGGTTTGACATGACAGAGCTGACCTTAACTATCACTTCCTATATTCTGGAAACTACCTCCCTTAGGCCACATTCAGTTTTTTTTAAGGAAGGAAAAAAAGAAAACAAATTAATATTTCTTAAAATGTTCTAAAACCATGAAAAAATTTATGTCCTGGTGAAATCTATTGTCAGTTTTCTTTTCTATATTCTCCTCTGGTGAACTTTTGTCCTAAAATGAAGGAAATCTTCATGAACTTGTGGACAATAATATTCCAGTCCTTTCTGTCTTCCACTATCTCTCAGTCTGTCTAAGCTCATGTGTGCCGCTTCCATTAAACTATCCATAACCACCTCCTTCTCTTTTTGCCTTTAGGATCTTTTTAGCATCAGTCTTTGCTTTTTCACCAGACACATCCACAGCTGATCATCCTTTTGGTTTGTCCCAGCAGTTTCACTCTTTTTGATGCCTTTTTTAGTTATTCTCCATTTTTTCCTAGTACCATGTTGGGAATCTTCTGACCTGATCTTCCACATATTTCATCATTTTAATACTGTCCATGGGGTTTTCTTAGCAAAGATACTGGAGTGATTTGCCGTTTTCTTCTCCAGTGGATCACCTTTTGTGAGAACTCTGCACTATAACCTGTTTGTCTTAAGTAACCCTGCACAGCATAAATCAGAGTTTATTGAGCTATGCCAGTCCCTCCTGCACAACAAGACAGTGATTCAGGAGGAGCTTTTGAATATGACAAGACAGTGATTAATTTCCATGATTAGTCACCAAACTTAAAGAGTATAAAGTTATTTCACTTCTCTATTGCTGAATTCTGATATAAAATATTCTATAGGTAGTGGTATTAATTTCTTGTTCTTAATAGCCAATGACGGTAGTCAAATGGTGTTAAACTGAAAATAGAAACAGGTCCCTATAATCTCTGGGGGTGAGGAGGGTATATTAACTTAGAAAACCACAAATTAACATCATCAATGTTTAATTGTGTTTTGTTAAACATTTTTCAATTACATTTTAATCTGTTTCCTGTCACACTCTCTAGCCAGGAGTTTGACACCTTGGTGTTTGATTTTAGGAATTTGGAGTACAATAGCAGCATGTCAGAAGTCTAACTGCTTCCTAATCTTGAATTCCAATTGCACTGGTTGCCATTGAGCACCATGAATAGGGTAGTGAAATTAGAGTAAACAAGTCCTTAAAATTAATTTTTAAATACGTAGAAAATTGTGTAGCTTATGTTGTAGTCAATTTAGAATTACAACCCCTGGAAAATATTTATTAATGAATTTTTAAATGCACATACACACACAAGACCCATTTATGAAATAAATTAGGAGACTTTTCTCCATCCTTGCCTTTATTAGATGTCATCCTGTCAGAAACAAATGGCAAGAAACCTCATCTGTGGTAGACCTTCCTATTGAATAGATGGTGAATTTCTTCATAATATGCCCCCATGCTGCTTTCATCACAGTCAGGAACCTTTTATTTTGGTTTTATATAAATATTCCAAATGACTCATACTTTAAAAAAAAAAAAGAGCCCAATTATAGGGAATAACAGCTGTGCAAGCTGTGAAGTAAGTAAATTAATCTTTTAAGCTTTTGGGAAAAGTTCAGGGGTTTAGAGTCAGCATAGAATATATACATTTCTCTTTTCTATGATATCCATGTGCTGTGTTCATTTCAAGGAATGTTAAAAGTATGGTTATGGCCCAAATTGATTTTAGGTTCTTTTCCTTTTGGCATCCATGTAAAATTATTCCCTTATTAACTGAATATCTTCTATTCTGTGTTTTAGCTCAGGGAAAAAAGGATAAGGGGCTAATCTTTCATTAGAACTTTGAGGGTACTGAGAATAGATGAAAAGCAGGCTCGGTTCAGTTCTGCCTCATGCATCATTTAAACATTCACCAAATATAGGTTTTTTCGATCATTTCCCAACTACTGGTTCACATGCTGATCTGATATTCCAAAGTCTTTCATTCCTGAGTGCTAAAGCCCTGCACAGAAATATATGCAATTTATATACAAGTATTATATCACCCACCACTGAAGTATGAATATCTCTCTAACAAGACTCAGAAACTGGATTTTTTAGTGTTGTGTGGTGAAAATATTCGTGGTAATCAATCCAAAAAGCAAAGAAATTGAATTTTCCAATAAACTTAGCTGGTCAACATAACAACAAATACTGCTTTTTGAATTATGTTCTTAGATGAAGTGAGTGAATGTATGAATGAGTAAATGAATGAAGTAACAAAGGAAGGATGTAAGTAAGAAAGGAAGCATTAGCTCAAGGTGTGAGTAATGGTTTTATGATTTAACCTAATATCTATTAAGTTGAAAAGGAAATTTGGGGTTAGGCAAGAGATGTTACAAAAATATATGTCATTAACTTAATCATCAATGTTCCCTAAATACCATTTTGAGATGTGTCTGGTTTTTTCTTCTAAATAACAGCAATGACCCTTCTTGGAAATCCATTCCTTCTTTTCTTTTCTTTTTTCCTTATCTTACTTGAGTAAGAAGATTCAAATGCTTTTTATTTGATAGAGAATTTTAAGATATGCAAAGTGATTTCCTCACAAAATCTCCAGAAGATTAGATGGGTAATGCAAGTAATATTATTCTTATTGTACAAGTAAGAGAACTGAAGTTTTAATAAGTGAAGCAATATATCCAGGTTCACAAAATTAGTGCTTTAGCCTGAATTCAAACCCAGATCTATAGACTCAGACTTCCTCCTAATATTTATTTGACTTTGTATTGGCTGGGTGTGGGGATTTCCTATAGTGTAGAGTATCAACAAATAATCACAGAACTTTTCAGTTTTTATATTTTAAAAATGTCATTTCTCCAATTGGGACATGTTTTGTTGTTGCTGTTGTTGTTGTTGTTGCTTTTGAAGCACCATTGCATTCTGTGCTTACTTTGTATGTTTCTTACACCTTTTTTCTTTCCTTTTTTTTGTTTGTTTTGTTTTTGTTTTCTATATTTCAGCTCTCTGTGCATCTTGTTTCTCCCTTATGGATTCTAAATGACCTCAGAGCAAGGATAATTCTTTAATCATCTTTGTGTCCACTACCATGACACCTAGAATGGTGTTTTATATATGGTAAGATTTCAGCAACATCCATTGCTATTTAGAATATCTATATGAATCTGCCTCTCATGTCTTCCAATATCTTTCATACCTTACTCAGGGGAACTGGGAAATTGCTTTTCTTTTAATTTCTTAGAAACTGAGAAAAATATAGAAGTGACAAATTTAATTAAGTCAATCAGTCAACCAAAATGTTTTCATTAAGTACCTACAATGTACCAGGTGCTCTTTGGAAGTCTTCACATTCTAGTGGGGTGAGATGATAGTCAAACAAGATAAATACATTAAATAGATAATTAGAACAGAGAGAGAGAGAGAGAGAGAGAGAGAGAGAGAGAGAGAGAAAGAAAGGCAGACAGACAGATAGACAGACAGACAGACAGAAAGGTAGTTAAATCTCACATACCTATCATACATTTAATATATATAACAAATATACCATATATGATAAATTGGAGATACTCAGTAGTAGGAAAGGAAATCAAGAAGATGATTAGTCAGGAAAGGCTT
Source organism: Monodelphis domestica (assembly GCF_027887165.1). Classification (NCBI taxonomy): domain Eukaryota; kingdom Metazoa; phylum Chordata; class Mammalia; order Didelphimorphia; family Didelphidae; genus Monodelphis; species Monodelphis domestica. The sequence goes on along the minus strand of NC_077227.1, from coordinate 239,006,114 downwards.
CCAGTACAAGGTGAGATTTTAGTTGTAAATTGAAGAAAGTCAGGGAAATCTGAAACTAGTAATGAGGAGAGAGATTATTCAAGGAGTCTGTGATATTTCAGAATCAGTGTGTGTGTGTGTGTGTGTGTGTGTGTGATGTGAGGTCATGTCCATGAACTGTTGCTATTGTGAACACCTTTATTTTTAATCATCAAATAAAAACTCACCTTCAATGCGTGATTTAAGGTTTCCATAACACAACTTACAATGGCCCTGTGAGTTATGTTGTATAGGTAGACAATGTAAAGAAACAGAGGCATTGACAGGTTAGAGACTTGTCCAATGCATATAGTAAATGCATGAAGTAGTACTTGCTTCTAGGTCTCATTACTGCAGATGTATTATTCTATTATCCTTATCATTATATCCCTAACATTTTAAGAAGTTTCAATAAGTATTCTGCCCAAAGTAGCTGGCTAATGATAGGTATAGTTATTTTTGAAAAAAAAAAACATATACAGGATTATGTTCTGGAAAAATTGGCCATAAAACAAAATTTTATGTGTTAGAACCTGTTTCCTTACTGATTTACATTATAAAATTGGAAATGTGATCCTACAGGGGAGGAAATAAATCTGAACCCTGACTTTGATGTGTTACATATATTTCAAATAACAACAATTCCCCTCATGTTGCTAAAAGATGTTTTTCCATGTTAGAACTGCAGCTTCTGCAATGTTTTAGGACATCAGTCAAATAGATGAACTAAAGTTTTTGAAACTTACAGGGAATGTTCATGTGGGCAAGAGAATGCAATACATTTCTCGAATTGCCTTCTGTTTGAAGATAAAATTTTTCTCATAATTATGAATGGAGTGCTTCATGGTTGGCATAGTAATAATATGAAGAGAAAGAATCAGAAAATATAAAATATATTATTCAGCTTTTCGAATGATATGTTTTCATTCTTAATATTTCTTTAGCATATCCCTATGCTTCATGGATATCATCAATTTATTCTATGACCCCATTAAATATATAATATATCTTATTTGCAAGTCTGAGAAAAATACTATCTTCTCTTCCCTGATCTTCTCAAACTTTTAATACCTACTTTATTCTATTGTTTCTTTGTTTCACATTTGATCTATATTATACCTTTTTCCACAAAAGATCAAATTTCATAATAGTTAAAAAATATTTACTCTTCTCCATTCCACATAGGACTCTCATTAAAATGGTTCTCCTGAAATTTTAGTTTCTTTTGGTCACATTTGTTTTCTATTTATAGATCATCTCTTTTCATTTCACTTTCACTTTGGGCAAGTGGTTTATCTTTTTTATTTAACCTTTTTTATATTTTTTAAGTAATACTGATCATTGGTTAAGACTAGATCAAGAAATTAGGGTATCTGACGTCTTGGTTCAGGAAACAGTCAATTGCCCCGTTCATCATTCCTTTCTTTACTGTTCTAAACCTCAGAGGCCCCACAAATTAATTTTGAAGAGATGTTGAAATTGCACATAATTGCGGTTTCGTTGTCCATCAGTCTTTTATTTCTTTATGTCCTGGGACCATTGTGAATTCTCTCTTTCATCATCATCTGCATTGGCCCCAGTATAAAATGACTGATTACATTTTAGTGATCAGGGCTTTGCATTTCTGGAAACTCTAAATTCTCCCTTTAAAAGGCAGACTCTCACCCCATTTTTTAACTTTGTTTTGCTGATGGGAGAGCACTCTAAGTGTATCTTATGAATAGTTTAGCATCCTCAAGAGTAAGCCATATTTCTGTAATGCTTCATATGTCATCCATTCCTTTGTCACACACATGGCTCTAATTTTGGTACTTTATTGCTAGTTGGCTCAACAATTTAGTTTATTTTTCCCTGATTGTATCAATTTATTCTAAGTCTCCTATTTCTATGTTTGTATTTCTACCCCTGTCATTCCCACACCCTTTTGTTTTATAATTTTGTTTTTCTATCAGAACATTTGATCTGAATCCTCTCTATTCATTTTATCATCATATGGGTTTCATCTTAAATTTTCTTTTTTGTCGGTACAAAGTATTTTCAATGCCCTATTAATATCAACCTACTTTTTTTGAACCAGTCTTTTTAAAGCAGTCTCTGTGGTTTTCACATCAAAGTATTCCCTGTAAAAAACTCATGAAAATGTTATGTAGGACTTGTAACAGGGCAGGTTTTTGGTGGTTTTAAGTCTTTTGGTGTGTCCCTAGTACCTGAAATCTTTAATGCTGGAGAAGTGGAGAGATCCTCTTTTTTATTTGGTGATTATGGATGTACAAAGAGAGAAAAATTGGAGGGAAAGGGAAGGGAAAATGGGGAGGAGGAGGAGGAGAAGAAGAAGAAGAAGAAGAAGAAGAAGAAGAAGAAGAAGAAGAAGAAGAAGAAGAAGAAGAAGAAGAAGAAGAAGAAGAAGAAGAAGAAGGAGATGATGATGATGATGATGATGATGATAAAGGAAGGAAGGAAGGAAGGAAGGAAGGAAGGAAGGAAGGAAGGAAGGAAGGAAGGAAGGAAGGAAGGAAGGAAGGAAGGAAGGAAGGAAGGAAGGAAGGAAAGAAGTAGAGAAGGAGGAGGGGAGGTGGAAGAAGGAAGGAGGTAGGGAAGAGGGCAGTCAAAAGGGAGAAGAGGATAGAGGAGGAGACATGATGTGGCTAATCATGATAAAAAATCTGAACACAGATTGACTTTATTCCCTAGTAACCTTCCAGTTTCTCCTCAACTTTCAAAAGAAAAAAGTATAGTAGACTTATTTCCTGAAAGTGTTTCTTGCAGGTAAATAAATAGAATCTTAAGAATCTTACTGAAGATGAATAATATAATAAAACAAAATTTAAAATAAGTATACTAAGTATAAGTACATATATATATATATATATATATATATATAATACAAATGAAGTATACAATAAAACACTAAAGCACTGGACCAGGTTTCTATGTATTCCTACCAATTCTGACTTGTTCATTGACTAGTTATGTTTTAGACAAAAATTTTCCTTATTTATGTGTTATATTTTCTTTTCCTGGAAAAAAATTCCTGTCATTAAACATTTTAAAAGTGTTTTGAAATCTTAAATACATAAGCTATATGGATATGCAATGATAGTACTGATCACATTGCTTAAGTTCTCTTTTTTTGAGAATATATATTCTTTTTTGCGTTGTTTCAAGACACATAAATTACCATGATGATCAATAAGTAGGTAACGAAATGAATTAACTTTCAGAGGAGGTCAACAAGTTGACTAATGTGCTGTAATAAAAGGCAGCTTTGAATGTTATTAAGTCACCAATATATAATGTCTTTAGTTTGTTTAGCATTAATTGGATTCCACACTTTAAAAATGAATTTTGATTTTATAAGTAGAAAGATTATAATGATGATGACTGGCTCTCAAAATTCAGTTATCCTTACACTACTTCCATCAGCAACAAAGAGTCTAAACAGGTAACACAGTTCAACTATTTGAGGCTTTGCATATGCCAGAATCAAGCAATTTGCAAAAACATAATCCTTTTAGATATAAATTGGCTGGAAGATGTACAGATTCAGTTGTGCAGATTCAAACCTTATGTTTTCTTCCCTCTCTTTTTTAATCCTATTGTTAGCTGATATAATTGAATGTCACTTCAAAGCTTGCAATCTGTCACTTTCAAATTTTTTAAACATATGTCATATAATTTGATGTCACCATAGAAACACAGTACATAAGGGATACGCTTCTCTGTTGTATAGAAATTCATTGACACCTTTGTGTGTTAAGTTGTTTTACTTGGAAAATCTCTTCATAAGTCATCAATTTGATGCTTCCTCAAATGATGATCACAACCCATCCATCCTTGCTCATCCTGTGCAACTCTTGTCTATGTGTTCCCACAAAATTCACCACAGAGGGTCCACCCTTGACACCACAAGAATAGCAGTGAAAATTCAGGTGGCTACATATTTTATTTTTGTTTTTGTCTAAAGGTTCCCATTTGTTATATTTCATAGCCTGAGCACATATTCAGCATCTCTCTCAATTCCCCTTCTTGTGATATTTTATCTACTCTTCAGAAAATATTTAGTTTCATGTTGTGCAGCAACTAGAAGAATATCAGTATTAAAAATGAAAATTGTTTCTGGTAGACTCTTGAAACATTTATTTTGGGAGTAATAATCATTTTAACAAGGTTGAGATTTAGAATGTAATTTCTGAAGTGAAAAAAATTATTCTTTGTGTCTTTTTATAAAGATAAATTTGAAATTAGCTTCTATTTCCACTCTGTTCCAACATTCGATAAATTATCTAGCACTTCCTGTCCTTCCTCATAATAATAATAATAATAATAAATACATATATATGCATACATATAGTATAAACAGGTATGCTTATATGGAAGGTACATATACATATATGTATTTCTATACATACATATCTATATCTATATTAGCAGGAAATTCTCAAATCTCATATTCTACTTCTCATATCCAATTCTTAGTTTACTTCAGACATTGTTCTTTATGCCAAGGAAGATACAAAGACTTTTTTACAAAAACAAAATTTGCCTAGTATTTTGCAAATTTTTATTTTCAAAATTCCTTTCTCTGTTTGGGATTATATATCCCAGAACAACAATATTTTTCTATTTTCATCTAATGCTTTTTTCATCTCATGTTGGAAAAAAAAAGAAAATATGTCTGTGTGATTTGAGTGGTTTCATTAAATTTCTGTCCCTCCCCCTTCTCCGTCTCAGTCCAGAATGGACTAAACTACCATCAGGTGATTAAATTAGTCCATGATAGAAAATATTTTCATAGTATGATTATACTCTGGATGCTACTTTTTTTAAATTAATGGATTGTAAATTCCTTGAGGCCTGGCCTTCTTCTACATTGGATACATTGTTCTATACAAATATAAGTGTTTATTTTATGGAATCATTGCTATAAAATCATATTGCACTTTTAAGTCAGGACATGAGACTTTTTTGTTTGATTATTTTTGCTTTTATTTTCTTTCTAATATAAAAATATTAGGTGTATTGTGCATTAAATGGCTCCCATTTTGACCAAACACTTCAGTAAAAGTAAAATGACATGACAATCAGAAAAGTATGAGTAATTTCAGTTTACTGCGGTGGAGATGGAGGCTAATTAGTTAGCTCAAAAGTTGTTTGAAAAAGTCTCAATAATAATGATCTCTCTCCTATTATTTCTATGCCATCATTTTCATAATCTTTTACTTTTCTTTCTCATAATGTTTATAGAAGATCATATGGAATTTCAGTTCTGGCATTTCCCTCTTTCCTTGTTTTTATCTCAAAGGTTTGATTTAAAATCCAGACACATTCTGGATTTACCTTCATTGCTTTTGTACCACACAGAAAAGCCGTCATATACTCTTTTCGAAGACATTAAAAATTTCTTCCCCGTTCATAACTAAATCCAAAGGTCGAATATACAACTACCTGTTTTATTTTGAGAAGTAGCTAGGTAATTAATGTGTGTGTGTGTGCATTTGTGTGTGTGTGTGTGTGTGTGTGTGGGTGTGTGTGTGTGTGTATGTGTGTATGTGTGTGTATGTGTGTGCTTGTATTTGAGCAGGAAGGTGGACTGGTATTAAGTGTGCTAAATTTGTTTAACTTATGATCAATATCAGACTCATGGCTCGGGGTAAATGGTGCATCCTATAATTATGCCTCCTAGATCTAAAACCACTTTAGAAGTACAATATTAGAGCAGTCATGGTGTTGTAGGATTGAGCTCTTTTCTTTCTCAAAAATTAATCTCATATTACATAAATATATTTTGAAAACACATATACATAGAACCATTTTCCCATATATTTTGACTGATGAGCCAAATTACATTCTGTCAACTAGTATTATCTTTGTCAAAATACCTCATACATGAAATAAAAGGGAGACAATTTTAAGTTAAAGATGATTTATGAAAGAAAAAAAGTGTTATAAACTTTTAGAGGTGTGATAAACTACCTTATGAGTAAGCCTTCTGAATAAAAGGAGACATAGCTATATAAACACTTACAAATGAAAAAATACATGTTCATATATATGGGTCTGTGTATATATAGAAATATATTATACATAGGAAAATTTTTTTCAAATTATTCACTAAATAAATATAAAAATTGTATTTGACAAAACACAAAATATTAGAGATATGATTAACAATTTTAATATACATGTGTATGGATATTTGTACATATATACACACATTTTCATTTACTATTGATATGCTTTATAAAAATGTAAATACTTGTCATGAAATTATACTTTGTGTTCTTTAAGTAGACAGTTTATACTAAGGATCATAAAATATTTAAATTTGAACAGAGCCTTAAGGGCATATGCTCTATCCATTCAGACCCTGGTAAAGGAAGCTTAATTCCTTCACCCAAAAGACCCAGGCCCTCTCACCCTACTTTATGCTCCTGAGTGGTTTAAATTTAGTTCCTCAATATATTTTCCCAGGGACCACTACATTTATGAAATAGAGATTTGTCAACTCCATTTTTAAATGTTGCTGCCCCTCTTTCATCTTCCTCAGACAAGAATGGATCAGAAGATTTTCTCCATTAAAGTCCTTGGCAATATCAAAGGATTCATCATTTGAAATAGATACAATTTTGTTAATGAAAATCAAAATAAGAAGGCACATTGTCATCATATTAGGCATTGTACCCTAAGGAACACTGGGCCTTGTAGCAGTCACATGCTCTAGGTCTTGGGTTTCCCTATTGGAATGTAAGCAACTTGATGACAAGGGCTGACTTACTTTTCTATTTGTATTATCAGAATTTTCAACAGTAGCTGGTATAAAGAAAGTGCTTAATAAATAATTTTCATTAATTTGCTAATTCATTCACTCATTTGTTCACTCCAACATCCATTCCAAACTAAGAATCCCTTATATAGTAACAAAGCAAAAGAATTATACTATACAATAAAGTAGTATGAAAACATTGTGGGTTAACTTGCAGTCTGTCCTCATGTACAGGTTATATTTAAATATCAAGACTGGGAAAAGTTCTGAAATAGTAAGAAATAATTGGTACATTTTTAAATGAGCATGTTTACACATCAATTAACCAAGCTATTAATTTATTAAGTGAAGTGTTTTGACTTCATGAAATTCAAGGGATAAAGGAAAATGCTTTGGAGTTTAGCAATACTTAAAATTAATTTTGTTTGTTCTTTTTTTAATTTACTAACCAAGGTTAATTAAATGCATAGTTTCTTACTCTAAAAACTGAAATCTAGGTGCCAAGTCTTTTTAAAATGATAACCCATTACTTGTTTTTAAAATAGAAATAATTTATAGTTACTAATTGTTCTCTATTCAGCCATTAGTGAATATTATTTCCATTCATTTGAATTTCTTCTCATGATTTTGAGAACAAGGACTGCAAAAGTGAACTCTCAGGTGCTAGTTCCTTTGGATAAAGAATTTTAGTTGTATGGATTTGGTTAGGAGTTCACTATAGACTTTCATACTCCAGTTGTCATAGAACAACCTAACTGTGATTGAATTGTAATCCAAATTTAGCTTTGCTCACTGATCCCAGCCTCTTGGTTGATCCCTGGGGATATTATATAGTATGAAGGCCTAATTCGCCTTATCATTTTCAAGGACAGAATCCCACCCTAATGGTACACTGAACAAGATGAGTTCTTAAGAGAGCTGCAGGATTTGGATAACTATAAGAAAGTATTAAATTAGAAAAACAAAAGGTAAAAAGACTTCACTTTTTTAGATGAGACAAATATTTGAAATTCATAGACTATTGTTTAACCAACATGAATTTCATATACACATTCACCATCACACAAATATCTTTTATGTGCTCACTTTTATTCCTTCCCTTTCCCCACCTCCAAAATTTATTACCAAAGAAATGGAAACTTTTGGATGTTAAATATTCGCTGGCTATCTAAACAGATGTCATTTTAAAAAATTCATTTTATTTTTTTGTTACATTTTCAGTTCTGTGCTGTCTTCTTTCCTTCCTTCTCCCTGCTCTCTAAAGAACACTATTTCATTCTCTCCCTCTTGATCTCTCTCTCTCTCTCTCTCTCTCTCTCTCTCTCTGTCTCTGTCTCTGTCTCTCTCTCTCACACACACACATGCACACACACACACACACACACAAAGCTATACTATGTATATTTCTATTTATCACTTCTTTCTCTGGAGTCATCTTCCTTCATGGGTTTTAGTTGTTTTGAATATTTCTAATACTCACAATAGCTTAGTCATTTAGTTATTCTTCAAAGAATATTTGTTACTGTATATGATGTTTTCTTGGTTCTGCTCATTTTGTGTTTCATAATTAATTTTTTTCAAAACGTAATCTGCTTATCATTTCTTATACCATATTAGTACTCCATTAATATCATGCAATGTTTTCCCCATTTGATAGACATCCCCTCAATTTTCAGTTCTTTATTACCACAAAGAGAGCTACTATACATATTTTAGAACAATGGGTTCTTTTACTTTGATTACTTTGGAAGATACACTTAATGGTAATCCTGACAGGTTGAAGTTTCAAGTTTCAAAATTCTTTTGGGTGTAATTCCAACTTGCTCTCCAAATGGTTTGACCAGCCCACAGTTCCACTAACAGTGCAGTAGTGTGCCAATTTTTCCATATTCCCTTCAAAGTTTGTTATTTTCCTCTGCTGTCATTTTAGCCAATCTAATAAGTGTGAGATGAAATCACAGTTGTTTTAATGTAAATTTCTCTCATTTTCCCCATCTTTTATTTTATCCAGTCTTATATGTTTGAGAAATCTCAAAGTTGTTTTCATTTATATTTCTCTAATAAATAATGATGTAGAGCATTTTTTTATATGACTGCATATAGCTTTGAATTATTTATTTCAAAACTGTTTTTTATGGCATTTGACCATTTATCATTTGGAAAATGACTCATTCTTATATATTTGGCAAAGTTCTCTATATATTTGAGATATGAGACCTTTATCTGAGAAACTGTATATAAACATTTTCCCTCAATTTTTAACTTCTCATCTTATCTTAGTTTTATTGATTTTATTTGCCCAAATACTTTATAATTTATTGTAATAAAAATTACCTATTTTATATCTCAAAGTGTTCTCAATCTCATTTTTCATAAATTCTTCTCTCCTCCCCAGAGGAATTTCCCTGATAATAGTTTGCCTGAGTTTCTGGGGAAACAATGCCCACACCACTAGTGACTGGGGCTTGGGACAGTACTTTTTCTTTTTAATTTTTTTGAACATCTTGGCTTGGAACACCTTCCATACCTTTAAACATCTTGGACACAGAACTATTATATAGTTAAGACATGGAAGCCTGCTGTTGACTCAGTATTAGCAGCCTGTCCAGTACAGGTGCTGCTAATTATCCTCATCATGACCTTGGAAGAAACTGCACTTATCTCTACAAAAGCCCATTAAGGCTTCTTGCAAAAGTTATGGAGTGGGGAAGTTATTTGATTTTAGCACCCAATCTTTGAAGCCATAAGGAGAATATTATAGAGAAAAAAAATAATTAAATATATAAGCAAAAATAATTTCAACAAACTATACCTAGTATAAATAGTTCTTCTCTTGAGAAAAGCAGTCCTCAAAATTCAAGGTCACATTGATGTTTATGTATACAGCAAGGAATAAATAGATTGAACCTCATACAGAGATTTGCTCCATCACTTGGCCTTTATAGAAATGTATATACACTTAATACTAATTACTAAAATGGCATATTAATAATTAGTGTACATATCTAATTGTGATGTGGGCTTCAGCAGTCATATAAGATAATGGCCAATAAAACAGTCACTCGGGACACAAACCAATATTATTTCAATGATTCTGTTGTTCCTTCTAATGGACTGTACTACTCTATGAGTAGGATGTATGTTAGTACGATGAGATAAATTGCATAGCTAACATTTATTTGCCTGTTCTTGAATTGAAAAAATTGATAACACATAAAATATCATTTTTGTTTACCAAATGTGAGTGTCAAATTGGAATCTAGACACCTCAAGTTTGTTGCAGTTTGAGATCTGAAGACCCCAAGTTTCCCTTTTTTGTCACATGAGAGTTTCTTAGGGAGGGAGATCCCAGATTCATGAGTTGCAGACTAACAATAGACCTTAAAGTATTTGGTGGTCCCAGTTAGGTGGTACTAGTAGACCCAATCAAATATGAAGTACCCTTTGGTCCTGGTAGCTTCTCCCATTGTGTCAAAGTCCTTTCTCAGATAGCCAAACTCTTGACTGGATCTTTCTCTTTTGTGTCTATTGTAAAACATCAGCCTATCCCTGATAAAATAATCCTGTCTACACTACAACTCCTCATTTCTTTGTAGCCATTGTAAAGCCAATCAATCATATTTCCCTTTTTCCAGATCCCTAAGAGACACATAAGTTCCCCAAATTTTATGGGACTTCAGAGCTATCATCTCCCATGGTGATACTCCCAGGGATACTGTAGTCAAAGTACCAATCCATAAGTTTACCTAGGGTTTTTTTAATTGGATAAATGAACAAAAAACAGGATGTAGTCATACATAAGTTTAGATTAATGATGAAGCAATGAAGGTAAAAATGGATCCTCATTATTGAGCATTGTTATCAATATTCTGTTTCTTCTCACACTAGAATATTCCTCTCCCTTTTGGTACCTCTATTTTTGGAAGGAATCTCAGGTCTGCCAAAACTGACTTCTCTGACTTCAAAAGCTTTTCTTTCTCTGGGTATTCCAAGAGTCCCCCCCCTCTTTTTTTTTTTTACTTCTCTTTTGTTATCTTTTTACACTCATTAAAATGTAAACTGCTTGAGGGCAGAGACAGAGACTGGCTTCCTTTTTGTTTGAATTTGCATCCCCAAGAGTTAGCCCAGTGCCTGGGAGATAGATGCTTTTAATAAACAGTTTGTTGTTGTTTTCCTTTGCTTTGCCTTGCTATGAACAGAATTCTAGAATAACATTCCAGAAAGTCAATCCCTTGGACTACCTTAGAGATGAAACACAAAAGGTAACCTAAGGAGGTGGGCAGCAGTAAATTAGCAAGGAGTAATCCTGGCCTATTAATCTTCTCTACTCTGAAAATGAGTTGAAAATTAAAGGTATCCTTCAAACATGAATTGAGAACTTAGTGGATATAAGCTTTGGGAGGAGAAAAGAAAACCAGTCAATTGAAAATTGAAAGAAATTGAAGAAGGTTGACATAAAGAATTCCCATGAATGATAGTGCCCACCAAGAATATATCATCTTTTCACTCCTCTAAGAAAGCTAGGTCAAGCTGTCAGCCTAAGACAGGTGATGAAACTGAGGTTCACTAAAAAGCAAAGAATTATCAGAAAGGGTTATGGTTAAAATTAGGAATAGAGACTGTACATGTATGAAAAGGTCAGCTATTTGGCACAATGGATAGAATGATGGTCTGAAGTAAGGAAGTCACCATCCTGAGTTCAAATCCAACCTTAGATACTCTTCCAGTATAGAGTGAAGACCTCCCTTGTCAAGGCAAGGTTCAGGGGAGACAGCAGATGTAATGGAGAAAAGATTTGGGGATGGTAATGAGAACAGGATCTATGAGAGGGTGGCTGATGTTTAGGGTTGGCTCAGAGAGAGGAGAGGGGGTGGGAAGATTTTTCCCCTTCTGCCTTCTCTCCTTAGCTATGGATGCTTTCCCAGATTTGCTCTTGTCTCTCTTGTCCCCCCTCCACTACTCAAGACAAAAGGGTCTCTCCTTGATCTGTTCACTCACACTTGATTCATAGCTTGGGGAAAAGATAACTATTTTAATGTCAACTCAATCAGGGTATTACAAAGGAATAACTGTTGGAGAAAGAATAGGAAAGGAAAGTGGGGAAAAAAGGAGGTCCTTATCTCTATATAAAACTTTTTTCCCTCCCTCCTCAAGTTTTGGGGGAACTCAGGCCTTGGCAGACTGAGGCCCCTGAGGGAATGTCCTGAGGGAAAGTCAAGTTGACTCACCCTGGGTTTGGCCCCTTGGCCTCAGTTCAGACCCAGTGCAACAGGAGCTGAAATAAAGTCTGACAGAGATTTAAAATAACTATCTTGGGTTTCTCTTCAATAGTCTCTTTTTTTTTAAACCCTTACCTTCCATCTTGGAGTCAATATTGTGTATTGGCTCCAAGGCAGAAGAGTGGTAAGGGCTAGGCAATGGGGGTCAAGTGACTTGCCCAGGGTCACACAGCTGGGAAGTATCTGAGGTCAGATTTGAACCTAGGACCTCCAATCTCTAGGCCTGGCTCTCAATCCACTGAGCCACCCAGCTGCCCCCTCAATAGTCTTTTTCAATTAAGAAATGTTGGGGGGAAGGATTTCCAGTCAAAAACAGGAAAAAGTGGGTAACCTTCAGGACAAAGTCTTATTCAACTTTCTCTCTTTGGTTTCTCCAGACTGTGAGATCAACTGCTCTTCCAGCCACAATCTTCTGCTCCTCCAGATTCCAATCTCATGGGGTCCCTCCCCTGTCGTGGTGATCAGTTCCACCCACTCTTCAGACTGGCACTTTTTCTTTGGTGCCAGATTCTGTTACAATATTTAGCTGTATGACCATGGACAAATCCCTTAACTTTTTTTTTTTGCCTCAGTTGCCTCATCTGCCAAATGAGTTGGAGAGAGAAATGACAAACCAGTATATTATCTTTACCAAGAAAACACCAAATGGGGTTATGGAGATTCAGACATGTGTGGAGAGAAAATAATTAATTTTTTCTTCTCAGGGTGGACCTCCATCCTAGACCCATTAGGAAATGAAAGGCTGTTTAGGGTTTCAGAATAAGACCTGAAGGACATTTCATTATTGCCATAGGTCCAGTGAGTTGGGAGACTTCATATCTCAAAGAAGAAAACCATTAGGTATCCTACCTCCTTATTTCCTCTGACCTTTAGGAGCTAGAGGAGTCCCTCCTGAGGACATGATGATCCTTCCATAGCCTTCACCCCATCCCTATCCCTGGGATGAAGCTCATACTATGTAACTTCTTGTTTTCCAATTGGGTAGACATTCATGACTAACTTATAAGTTCAGCCCCCAGACCATGGGGTATAGAACAGAGTGGGTAAGTGTCTTGCATCAAGAATATATAAAATGCTTGTATCTGCACTCATAAATTGCACATTGACTTTAGGGTGATGTCCCCTTTCTCATGAGGAAGAATAAAGACTTCATCTTCTACTATTGACTTTCTGACTCCAGGTTTGTAGATTATAATTCCATTGGTTGGTCATTTTATTTCATCCCACTCAGACAGGACTGAAAAATGGCTGAACAACAACAAAAGTCCAAAAAATTGAGTCATAGCAAGTCAATCAGTGACTACTTTCAATTGCTCTGGGATAAGGAACAAAGGGATAAATACTCTATAAATTCATCCTATTTCTAAGTATATATTCACATATACACATGAACATATATGTGTGTATTGTTCTAATAAATTAAAATAGTTTCTTTTATCTTATAGTAACTTTCCTTTGGGAAAATCCTAACCTTCTTGTGGATGACTAAAGCTAAAATAAACTTTCCTATACTTGCTGGAGTTTATGCAAAAGCTTTTCTTGAAACCTGATAGACTAGCTTTTGTGTTGACTGCATTTATTCTAATTTATGGGACACATCAGATAGAGGAGGGGCAGATGCAGGTAAAAATCAGCAAGTTATGATTGCTGATACCTTCCTGAAATGTTTTCTCTTAAAGATTTCAAATATTTCTGGTTAAGATATTTTATTTATTTAGGATGTAAAAGCTAGACATTCACTTTGTTCAATAGTCCTATCCTGGTAAAAGGCACATAATGATGAAAGAAAAGGGGACAAGGACTGGAACTTTGTTTTAATTGGTATAGGGCACTTAAATGAGAAAGTAACCTCTGTTGGAATAGATTGATACATCCTTACTTATACTATACAGACTTAAATGACTTTCTTGGAGACACAGAAAATATGTCAGAGAAAGGACTTGAACTTAAATCTTTCTGACTGAGGCTAGCTTTGTAGCTACTTTGCAATATTGACTCTAAGTAAATATTCAAGGAAGTGCTCAGAAAATACAGGAAAATTTAGCAACTAATATTTGAAAATGAAAGAACAAAATAATCAATAAATATGTGTATATTGGCACTGTGTTAGGTCCTGAGGACACAAGTGACAAAGTCTTTGCTTTAGGGAATATTCTTTCAATCCTGGGAGACCACATAGACTAAAAACAAATTGATAATAGGGAACTCAACCCTGAGTGCCTAATGGTGAGCCATCAAAGACACATGTACTCAGTGTGAAACAGTGGAAACTCAATAATTACTTGTTGATTTGGCTGAAGTAAAAAAAAAACAATTTCTCTAGACATGTAAGAGGAAATTTATCACTACCTGTTTCAACTTTATTAAAACAGAAGAAACTTATACACTAAGAATGTAATGATTTATACCACAACTTCCCTCTTCCCCCAGAAATCAAAATGTATAGGGGAGAAAAATATTAAGTTGTCCCATCTACTGCATTAATTGGTATACATTTACAGCTATATTTCCTGTCTAAATTACACACACATACACACACCACAAACTTTGGCATTTAATTCTTATATATCCCCTTGTAGTATAAGTTAGCACTATTATATCATGGATTGAACCAGGAAGGCATATCAAAAGCTATCTAGTATAAGACATTAATTGTACAGGGAAAGAGGAAGGGAATAAGCATGCATAGATTACCTATTATGTAAAAAACACCATGTACACTTTATAAATATTACCTTACTTCATCCTTAGAACCTTGAGAGATAGGTACTATCATTATCATCATTGTATGTTTGAGGGGACAGAGGCAGGCAGAGGTTAAGTGACTTAGCCAGGGTTACAGAACTCATAGATGTGTGAGGTAATATTTGAACTCAGGTCTTCCCAATTTAAGTTCCAGTGTTTTATACACTGTTCCACCTACCTGCCTCAATTTATAGTTGAGGAAACAAAGTTCCAGGGGGTTTCAATTACGTTCACAACGTCACTCTGATAGTTAGGTCATAGGTAGTATATGAACCCAGAATCTTTCAACTCCAATGAAAGTGCTTTTTCCTCACTATATCACAAGTGCTCTGGGCAAATAGCTATGAAACCCCTTATTTTTCTTTCCTATCTCCTTCTTGCATGGATGACCAGGAGCTAAAGAACACAGCCTGCTTCTTTGAGTGAAGCTGTGAAAAGTAGGCATGAGGAATGCTGTTGATTCAATTTTATTCAAGCAGCATTTATTGAATCCTTATTATGTGTTTAGGCAGTTGGGTTGGAATCAGGACTCATCTTCATGAGTTCAAATCTGGCTTCAGATACGTAATAACCATGTAACCTTGGGCATGTCCCCTAACCCTATTTGCTTTGATTCCTCATCTATAAAATGGTCCAGAGAAGGAAATGGCAAAATATTCTAGGACAGTGATGGTGAACCTATGGCACAGTTACCAAAGATGTCACACAAAGCACTCTCTGTGGGCACTTGGCCACCCTCTCTCCTCACCTCCATCCCCAGAGTTCACTATTAGAAACTAGAGGGATTTGGCAGAACTTTTCCCCTCTCCCTCTCCACAGTGCCTGATGATATTTTTTCCACACCCTTTATCCCTCTGCCCAGTAGCCCAATGGGAGTGCACAGGGGTAAGGTAGTGTGAAGATTAAATTTAACTCTCCCCTGATTGTGAAAATGAAATTAATTAACTCTCTCCTGATTGTGAAGATTAAATTGTAACCCCTGCCTATTTTTAGATTTAATCACCAAAGGTGTAAACACCACATTTATACTTGAGTGGGGGAGGTTTATGACCCATGTGTGTGATAGTGGGTGATGAATCAGAATTGACTGCCTCCTGGGCAGTCCTAAAGCTGGACTTCAACTGTGATTGGTAGATGGAGAATTAGGGGAAGACATAGGAAGTGGTGCAAAAGAAAGTGTCTTTAAAATAAAGAAAGTATCTGGAAGAACTTCAACCTCTTTGGAGGTCTGAGTTGGAGTTGGAGGCTGGTGAAGAATCTGCTGATTGGACCTGAGATCCTGTACTTGGTGAGACTCTTCTTAAATCTCTCCCTTTGGACTGGCATGTGGTGAGTGAAAAAGCTGACTCCTTTCCTAGATTTCTGAAAAAAAAAAAAAACCTAGCCTCAGGAGAGACTTACTTCTTGAGAGAGACTTCCCCAGGTCCTTGGCTTTGCCGAGGCCTAAGGACTAGCTCTCCTTACCCAGGTTGAACCAGGGACTTGGAGCAAATACATAGTATTTAAACTACATATCTTACCCTATCCTCTCTCTGATTTTCTTACTTCACTCTTTCTACATTTTGTAAATAAATTGTAAATAAATCTCTTTGGAAGAAATTAAATTCCTGGTGACCACACTCTTAAATAATCTGGTCTAACCCTTTTAAAAATAATCCCTTTCCCCTTACAGTAGGCAGCTCATAGGCTTGAGCCACTTGAGCCACTCTCCTCCCCCTCCATATACTTGCTGAGGACATTCCTCATGTCACCTCCACCTCCACCCAGAAGCCCAATGGGAGCACTTTCTTCTTTCTCTTGTGAGGTAAGGGGGCAGGGCAGGGCATGGCACTTCTTCTCTAAAAGGTTTGCCATTACTGTTCTAGGATCTTTTCCAAGAAAACTGCAAATGGAATTAAGAAGAGTTAGACATGAACAACAACAACAAAAAAACAACAACTGAACAACTATTATGTTTTGGGCAGTAGGAATAAAATAATGAATCATTGACATGATTCCTGCATTTATAGAACTTACTTTTTAGTAGAGAAGAAAAGATATAAACAAAAAAAGATAATAAAAATAATTATATTAGAAACACAACAGAGAAGTTAAAAAACTTATTATTTGATATATCTGGGAAGGGAGAGAGAATTTCTATCTAAGAAATCAGAGAATTCCAGAATTCCACAGAGAAATGATAACTAAGCTCAATCCTAAGAGATGGTAAAGATTTCAAGAGGATGGATGATATTTGGAACAGTAGAGTACATTTCGTATATTGAAGGCATCTTTGGCAAAGTTACAGAGGTTGGAGAAGAAAGCAGAAAAAAAGAGGGCTAATACGGAGCACCCCAGAATTACTATGATCATAACCACCCTTTTATGAGGGGAAAAAGTGGGTTTATATTTTCAGTTCTCTACTGTTCACTCTTAAAGACTGAATATTAAACATATATACTGTTTAATTGGATTTAATTAAAACTGAATAAGTAAAAAATAAAGTATGCTTTTATTCTGATGGATTATTCATGTGTGTGCTTTCATTTACCCAATCATGTTTATGTAGTCTTTGATGATACAAGGGAAAATATTTTAATTTTTACATAAAAAAGAATAAGAAAATATGTATGTTACAGTGACATGGATAAAAAATTTTCTTTTTGAAAAACAGATGAGTTGTGATGTGGTAACAATTTCTAAAAATACTACTACAAATCTCAGAAATCCAGGTCTACAAAGCCTTTTTTATTATTTTTAAAATCTTTACCTGCCTAATTATCAATACTGTGTATTGGTTCCAAGGCAGAAGAATGGTAAAAGCTAGGCAGTAAAGGATGAATGATTTTTTTCAGTCACATAGCTTAGAAGTGTCTGAGGTCATATTTGAACTCAGAACCTCCCATCTCTAGAACTGATTCTCAAACCACTAAACCACCCATCCCTTCCCCAACTCCAAAGGCCCTTTAAAAATCGAGTTAAATCTGCTCCAAAATAGGAATGCTATTACCAATGTCTCCACCGCCTCTCCATACAAAATTGAATTAAAGAATTCCAGTGATAAAGAACTCACTGCCTCTTCACACAGATCCCATTCTGCTTTCAGAAGCTTTCAATTATTACTATTTATTTTTGCTTCAATGAGAGTTCAAATTTATAAAAAAAAAACTTTTACATACACTAACATTTATTTTTCATAAGTCTATGAAGAAGTAGTCAAGGTAGATCTTAGGACAGTAGTAAAATCAAACTTAGAAAGCTATAGTGACTTGTTATTGGATCATAGATTTAGTAGTGGAAGATAGCTTAGAGACCAGTGAGCCCCAACTCTTCATTTTACAAAAGATTACACTAAGGCAAAGAGAGAATAAATGATTTGTCCATGGTCATATACAATTAATAAATTGCAAGCATGGAACTCAAAGCACTAAGACACACTTTTTCATTGATCATACATTTAGTAGGTAGGGTAGAGGTAAAGGAGGGACTGAGACTTAACTTTTCCAAATAAAGTTTAGGGTCCCTTCTATTATGTTTTTGTATTTGAATCATTTCTGTTGTGTCTGACTCTTCGTGGCCCCATTTGGAATTTTCCTGGCAATGATACTAGAGAGGTTTGCCATTTCCTTTTCTATCTCATTTTGCAAATGAGGAAACTGAGGTAAACAGGGTTAAATGACTTGCCCAAGGTCACACAGTTAATGTCTAATGCCAGATTTTAATTCATGAAGATAAATCCTCTCTCCAATTTGCCATTTAGCTGTCACTTCCTTCTACTATACCTTGCTAATAATTCATGTATATTGTCTTCATTTTAAATGCTTACCTTCAGTCTGAAAAGCCATGTCATGTTTGGGTTCCAAGAAGATGGGTAAAGGCTAGGCAATGGGGGTTTAGTGACTTGCCTAAGGGCCACGCAGGTAGGAAATGTCTGGAGTCAGATTCAAACCGAGGAACTCCCAGCTCCAGGGCTGGCTCTCTATCCACTGGGCTAACTAACTGCCCCATATATGTATATATTCTTAATGCTGGTGAGATCTTACACACACACTATACTTTGTGTCAATTTTTATCGGTAATGTTTACATGTGTGTGTGTGTGTGTGTGTGTGTGTGTGTGTGTGTGTGTGTGTGTGTGTTCTGGACTTGCAATCCAGGCTCGATTTTCATATTTGAACAATCAGCAGGTATTGTGAATGTGTACTATCATGACTACTTATAAGCTAAAAGGTGACATCGAGGTAGGAAGACTTTAAAGACAAAAGCCTGAGCATCTGAGGATGTCTCGATGAGGAGGGTGGTGACATAATGCAGATGGGCCTGGCTGTGGAGACAGAAAAAACTGGCTGTGTGACCCTGGGTAAGTCACCAAACATTTTTGTATACTAAATATTACTCTCTAAGACCATAAGTTGCAGAACAATGACCAATTTGAATGAATAGGGTTTCCTTACTTGGAATAACATTTTTTATGCCAATGAAAAATCAGGTGCAGTCTATATGCATATACATATGCACCTAAATCTATATATAGAATATATATTTATACACACTTACACACAAGTAGCTTAAAATGATGATTTATACCTTTATAATAGCTAGTATGTAATATCATTTTAAGGTTGGAAAAGCACTTTACACATGTTTTCATTTTAGTTTTGATTATTTAGAGAAGAATACATGTTAGAGTAAAGTACTAGGCATTATGGAAGGATATAAAAGATAATAAAGATAAGATTAGCATGAAATGATTTTACATTCTTTCTCACTCACTGTATTAACTTGGAGAAGTCACATGATCTCTCTGATCCTCAGTTTCTTTATCTGTATAATAGGGATAATAATATCTATTTTGAGTACCTAGGCAGCACAATAGATAGAATGCTGGGCCTGTAGTCAGGAAGAATTTTCTTCCTGAGTTCATATCTGGCTTGAGACACTTATTAGCTTGACCCTGGGCAAGTTGCTTAACCCTGTTTACCTTAGTTTCCTCATCTGAAAAATGAGTAAGAGAAGGCAAACTACTCCCGTCTATTTATCAAGAAAATCATGAATAGGTTCTCAAAGATTGTAACCAGACTGAAATGACAGAAAAACAATAATATGCATTTCAAGACAGGTATGCCAACAAACCAACCAACCCTAAGGATCAAATGAAAAAATATATATGAAGTTCTTTTCAAAATGTAAAGTGCTTGTTTAATATGTTATGATGATGATTTAAGTACTAAGGTCATTAATACTAAAATTGGTCATTACTACAAGCTCCGTTCTTGATAATATAGAAATCCAAAAGTAGTTCATTAGATCCTGACTATAATGAAGTTGCTATCCATGAATATCTAAACATACAATATTGGTTGGATCTGGTACCCGCACCATTGTTTCTCTTTTCATTTTTTCTTTATTAATAGACTATCTAAAATAAGTTTATTAAAAATATCCCCATATTGTGTACCTGTTTCTCAGCTTCCTCTATTCCTGGCCTAGGTCAATTGAGTGTGACATTCCCAGCTCTGGATACAAATGGTCTCCAGTGAATGCTGCAGAAATAAGAAATTGGCCCTCTTGACATCAAGGTCATAGGAAAAATCAAAATCCTTTGACAAAACAAGGGAGAAATTATGTTCCTAGTGACAGAAAGCAATAGATATTTTCTGAATTGTTTTAAGCTTCAAGGAAATTAAGAAAAAACCTATGCTCCTATGGGCAGTCACAGAAAAACAATAATATAAATTTTTTTCATGTCTAAGTATCATTATTTGTCCCCATAATAATATAAATTCTATAAATGTTCCATGTTGAAGCACTAAGATTCTTAAGGTAAAGATCTTTTATTTGGTTTGGGCCTTAAAAATTTTCAGTGGTCTCTTTGATCTTGGAGGGGGGGAGTCAATATTCAGAAATTGAATGAAAAAACACTCAAAAAAGAATTATCAGAAATAAGAACCACAGCAAGTTTCATTTCTGAGAGATAATTTTTCCCCAACATCCTGGAGCTACAATATGGAAGAATCACAACATTTGTAGTTGGAAGCAAACAGGAAGATTAAGCTTCTTTATTTTACATATGGAGAAACTGAGTCTCATATAGTCAAAGTGACTTGCACAAGGTCACATTGGTGCTAAGTAGGAAATCCATTATATTATTGTAAGTGTTAATTCTACATCCACCATTTCCCCCTACTAAACTATATTGGGTTAGAAGTCATGACTATCAAATCAATAAAATATCAGGAAGAGGGAGAATGCAAGAGCAACCCAGATCCATCCAGAGTTGTTTGCAGTAGTCAAATAAGGTCTGTGTAAGTTCTCCTCTGAATGTTTTATATCTTAGATCCTTTATTTCACGTCAACTTCTACCTAACCTTGATCAAATCCTCAAATTCTTTGCTCCTCTATTCAATTCCTGAGTTTGGAAAATTTTCCCTTCATCACAACTTGACTCCTCTAATTTTTGTGCAATAGTTTCATTCACTAACATTGCATATTTTCACTTGAATATCTGATAATTGACTCCACTACTAGATTGTTGCCAGACAAATGACATAAGTGAAAGATCTTGCCTTCAGCTACCATCTCTTCTTGCCCAAATCTGGATTCCAGCATCTAAACTCTCCAATGTATTGTCTTATGAATTCAGTAAAAACTTTAAATCTTAGATACCTTCATGTGAAGAAATAATATAAAATTTTCTCCATTTTAAATTTTAGATGTAGCTGAGTCTACTTCCATGAAGTAGTTGAGAAATAAGTGGTTTAATTCTATCCATCAGCCTTTGGAGGCCAATTGTTAAGCAGTTCATTGCAAATTAATTGCTGTTTAATTAAATCTAAGTGTGGCTTTGTTTTATTTTATTTGAGAGGTACTGTGGTACTGAAACCTAGAGAAAAAGAGTTGTGAACTTTGATTCAAAAACATCTAAGTTTGAATTCTGGATCTATTATATATTAGCTGGATGAACTGTGGGCAAAAAATGCCTCTGAGACTTAATTTATTCATCTCTAAGGTTTGGATATATGCTTATTTGTGTTCTTGTTGTAAAAAGATGCTCCATAAGGAAGCTCAGAAGAGTTGTAAAAGGTGGTCCATAAGATATAAAGTGCTGTGTACATGGGAACTCTTATTCAAAAAGACTTTTGAGCAGTCTTAAAATACTTACAACAGCTAGTCTCAGTTGCATGTAACCTGAAGGATTTCTAAATATTTTAATGAAAAGATGCAATTCTGATTAAGCCTATTTAGCTTTAAATGTCAGTCTACCGAACTACTTCCCTAAAAGAGAAATATAGATACAGTCTACTTGGAACAAACCAGTGTGATAGAATGAAAGATTCAGAAGACCTGACTTGAATTCCCTGCTCCACTGTCTACTAGTTCTAAGCACATTATTTAATCCCATTAAGGCAGCATTTCTCATATGTAGAAGAAAGAAAATAATACCTGTAAAATCTGCTCCATGGGGTTGCTATATAGATTGAATGAGATAATTTTTTAAAAATCTTAGGAAGTACAAATTCCCATTGAAATGATTTACTAAATATGCTAAAATCTAGATTTGGGATCAGATGGGAGAAATATGAATTAGGAATTAATTAAATTCACTTTGCAAAAGTAGAAAACATAGGATTATATTATTAAATATAATACTTGGAGTAGTGGATATTAATTTTAATCTCTACAGATTCTTTAAAATATACATATCCAATTAAAATGATTCTCAGTTTATAAAAATCTGATTGCTACTCAAATTTCCAGATATACACAAATTGCTTATAAAGTACAACATTTCTGTTTAATAAAAGAGCAAATAAATTTCTAAAACTGAAGCACACAAGAAAAGAAAATAAGAGGAAATCTACAAAGAATAAAACAACATGAATCATGAAAAGGACTATGGGTGCCTTAGCATCTTCTCTCATCATTAGAGATCTGAGTTATTTTTAACTGCCATAAAAATAAATGACCAATGAAAACTAACCAAAAGTCATAAAAAGGGTTTTATAAATATAAGATAGTCATTTGAGATACTGTTATTGGACTTTGTGTGCATTTCCCCCTTGGATTTGTATAAAGCTGGCTGCTAAGCTGCTTGAAAAGCGATGATATATGATCTACATAAAGGGCATAAATCATTTATGAAAACGGTTTAAAGTGTAAATGACTATTCCTGATGTATACAGTATTCCCACCATTTCCTCCTCACTTCCCTTTTTGATTTTCATATTAATAAAGTCAAAACTCACAGGGATAGTAGATATGTGATGTGATGAGTGATTTTCATCACTTCATATATAATACATTCTTATTAACATATAATTTTATTAACATATAATGTAAGATGATACCCAGACAATTTTTGATGGTGACATGAAGCTTTTGGAAGATCAGAACACTTGCAGGGAGCCACTGCAAAGCATGTATAAGTACCCTTCATGAAATAAGAATTTTCACTTTTTTTTAGGTCTATTTCCTGAGGTGATAAAGGAAAAAGAGGAAAAGAAAAATAAATGTTCTATAACATTTATAGCAGCTCTTTTTGTGCTGGCAAACAATTGGAAATTGAAGAGACATCATTCAATTGGAGAATGCTTGGACAATTTGTGCTATATGATTGTGCCATAAGAAATGACAAACAAGATGATAAACCCCCTCCCCCCCAAAAAAAAACCCTGGAAATACTTATATGAAGTGATGCAAAATAAAATGAGCAGAACCAAGAGGATATTTTATACAATAATAACAATAATGTATGATAATCAACTATGAATGACAACTATTTTCAACAAGGCAAGGATCCAGGACATGTCCAAGGGACTCATGATGAAAAAGGATATCCATCACTATAAAAGGAATAGACAGTTTCTGAATGTAAATTGAAACATATTATTCTTCAATTTATTATCTCCTTGAATTTTCTCTAATATAAACAATATTTATCTTATTTCATAACATGACAAATAGGGAAAATGTATATCACATGATAATATATGTAACATCTATATTATATTACTTAATTTCTTAGGAAAAAGGAAAAAAGATTGAAACAGATTTTTGGACATAGCTAATGTGGAAATTATTTTCTCTTAGACAAGCATGTTTATTATAATTTATTACTTATTTATAACAAATTCAACAAAGGCATGAAGTAAAAAATAAAATAAAATAAAATAAAATAAAATAAAAGCACTATAGTTTGTGGGGAAAATGAATGAGAATATGTGGGGGAAATATGACTGTACAATATTTATAATTACCCAAATACCACTTCATGTTTTTTCTTCCACATAGTATAATTGTGTATACATACACATTTTTATGTATATGAATATATAGAAATAATACAATGGATGAATGAATGGCTAGTTATTTATATAGAACTATATTGAACATTCATTGGGGAATAGAAAAATAAAGATAGAGGTACAATGATACTTGTTTAGGTAAAAATGTATGCATAAAGGGACTTCAATTTATTTAAACAATTACCTATGAAATACCTTCTATGTATAAGGTCATATGCAAAGTGGTAGAAAATAAAAATATCAAAAATATCCTAGATACACAGTAACACTTACATAGAATCACATACTGAGATTAAATACTTAGGAGAGGTATACGACATCTCAGAATGGATTGAGTAGATCTAGTTGGAAGAATCAGGAAAAAAAAACTCATGAAGATAAATTTTAGTTTTAGTTTTTAAAAAATAATCTATCCCACCCACTATATACATTGAGCTTTTTATAAAAAAAAAAGGATTTAAATACATAGCTCTGTAGTCTATCACACTTTCCCATCCACATTCTAGATTCACTCCATGTGAACTCTCATCATTCCCCCAAGTTCAACTACTTATCACTATTCAAATAATTCTCAGATGAATTTTCTATCTCTACTATTGTTTGTAAGTCCAAGACCCATATTTCCCACAGTCTATAAAAGTCCTTCTACTTGGATGTTCCTCTAACCCATGTAAATTCAAGGCATCCCAAACTGAGTTCATTATCTTTCCCTTTACACTCTTGGACCTGTCGTTACCATTTCTATCTATGGCTCCATTAGTTTTTTGGCCAACCATGTTTGCAAACTTGAAGAAATCTTTTATTCTCTTTTTTTCTAGTATCTCGAATACAATTAGATATCAAGTATTGTTATTTTCTTTTTTTCACTGCATCCATTATACTGACTACTTCCTCTCTTTTTCCTATACTACAAGACTAATTCATGCCCTCATTACTCCTAGACTGTAACCCAGCAATAGTGTTCTTAAAGTTTGACCATCATAATAATTACTCTCTTACAGTGCATTTTTCAAACTGCTTTTAGAATAATAGTTCTTATGAATATATTTAGGCATTCCTGTAATGTATTCCTTCCTTATCTTTTATAGTTCAATCTTTACCTATTTCTTAAAGTTCAATTTAAATACCATTTTGTTTAAAAAAAAATTACCAGTTTGTTTAGAACACTTTTTCCTGGTACCCAACATGTATTAACTTTTCCCTTACAATATTCAGATAGCACTTTATTTTGCAAAACCATTGAATTGTTTTTATGTAAAAGATAATTTATCCCACTAAAACAGTGTCTGAAATTCTTAATTGTAAGCCTCACAGAAATTTAGAGAAATAAGAGAAAGCAAATAAAGAATTCTTTTGAACGGTCAGAATTTTCTAGAACCTAATAGTGTTCTATGTACAATAAAAGTTTAACAAGTATTTATTTACTTTGCTTTTATTTGAGTACTGAAGGGAAAGTTAAATCTGAATCAAATGTGTGTGTGTGTGTGTGTGTGTGTGTGCAAAGTCATACTAGGCATTGAGAACACAAAGATGAAATTATAAATAGCCACGGTCATCCAGAATCCATAGAGCCAGAATTCTTAACTAAGATCCATGAGATTTAAAAACATGTTGATTATTGCGCTTCATTAAACTTGCTTTCCTCTGTAATTCTAGGTATTTTATGAATGCATTTACAAATATTATTTATAGAAGTGTCCATAGACTTCATTAGTGTCCAGAGTGTCCATGTAACATAACATTCAAACAATTTTTTATTACATTATGCTAAATAATTATTTTGCCTAACTATATGACAGTCCTTATAATGAATAATCCCAGAATACTATGTTGTCCAATGATTTTCTCTCTGAACTTCATTGAGAAATGAGAATGAAATAATGATAACAATATTAGATATTAGAGTGTATTGAAGAATTTATATAAGACTATACAAATATCAGATATTTATTAATTTCAAAATGGTAGAATCTGAATATTTTTGAAATCCTTAATGCAGCATAAATAAAGGAAAATCAATAAGAGTAAATGTAAAGTACTATAGGGGTCACAAGATTTTTTTGTTTGTTTTCAGAAGAATGGTAGGGCTCAGAAAAGCAATTGTATAAGTGTGTGATAGGAAGAAAAAAAATGTCTAGAAAGCAATTCATTTGTAAAAGACCAGAGAGAAGGTTTGTAGTAGACCGTGAGGTCAATGTGTACATTTGAAGCATGATACAAAAGTCAAACAATCTCTGGTTTTTTAATTGAAGTATAACCTCCAGAGTGAAAGTGGTGAGCTGTGTCCTGGTAAAGTCATATTTACTCTAATTTGTCAAGTTTTGGTGACTAACCCTTGAAATCTATATATAGACCCTTAGAGATATTGACCTCAGGTTATGAACCTCTGGAATAGAAATTATCAGTCATGAAAATTGGTTGATTCAACTAATATGCTTGTTTAGTTTGGACAAAATAAATCTTCCATTGAATATAATATTCATTTTCAAATATGTGAAGGTTGTTATATACAAGGCAAATTAGAGGGGTTCCGCCAGATTTTAGAGGACTGAAATGAGTTCAATGGCTAGAAATTAATGGCCAGAATATTTCATCTTAATAAAAATATAAAAATACTAGCCAAAAGTAAAATGGGATGTCTTGTGTTTAGTACATTCCCACAACTTGGTATCTAGAAGGAAAAAGTGCATGATCATTGTTAGGAGAGAACTTTAGAAAAAATTCTTGAATAGGGAATAGTTTAGCTATGATATTTTATGAGTCACTTTTAAACTTTAAGATTTTGTGGTTCTTAGACCTAGGTAAAATAGGTATTATCATCCCATTTGGAAACTGAGGCCAGGAGAATTTAATTCCTTTTTTTCAAAATATCTAGTGGAAAAGTAGACTACCAGTAAGATTCTTGATTCTTAATGTAATAGCAGACCACAAAGTTGATCAAGATCCTTGAAGTAAACCAAAGACTAGTTTTCACATGTGTTTAGAATAGAAGTGATGAATATTAATCTTTTTAGTGACATAGACACAGACATAAACATGAACACAGATGCACACATACCCAGGTATTGTGAAAAGCTGCATCTTCTATAAGTCAATCAATGAGTAAATATTCTCTGGGGAATTTATTCATGGGTCAAATAAAATAGAAGTATGATGGAAAGAAACACCCTCCTCATTCTATGTACTGCCCACAATTAAGAATTCAGGGGATTTAACCCCAAGGGATTAAAGTGTTTGGTTTTTTTGCAAAGGAATACAGTAAAAAACTATAATGGAAACCATGTTTCTGTCTTGGTTCCATAAAGGATTACAGCATTATTCATAATTCTATATGTTTAACATATGAAAAGCAAGTGAAGGAGAAAAAAAAAAGACCAGCATCATAGATTTGTTTGAACATTTCAGCAGACACACAGTAAAAAGGAAATCTCTTTATGATATGAAAAATGCCTTTTTCTTGCAAAGGGCTAAGGGAAACCACACAAGACAGCCTCCTGCTCCTGGCACACAGTGAGAGGAGAATCACTTGCTGGAAGCTTTTCAACAAGTAACAAGAGAAAACTGGGAATACTAGAAAATGGACAGGAAACATGATGCGTTATACATTGTGCTTAAAAACAATGAGAGACAGGTTGATTGGCTTTGATGTTCTCTAATGATGGCAGTTAATGCACCTGGTTGCAGATAATTAAAGATATTGTATATTGTTTTGAAAGTAAATTTGATCCCTGAAAATAATAGAAGTTAAAGTCAAATTCTGACTATATTCCAGTACAATGAGGAAGGAATAGGGGAAGGAAACATTAAATATTACCTGCAAGGTCCCTTTTCAAAAAATAATAGAAAAAATAAATGTATGAAGCTGTCATGGAATCACAGATATAAAAGTGAAAGAGCCTGTCAAGGTCACTTATTCCAAACTTTTCAGTTTAGAGATAAAGAAATTGAAGTCCAGGGGTTGTGACTGGTCCATCCTAATGTGGCCCATGTAGGTAGTCATTAGGAGACATGTGATTTGGATGTACTTCCTCTGGTTCTATATCCACTGTGTGTTATATTATACCTATTGCTCTTTTGTGATTTTATCCTCATTTTCAATGTTAAATAATAAACTATACATCTATAGCACTCATAAGCTTATACAACTCTTTCATAATCATGTTCTCTGCTGACTCATCATGCCTCTGTGACACATTCTCATTTGACAAGTGAGGAAACAGATTCAGAAAAAAAAAGTGATTTGCCCAAAGTATAGTTAAGACTAAATCAATTAGTTCAGTATAACTTCCCCTTTCTTACTTCCTTTTCAGAGCCTCCCACTATATTTCTGTTCTCCTCTACTCTAGTCTTTGTGCAAGGACAATCAAAAGATAAGAGTCCATCCTATCTCAGAATCTCAGAGGTCAATGACAAACTATCTTCCTAATCGTGTCTTATGTGTTCTTTTGTAATAAATTATAATTTTATTTCACATAGAAAAAATTTAGTTGCTGTTTTGTTCTCTGAAGTTTTCAAATAAATATAGGATTCTTAGACTTTTACCCCTCACTTGCTTTCATTCCTTTTTAAAAAATAAAACTTAACAAATCATGAATGATACACTAACACAATAAACTGATACCAAGGCCATTGAAAAAACACTTGTGAATCCTTTGTGTCTATATACTTTTGGTAGCTAATCTAAATGACCTGTGGAAAATGGATTTCATTCAGCAGTCCACTCACTCCATAAAAATTTCCCTTCACCATAGGACAATGACTGTTCCTACATGCCATTGCTTAGAATAATGAATAGGAGGAACAAGAATGTCAAAAGTAACAACAACAATAAAAAAGATTTTTTGCTCTCTTGTGTCCTAAACTGTAAGCAATGAATCTTTTCAATTACATCTTTAGGAACACATGGTCACTCTAACATCACTGTGAGCCATCAGATTAAGAGTTTATGGAGATAATTAATGGAGATAAATAGTTAACAGAGACAAATAGTTAATGGAGATAAATTCATATTTATCTAAATTCATATTTAGCTACTAAATTTTTTTTAAAGAAAAAAAATAGGTTAGAAGGAAGCAAACTAAATTTCAAGTCACAAGACCTTTCATAATTTATCATCTGTGCAACCTTGGCATTGTTTTGGCTTTGGCAAGTTTTGATATCCATTTTTTAAATAAAGGAGATGAACTAGATGAGGATCCTTAACTTGGTTCTATGAATTTTTAAAAAAATATATAAATGTTCATAATTGCAAAATTACAAAATAATTGGTTCCTTTTATAATCCTATTATGCTACTACATGCATTTAAAAATAATGGGGTGGAGAAGGCCCCACAGTCTCTACTAGACTTCCAAAGGGGACCAAGACACAAAATGTGGTGAAGAATTCTTGGATTAGATGGTTTCCTCTTTACCATTAAATGTAAACAAAATTAAAATGGTTTATTTTTTCTCCTCACACATATCCAAACTTAATCCAGTACCAATAACATTTTTTCCCAAAATACTGACTATATATATATATATATATATATATATATATATATATATATTTTAATTTCTATCTAATTTTATGTTATTCAAGACTGTTTCTGAGCGGAAATGTTGCAGGATTCTCTGCTTGATCACAGTATACCTTTAGCACTATGGTTATTATGGCCTTCTTAAGACTTCTTTTTACCATGGGATTAAGGAAACAGTCATTAATGAACTATTGTTGATTATCTTAAAAACTCAGTGCATAGGCACATCCCAGGGAAAAATGTCCACTGCTGGGAGAAAGCACCTAATTCTAGTTACTGTATGAGTACCAAGTGCCTCAATTATTTTAGAAGTGCTGTTTCAAAAATAGAACTGCTTTTTTAAAGACTGAAGATAAGTATACTTGAAATTTTTGAATCAGAAAAGTCTTAATCCTTCCTGAATTCAAGAACTTTGTGTTTTCTGTTCTATTCATTAAAGGTAATATTTTTTCATCTTCCTTCTTGTTGTTAACAAATATATAATAAACTATTATCATACAATGTAAAAACAATCAAAATAACAAAGAACCAAAGAAATGTTAAAGCCTATGGTGATTATTAGTAGCCTGAATTATAAAACAGTTATACAGAATAAATGGTATAAGTTATATAATTTATATTTTTTGTTTTCCTTTTGATTTGGGGCATATTATTTTTTGTCATGTACTCTTTTGGAAATCTGTTGAAGCCTACTATTTATACACATAATGTTGTGCTGTTGTCATTTTTAGTTACTATTTATTTGATTTTTATATGCAACAAAACATAAAATAATATAATCCATATTATTTGTTATAAATCTATAAAAATATAATATTCTTTTGTAAGAAAACCAAATTCTCTCATTAGTTATGTCCCCAAATCTCTCTCATTTTTTTCCTTCCACTCACCCCTACCTGCTCCCAAAAAGGCAGGTAATTAATATAATTTTTTTGTATATATATATATATTACACACATATACATATATGATTATGTAACATATTTTCATCTGTCATGTTGTGAAATGACACATATTGCTCATGCTGGAGAAAACTACATGGGGGAAATAAAGTAGATAATGATATATTTCAATTTGCACTTGGACTCTTTATTCTTTCTACGAAGGTGGATATCATTTTTTGTCATGAGTCCTTTGGAGTTGCTTGTATTCTTGTTTTTAAATGAATAAAACATAGAATTTAAAGTAAAATAACAAATTAATATAGATTACTATTTTGAATAATGATTTTAAAGTAAATATTATATTGAAATATAATTATAAAAATGTTTATGGGTCCCAGGTTGAGAACATTTGTTCTAGTGCATGCATGGCTAGAAAGGGTAGTGCAGATAAGAAAAAAAATAACAAAAAATATTACAGATGGCCAGTTCAAGTGATATAATGGTAACTCTTGACATATAAAAAAGAGTAAGAAAAGGACTTTGCATGAGTAAGTTCCATAAGATGAGGTATTGATGGGTTCTGATCTGTAACAATGTGTTACAAATAGACAAAATAATTGAAATCATAAGACATGTTCAAATTCCACCTTCATAATTTACTATCTGTGCAACTTTAGATGAGTCAATTTATCTTATCAAAGAAATCACATAAATATCAAATACCAAAATAAGGAAAACCTCACTAATTATTACTTTAGTTACTGGAAATTACAAATAAGAAACTTAATTTTCTTTGCTAAGCAAGTTGTAATAGATTTTTCCATGTAAACCTTATGTCGGTTATTGGTTTCTATATGTATACCCAAGTGATAAATTATAGATCATAGGATCATAGTCTCAAAGATGGAAAGGATGTTAGAGTTGATTTAATACATCCCTTCCTTTGACATATGACAAATTGAGGCCAAGAGAAGACATATAATTTATGCAGTCATGTACCTGGTAATTTTCCAAGCCAGAATTTAAATCCAGACTTTTTTTTTTTAATTCATCTAGGTGGTGTCAGATCTCATTGAGTACTGGGCCTAGAGTCAGGAAGACCTGAATTCAAATGTAGAGTCTTCCTGGGCATGTGTCTTATCCTGTTTGCCTCAGTTTCCTCATCCTGGAACATGGAGATAATAAAAGCACCTAGTTCCCAGGGTTATCATGAGGGTCAAATGAGATAATTGGAAAATTGGCATAATGCCTGGCACATAGTAAGTGCAATATATGTTAACTTATTACTCTATCTGCTATGCCATTTGCCTCAGTCTTCTTAAAAACAAACAGCCAAATCTCCCACAAACTTTTCCACTCCCACCCCATTTAATAAAATAAATGAAACCTTAATGTTTTTGATGCTATGTACAAATTGGGTGAGGGGGGGGAGATAGAGTTTGGGAGTTGGTCTATTACCAGACCAAAACTAGAACCCACATTCACTGTCTAGGCAATAGAATTCGAGTTACTCAATCTTGTACTAATCCATTTCAAGGTTGATATGTGAGTAACATGAAAATTGATCTGAAAATACTCTCTAAGTTGAAATATTACAATACAAAGAGGGAAATATATTATGAATCTCATAATTTTGAATAGTCTAGAAATAAGAAATGCCTTAAAGTGTTAGAATCTAATCAGAATTCTCCCATTAGTCTTTAACTTCACGTGTAGCAAATTAAAAACAAACAAACAAACAAACAATATAAACCATGTTCTGGATTTAAAGTCTCTTTATAATCCAGTTTTAAACTTTCTTTCCAGGATGATTTGATACTATTTTATTCCATATATTCTATTTCAAATGCCTATTTTAGCCTGCCTTCTGGTACCTCTATGAATGTGTTATATTTCATTTATTATTGATATTGCCTATATTTATACCTTTTGCAGTTTTTTCCTTTAAGGACTATATTGGGTACCATGTTCTCCATGAAGCCTTTCTTGATTATCCCAAATAGAAATAATAAGCTCATCTTTTATTTTTAAATTTTTAATATTTTATTTTCCCTAATTATATGTAAAAACAATTTTAACATTTGTTTTAAAAATATTAAGTTCCAAATTCTTTCTTTCCTTTTCTACTTCCTTTCCCTTCCTCTAAGATGATAAGCAATATGATTTAGCAATAACTTCTTTGAACTTCTCATACCCATCTGTTTGATTCCTATGTCCTAATAATTCCCTATGTCTCTTCTTCTTTCAATGAGATGAATTCCTTGAAATGTTATTTTTTCCTACTTTTGATCACAGTGCTTTATGTAAAATACACATAATTATGAACTCAAAGAATTTATATTATTTTAAGAAATTTTTTGAGTAGAATTTATTTTTAATACAATTTAAATTAAATTGAAATTGTCTCCATTTTTGTTAACCCTCTCATTCCACATTTTTCTGGTTCAGACTACTCAAAAGGAAAAAGGTATAAGAATTTATATATCACCTACTATGTCATAGGGATGGTGCTAACCATTTTAGAAATATTCTCTCATTTGATCATCACAACAATCCATATTTTATTATCCCATCTGCTATTATCCATATTTTAATGTTGAAGAAACTGACACTAAAAGTAAGTTACTTACTTGATTTCACACAGTAAGTGAGTCTGGATTTGAACTGTTTTCCTGACATTTAAGCCTAGTTCTCTAACCACTATATCATTAGCTGATGTAGAGGAAGAAGATGGCAAATGATTCCTGCTTGGTATCTCTTCTTGGTAAGAAAATTATCAGCAGTTTTCAGGAAAAGAAACAATTTGAACTCCTGTTTTATCCACTGTCCCACCTAACTGCCTCTACATTCCTTATATTAAGGAGCCCTTCAGGCAATTTAATAGAATTTTTTTTTGTGTGTGAATTTTGACTACATTATTTAACAATATTTTAGGGGACATTTATTTTACTTCCTATATTCATTTTTCATTTTTCTCTCTCTTGTCCTTTCAGTTTTTTTCCTAATTTGCTTTAACATGTCATAAAAATCCCTTGGATCCATTGTAGAAGAAAATGGCAAACTACTTTAGTATCTTTGCAAAATCAAAACAAAAACAAAAACAACCCACAGATAGCTATGAGTCATGGAGTCATCAGACACAACTGAACAACAAAAACAATAACCCATAAGAATACTGAATAAAAATTGCATATTGTTATTTCTCCATATACTCACTGTTCTTTTCACTTTAGAACCTTAGAACATGAACTCAAGTTTTTACTTCCTTAAGTCTGTCCTTGTTCTAACATCTTCCTTTATAAGATCTTTGGACTTATTGGAACTGAAAGTAACGCTAGAGCCCACCTATCCCCAAACCCTAATTTTGCAAAGGAGACTTAACTAGAAAGACAGTGAATCAATCAGGATAATATTGCTAGGAATGCATGGCCAAATTTGAACTCAGTGCTTCTAAGACCTGTGCTTTATCCAGTGTATCACCTTGCTGCCCTAATTCACAATAGTCCATAGATGTCAGTAAGATTTTAAAGAAGAGAGCAACATGGGAAAATCATTCAAAATCCAATTTAACAAACATTAATTGGGCACTTAAATGTGCGCAACACTTTGTACTATAAACTAAATCCTTTGTCTTTTCAGTTGCACTGCTAAAAACTAAAAAGGGAGACAGAAACCAACAACTGTCTAAAGTCTGTTATGTTAAAAAAGACACATTGGATTTAAATGGTTTTCTTTAATGAATTTTCAACTCGATATTGCAGGGTTTCTGATTCTATTTTGAGAAGGTGGTTAGTCTCTACTCTTTGAAAAAGAAAACTTCACAAATCCTATCTCTCAAGCTCTGTTCTTTTGGCTACCAAATGCTTCCTTGTCAAAGATGTGAAGATAATCCAGGGCAAATATTAGCCCTCAAGAAGACTATTTTGAAGGAGATACAGATTCTGTGTCACAAAATAAATGAGATAATAAGCATACCATTGAGCTGGAATTCCAAATACTCTCTAAGTGGAAATTAACTTACCACAAATTTGTAATTAGCAACCAATAAATCACTTTAGGAAGAGTGTCAATACAGTGAGGGGTATACAGTCATCACAATTAATGCCTGAGTCCTGAGGACTGGCAAATGCAAGCTGTTTTCATGTTACAGTCATTAGGGATGAGATTGTTTCTGCGCTGAATTGTTACAAGCAGTTAAGTAACTAATAGAGATGCTGCACTTTGAACAAGAGCCACCGCTCTTAAATTCTGCACATCATGGTTGCTGCTAAGCTGTTTAACTGAAGTAACCATTGTCATTTTATCTTAGGTAGTGCCACTTTGCACGTGTGCTTTAAGTAAAATAAAAACTTATGGTAAAAATGACAAGAGAATGATGGGCTCATTTCCTGCTTAGTTTTTCACCAATAGTCATGAAGCCTTGAATCCAATGTGAACTGTTTAAATTAGGGCTATTTAGAGAATACAAATACTTATGGTTAAGAAATTAACTACAAAAGACCATAACTGAGTTGGTCCTTTTCTTCTAAAGATTCTGGAACTCATATCTTATATCTGCATGAAGGATGTGGTGTCATGGGAAGAGAATTTGACTGGAAATCAGAAATAAAACAGGATTCTAATGCCAACTCTGCCATTAGCAGGCTAGGAACTTTAAACAAGTTATTTAACCTCTCTGTGTCTATTTCATTATCTCTGAAATATGGATGATGATATTCACTTTAAGCATCCATCAGGTTGTTGCAAGGATCCAAAGAGAGAAGGTTCAAATATTAAAAGATGAATCTAACTCAAAAGGTAATTTTAAGTAATGGAATGTGTCTAGGTTTTGGAGTCAAGGAACTACATTTGAACTCCAACTCTTTTCCTTATGAACTGTTTAACCTTGGGAAAAGAATAACTTCTCTATAACTCAGTTTCCTTATCTGTAAAATAAGGTGAGTGAGAGTAATGGATTAAATATCATCTAAAGTCTCTTCTAGCTATAAATATATACAAGGCAGTTTAAGACTGTGAACAGACTGCTGAGTTGCAAGTCAGATGTATTCAGTTTAAATTTATACTCTGCTGTTTTACTACCCTTACAAATTTGAACAGGCTACTTCATTTCTCTAGGGCTTGGTTTCCTAATCTATAAAGTAAGTGGATTGGAATAGATGATTTTAAAAATTCTTTCCAGTTTGAAATCCTATTATTCCTTACCAAATAAGTGACTATTGCTAATCAACAACCAACCCATTGAATCTGAGAGTGGCAAGATACCCAGAGGCCACGTAGTTCAAATTGCCACCAAAAATAAAAATGTTCTTTTTATCTCAAAAAGTGATAATCCAACCTCAGAAATAACTCCATTTTATTAACTTTCCATGTTATAATTTTTTTCCAAATTGAAACACATAAAGAAATCTAGAGACAGTTTGTACACTTCAGCATATAAATTCCTACAAATAAATAAGATTGATTTAAAAAACCCAAACATACATACATGAAGACATATATTAAAGAAGTCAGATAAGTTGTTTTGAACAGTAGTCTCATTGGGAGATAATATGCTAATTCTAGTTTTATTTCCCATTCTCAAATAGTATTTGAACTATCACTATCCCTTCTCTCTTGAGAACTGGCTTCAGAGTTAGGTTACAAGTCAAACAAGAAAGTTGGTCTCATCTGTATAGAATAATTGTTTTTGGAATCTCACAGCTTGATCATCTTCCTCTTTCATATTTGGCTCCAAATTACTTTCATTTGCTTTAATAAAGCAAAATACCTGCCATTAAGGATTAATATTTGCCACCACTGAGAACAGAAATAATGTTCATTAAATTTTAAAGTCAATTCAGTCAATTCTCAAAAAAAATTCTATAATGCTTTTGAATACTGAAACAGTTATTAAAATATGGATTCAGACTTCCAAAATGATCTTGCATATACAAATCTCACCTAATATTCATTGATTCCCAAAAGAGAGAATGACAGGTAAGAATTATTTTAGAGAAATATTCATTCCAAGTAAACAATGGCAAACCAAATAATCAATTGATAATTTTAATAAGAAGCAATCTTCATCAAGAGTATGTGAAACAGGATGTTATTATATTCATTAACTCAACATATATTTATTTAAAGCACCATGATAGGAGTAGTCATCTAATGAAAGAAGAAAGCATTCCCTTCCACAAGGAGTTTACATTTTATTGGGGAAAACAACATGCACAATATGTAAGGAAATACAAAAGCTAATAATATTTCTTAAATCCTAGAAGAGTAGAGGATGTATATATTTTTTCAAGTGTAAGGAATTGCAATTCAATTTAGGTGGTAATACTATTGCATTCTGCTCTAGTCTGGGTGCATCTGTAGCATTATTTTCAATTTTGAATATGACATATATGGAAAGGCACTGAACAACTAAATCACTCCAGGGAAAGGTAAATAATATAGCACTTGTATAAAATGGCATATAGTGCCATCTTGGGGAGGAGGGAGAGATGGAAACAGAATATGGATTACATATTAGAAAACTGATTATTGAAAATCAGAGACATCTAATATAGAAAAAATGAATAAAAAAAGGAAATAGCAAATAACCATTCTGGAGAGTACTTTTAAGCCCAAAGGCCATAAAATGGTACGTATCCTTTGACTCAGCCATGACATTAGTAGTTATGGATCCCAAAGAGATCAAAGACAGCACAAAATATTTATACCAGCTTTTTATTTGTGGTGGCAAAGACTATCAGGGGACATCCATCAGACTTATTATATAAAGTGAGCAGAACCATAACATTATATATAGTAATAGTAATAATGTATGATGATCAACT
Organism: Monodelphis domestica; assembly: GCF_027887165.1. Lineage (NCBI taxonomy): Eukaryota > Metazoa > Chordata > Mammalia > Didelphimorphia > Didelphidae > Monodelphis > Monodelphis domestica. Next base: position 238,968,798 of record NC_077227.1, on the reverse strand, counting down.
GTGAATGACTTAAATATTATCAATAGTGCAAAGACCAGAAAACTCCAAAGGATTCATAATGAAAAGGACTAGCAACTACCACAGAAGAAACAGAAGGAATTTGAATGTATATTGAAGTATATACCATTCTTCATTTTATTTCTTCCATGACTTTTTCTCTAGTATAAGTGATATGTATCTTTTTTTACTACATGACAAATATGGAATTATGACTTTCATGATAACACATGTATAACCTATATATTATATTGCTGCTATCTTGGGAAAGAGGGAGAGTTGGGAGGGAAGAGAGAACATAGATTGCAAAATGTGGAAAAGTGAATATTAAAATTGAATCTACATGTATTCTGAAAAACATGCATTATCCAAGATAAAAAAAGAAAGAAAAAGAAAATTTCATGAGGATTGTTTGAAGGAATTGGGGAAGAGAATGCCTGGACAGAAGATAGGATGCTAGCTCTCTTTGAATAATGTTCGTGTTCAAAAGAGAACAGGGAGTGGACATATTTTATTAATTTTTATAAGGTAATACTTGGAGCTACCTGGAGGAGTTGCATAGAGTCAGATTTTTATTTTGATTTATGGAAAACCCTACATAAATGTAGTCCAAATAATCTCACTGGTGTGTGGAGAAGGAGGGTTTCTTTATGATTGGAAGTCTTTAAATGGATGGCAATTTTATGTATGTGGAGAGTGAGAGCAAGGGCCAGATATTTGAAACTGAGTGGAGGGAAATTAGTACAAGATTTGTGTTATGTGTTTGTAGTGGTGGGAAAGAAGAAGTGATTATTGGCTAGGATATTATCAAGATCTTTACTGACACATATAACTTGACAGGTTAAATTAAATCATCAATCTAGAGCTAGAAGAGGTTTTAAAGTTCATTTATCCACTGCCACATTTTACTCATCAGAAAAAGGAGAATTAAGTGATTTGTCCAAAGTCAATAGGCACATGGGAAAGAAGGGATTTGAACCCATGTACTCTGATTCCAAATCCAATATTTTTTTTTTTCAGCAGCAAGATTCTTCTTCTGGAATTCCCTTTTAACTTTTAAATAGTTTGAGTCTGTAGGTCTTCAAATAAGGAGGGAGTAAGTTAAGGAGGTGAAGGGGAAGAATAATGATGAGTTTAAAATATAGTTCTTCACCTTACATTATGAGTAATGACCTCAAAATTGCTCTTCTATGACTCTATCCACTTGGACTCCTTTCTAAAATCTCTTTACCAGCTGTCTGCTCTTCAGCTGCCAACTCTAGTTACCATATAAGTAATTCCATGTTTGGATAGTCTATCAATTTAGAAAATATATATGTTTGAGACTTGAGAGTTTCATTTCCTTTTAAACAATTAAAAATAACCCTACCCATTAGGGTTAAAGCCTTTGTCCTCGGTGAAGGAAAATCTTGGCAGGCATTTTCTACCCTCATAACAAGACTGCCAGAGCAAAGGGTAAGCATGAAAAGTGGACCTGGCATATGTCCTGAATGTTGATGAACTTGGGCTTCATCTCACAAAAAATCAGAGTTTATTTTGAGAGATGTAACTCCTTCAGCACTAAAGCAAAGAGAACAGTATTTATACAATATTGGCAATTTAGATAATAGTAATACCAAAATAAAATCCATAAACAATGTGTATTATTCCACTTCTTTCATTCAAGAAGTGGGTAACTGAAGGTACTTTATAGTATATATCATGCAATGTTAGATATCTATGTTGGTTGATTTTTCTTAGCTCTTTTTCTTTAGCTGAAGGGAAGGAAGGAGGAAGATACAGAGAGGAACAAGGGAACATTTCTGGAAATAACACTGTAAAAGGTGTAAGTAAAAATTGAAAAAAAATTGATACTCATTTTTACCTATTTCCATTTCAAATGAGACTTAGAGAAAAAAAGAATTTTTGTTAGTTATAGAAAACTATGGAATCATACCTCTAAGGCTGAAAAGAAGCTTAGAATGTATCCATTCCCAAGCACTCATTTTACAGATGAGTAAACTGATCCAAAAGGGAGTTATGTAACCTTCCCAAGATCATATTAATAACTAGTATGAAAAAGTGCTAGTATCAAAAAGTGAGATTTGAGCCCAGGCTATCTGACTATAGTCAGATTAGTGTCTATTAGTGACATTCTGATGTTTAATCATTCCAAGCTTAAAAAGCAACAGAAATTGTATTTAGCTAGTTTAGATATTTGACATGAGTTTCCTTTTAAGGGATTTTTTTTTCCAATGGGGAGGGATATAATATAGAGGGGCAACAGGAGATGAGGGGAAGAGAAGGGAGAAGAAAGAAATTTTTATTTGAATGATTAGGGTCTATTTGTAAGTGAGAATTTCCTGTTTTCAAACAGAATAGATGTAATGAAGGGCTTGGGAAATGGTATTAAAAGCTGGTGGCAAAGCAAAACAAAACAAAACAAACTAATTTTAGCTTGCTTGGTGGACACAGAGGGTGGATTCCTTTTGGGCCTTGCTTTCTGCCTTGAATGTCAAGAATTGGTGATATTCCTGATGATGGAGAGCAAGAACAATTTAACAAGGTAAAGCTTGGTGTACTGGGTGCTGTGAAAAAAAAAATAGGGATTGAAAGGAAAGGTTTGCTTGGAATGTATGGGGTAATGGCTGTTGAACACACAGACAGCACTAGAAGAGGATAATCCATCATTTTATGGATTCTAATTCTGAACACTAGCAAATATAATGAGTCTACCATATTTCTAGTACTTTGTTAGTTGCAGTGATTTCATCAGCATAAGAATCTCACCTTTTTAAATGGCGTATATCTTGGCATATGTTGTTTCAGTCATGCCTGACTCTTTCTGAAGCCATTTGAGGTTTTCTTGGCAAAGACATTGGAGGGATTGCCATTTCCTTCTCCAGCTCATTTTACAGATAAAGAAACCGAGTCAAATGTGTTTAAATGAATTGCCCAGGGTCACACACCTATTAAATATCTAAAGCCAGATTTGAACTCAGAAAGATGAGTCTTCCTGACTCCAGGCATAGCACACTATCCACTGATCCACCTAGCTGCCCAAAATCTGTATCAAACCAAAGATAAGACAATATGCATGTATAAATATACCATATATGTGCATGGATACTACATGTATAATGTGATATTCTCTGTATATATGCATATGTAACTGAATGTTTCAAGAAAAGACTACTCTTTAAAAGTCTGTAATTTTAATTTGGGCAGACATTCAAATAAAAATTTCTTTCTTCTCCCTTCTCTTCCCCTCATCTCCTGTTGCCCCTCTATATTATATCCCTCCCCATTGGAAAAAAAAATCCCTTAAAAGGAAACTCATGTCAAATATCTAAACTAGCTAAATACAATTTCTGTTGCTTTTTAAGCTTGAAATGATTAAACATCAGAATGTCACTAAACACAGTGATTCAGAACAGATTAAAAATAAAAATGAGTGGCTGAGAATAAGAAGAATAATATTAGCTAATGCTATGATTAGGATGATATCATTGTGCATACCTTTTGTTGAATAAGCCCATGTAATTATTCTGACTTCATCTTCACTTGGCACACAGTAATTTCTGTCAACTTGTAGAACATCTGATAACAACATGATAGGAAAGTAATGGCTGAGCATGCTGAAATAGAGAGGGAATTCAAAGCAGTGGCTTTTGAAGTAAAATCCCTTAGGAACTGGTTTTGCATTATACTGATTCCTCTTGTGAGCTCAGAAATATTACAGTGGTTTATTATAGTGAATTAGGAGGGTCATTGTAAAATGCACTGTATATATGATACCTAAAAGTCAAACACCAGCTAGTATTAGCAGTAATAAAAATAAGAAATGATTAGACCCTCAATTCATTTTCCATATCTGTGGTGAGGGATAATCATTTATCAACTCAAGTAAAAGTCTGTGCCATGGATACATGGAAGCCAGAACATTACAAATTCTTATTTCCATGTCATACAGAACATTTCTGTGTAATTGAAAAGAAATTAACCCAGGGAAATTAATGAAGATTGATGCTTTTGATGGAAGATTCTCTTATTAAAACCAACAAATTATTAGCTTTGACAAAACAAATTTAAACAGATCATAAGATTTTGATTTCCTCAATGTAGGGAGTTGATTTAAAATTTGTTTAAAATTTAAGCTATCAGATAGCAGGGACTATCCAATTCTTTTATTTATATCTTCAAAGGCTAGAACTTCCAGGGAGATATAGTAAGTGCTTAATAAATGACTAGTAATTCTGTAACCTTAAACAAAGTCCCAAAGCCTTTATGTGCCTCAAGTAATTGCATGGTTATCTGTGTTGGGGGAAGGAGCTCTTCATTCTGAGGAAAAACAAAGATCCTTCATTTATCCACATGGCTACTGTTGCTAAAGTTAGATTAAAGGGAGAGGTTAAATGGGATAAATTATGTCACATAAAAAAGAACTCTAAAGAGCTTTTTTTTTTTTTAATTAAACCCTTATGTTCCATCTTGGAATCAATACTTTGTATTGGATGCAAGGTAAGGGCTAGGCAATGAGGGTTAAGTGACTTGCCCAGGGTCACACAGCTGGGAAGTGTGCTAGGAAGTATCTGAGGTCACATTTAAACCCAGGACCTCCCATCTCTAGACCTAGTTCTCAATCCACTGAGCTACCTAGTTGCCCCCAGTTAAGAGCTTTTACAGTAGTAGTGAAGTAGGGGGAGGGGACAGGCAACACTTGAACCTTATTCTCATCAGAATTGGTTTAAAGACAATGATATGCACACTCAGTTGGATACAGAAATCTATTTTATCCTACAGGACCTGGGATGGGAGTGTGGGAGGGGAGGAATAACAGAAAGGCAGGGTCATAAGTTGGAGCAGGGGTGGAAGTTGGGGAAAGGGGAAACAGGAAAGGATGGGGGTGGGACCCATAGGAAGGCTGATTTGGAGAGGTAGTGCTGAGAAGCAAAACATTTCTGTGGAGGGATAGTGTGAAAAGGAAGGAAGAGAAGGCTAAATGGGTGGGAGAGCAGGATGGAAGGAAATGCACAGTAATCATAACTGTGAATGTGAAAGAGGGGAAATCACCCATAAAAGAAAACTGGAAAGCAAATTAGATTAAAGATCAGAATCATACAATATGTTGTTCACAATAGCACACTTGAAGCAGAAAGATACACACAGAGTAAAGGTAAGGGGCTGGAGAAGAATCTATTATGTTTCAGCTGAAGTAAGAAAAAGTAGGGGTAGCAATCGATCTCAGAAAAAGCAAAAGCAAAAATAGATCTAATTAAAAGGGAAAAGGAAGGAAACTACTTCTTGATAAAAGATACCATAGACAATGACGAAATACATACTAAGGATTCTTTTGGAAATGACCAAGAAATTAAATGAATCTGCTCTTTCATGAGATTTTAAATACATAAAATACATAGGATCCAGGTAATACCACCTAGAAAAGCCTCCAATGACAGGAGGTTCTTCTTGTCCTTCTCCTCTGGGTTACCTTTGTTCTCCTTCCTTTTCTTATTCAGAGATCAAATTCCCATGCTCCTCTCAAACCAGACAACTCCAGAGGAAGCTGATTAGGTATTTATTTCTATGTCTCATAATTCTGCAAGGAGAGGCAGCCTTCCATTTTTAAAAAAGAGAGCAAACAGGAGGTGGAAGAAGTGATTACTGACACTATTTTTAAAAGCTCCAGAGTAAAACTCAGCTGTTTGTTTGCTAGCCTCTGGGTAATCACTCAAAGAATAACATTTCAAACAAAAGTTATATGACAATGATGCAATGGGCTTTGCTTTTTATAATAAATATTATGAGTTTAGTTTCTCTACATCTAATAACAATAGTCTATATAGTCTACCATCAATCCACATGGTACATAAAAGCATTTGGCAGAATATAGTCCAACAATAATAATAATTTTCATTGATAGCTCAAATCTAATAGATGAAAGCATATCAGAATGAGCAATTTAATTCTTTCTCATTCACATGCTATTTAATTCATCCCCGTTCATCCTGCAAGGTAGGCAGCTATATGGATTTCATTAAAATAATAAAAATAAATGAAATGTTTAATATACAAAAGAAAACCACTTCATTCAGAACTGATAAACAAGCGCTCCCCAATTTTTTGTGGTAAGGAGTTGTTTAGGAGGCTTCCTACTTAGCTATTCATTGCAAAATCCTGTAACCTTCAAACTTGTTAAAATAGTGATAATTACTAATCTTGACCTTCTGTGGCTCCAGCTGGAATAAAATATCTTAAGAAAGTGGGAACCAATATAATTCATGACTCTAAATTTAGGAAAAAGATTTCAGTTTTTATAATAGATCCAAACTTTATTTGTTCTTTGCAAATGGACATCTCCACTTATGTTCAGGTCTGGCAAAAAGCCTGGATTACAGAAGATACAAGGTTGCCTTTGACTCTCAGGAGAGATGTCTGCAGCTCTGCGGGGAGAGAGATTGGGGAGCGCTCGACTGAGAGTCAAAGGAATTAGGTTCATATCCTTGCTCTGCTATTTATTATGAGTGTTCTTGGACAAGACAGATTCCTCTCTAAGCCTCCTTTTCCTCATCTCTATAATTAGGATGTTGGACTAGATTATATCTTAAGACCCTTCCCAGACCCAAATCTATGATCTTTCAATTCTTCTAAGAATAAATTATGATATATAAATTGGAGGACCATAGATAGATTCTAGTAAAGCAAAGCATTTTTAATATACTGAAATTCAATTATTAGATGATTTCAGATGTCTTAACAAGAGATCTTCTGAGAGAAGAGGAAAGAGAAGACTTAATTATCCTTATTTTAGAAAAAGAAATTGGACAAGCCGTCAATCTGTAAGGAAAAAAAATAACATCAAAACTAGATGGATTCAAAGACAAACTGTACTAGACATTTATTTTTTTTTAAGCATTCTAGTTTCTTTTATTTTTTATTTTTTGGAAAATTTTATTTGATTAATCAATTTAGAATATTTTTCCTTGGTTACAAGTCATGTTCTTTCCATCCCCTCCCCCCACTTACTCCCAAAGCCGACTTGAAATTCCACTGGGTTTTACATGTGTCCTTGATCAGAACTTATTTCCATGTTGTTAATGTTTTTACTAGGATGATCATTTAGAGTCTACATTCCCAGTCATATTCACTCACACCCATGTGATCAAGCAGTTGTTTTTCTTCTGTCTTTCTACTCCCACAGTTTGTCCTCTGATTGTGGATAGAGTTCTTTCTCATACATCCCTCTGGGTTGTTCAGGATCACTGCATTGCCACTAATGGAGAAGTCCATTACATTCAATTGTACTACAGTGTATCAGTCTCTGTGTACAATGTAGTCCTGGTTCTGCTCCTCTCACTCTGCATCACTTCCTGGAGGTTGTTCCAGTCCCCATGGAATTCCTCCACTTTATTATTCCTTTGAGCACAATAGTATTCCATCACCAACATATACCACAATTTGTTTAGCCATTCCCCAATTGATGGACACCCCCTAATTTTCCAATTTTTTGCCACCACAAAGAACGCAGCTATGAATATTCTTGTACAAGTATTTTCCCTTATTATCTCTTTGGGATATAACTCCAGCAGTACTATGGCTGGATCAAAGGGCAGGCAGTCTTTTAGCGTCCTTTGGGCATAGTTCCAAATTTCCCTCCAGAATGCCTGGATCAATTCACAACTCCACCAGCAATGAATTAATGTCCCAATTTTGTCACATCCCCTCCAGCATTTATTGCTTTCCTTTGCTGTCATGTTAGCCAATCTGCTAGGCGTGAGGTGGTACCTCAGAGTTGTTCTGATTTTGATTTTTCTGATTATAAGAGATGAAGAACACTTTCATGTACTTATTAATAGCTTTTATTTCTTTATCTGAAAATTGCCTATTCATGTCCCTTGCCCATTTATCAATTGGGAAATGGCTTTATATTTTTGTGCAATTGATTTAGCCATTTATAAATTTAATTAATTAGACCTTTGTCAGAGTTTTTTGTTATAACGATTTTTTCCCAATTTGTTGCTTCCCTTCCAGCTTAAGTTGCATTGGATTTGTTTGTACAAAATCTTTTTAATTTAATGTAATCAAAATTGTTTATTTTACATTTTGTAATTTTTTTTCTAACTCTTGCTTGTTCTTAAAATCTTTCCTTTTCCAAAGATCTGACAGGTATACTCTTCTGTATTCACCTAGTTTACTTATAGTTTCCTTCTTTATATTCAAGTCATTCACCCATTCTGAATGTATCTTGGTGTAGGGTTCAAGGTTTTGATCCAAACCCAATCTCTCCCATATTGTCATATTCCCAGCAGTTTTTGTCAAATAGTGGATTTTTGTCCCCAAAGCTGGGATCTTTGGGTTTATCATAGATAGTCTTGCTGAGGTCACTTACCCCAAGTATATTCCACACATCCTTCTTTCTTTCTCTTAGCCAGTACCAGGTTGTCTTGATGACCACTGCTTTATAGTGTTCTACCAGACTTTTAAAGAACAATTAGTTCCAATACTATGTAAAATATTTGGAAAAATTAGGCAAAGAAGAAGTCAGTAAAATCGTATACTATGACTATGTGGGATTTATGCCAAGATAAAAACCTGAATTATATGAACATAATTATAAAATGCTTTTTCACAAAAACAAATAATACAGGTATAAATAATTAGAAGAATATTAATTGGTCATACACAAACTGAATAATTATAATAAAAAAGTGAATTCTACCTAAATTTACTTATTCAATACCATAACAAACTATATAAAATATTTTATAGAGTGAAAAAATATCAAAATTGATCTCTAAGTACAAAATGTCAATCGTGTGAAGGGAATCAATTAGAAAAAATGCGAAAAAGTTGGCTTAGTTATACCACATCTCAAACTGTAGTACAAAATGATAATCAGCAAAACAAACTGCTACTGACAAATAAATTGAACGATAGATCAATGGAATAGATTAGATCTGCAATTCAGAGTTGTAAATGATCATACTAAACTAGTGTATGATAAAACAAAATATACAAACTTTTGAGAAAAGGATTATTTGATAAAAAAAAAAAGACCATGAAAACTAGAAAGCAGTTTGTCAGAGACTAAGTATTGAATAAAATCTCACACACTATACCAAGAAATGTTGATACTGGGTACATGATTTAAATATAAAAGGTGATATAAGTAAATTAGTGAACCATAAAATAAGTTTTATATATCATATCTATGATTAAGGGAAAAGTTGTGAGCAAGCAAGAGATAAAGAGCATATTAACATGTAAGATGAATAAATTTATTACATTAAATTATAAAGGTTTTGAACAAATAAAATCAATAGTGAGAAAATGATATTAAAAATAAGTATTGTTTTATTAGTTTAGAGATAATTAGAGTGGCTGGCTTGAGAAAGAATTGGAGTTTGAAGCTGAGCTGAGAGAGCATGTTAATTTCAAATGTTGACAGTTATAACAGTGTCAATTGCTCTCTATGGCAGTTGGGGATTTATTTGGTCTCTGTCTATTGGCAGAGAGACACTCTTACAGACTCTCTCTCAGGGCTGGAGGAATTAGCATCCTTTACCTCTAACTCTGTCTGAGGGTAAGACCTGAAGAAGCTTAGTGTTGCCTTTTTCCAACATAGGAAATACTATTGACTATTTATTTCTGTCTTCATAAATTGGTTTATATCTGAGAAGACCAAAGAAAGATCTGGTCTTTGGTTAGGACTCTGAGGCTCTTAAGACTCAGAGACCTAACTTGATTCTTGTTGAGACTCAACCAACTAGCCTTTGCTATTTTATAATTTGAAGGCAAAGGTAAGAATTATAAGGATAATAGTGGTAGTTTTATTTAGAATAGAATAAATTTGGAGTAGTCAGATCAGGGAGGAGGAGTGTAGCCTGTGAAACACAGGAGAAACTGTTCCTTGTGGAACCAGGGAGTTTATATGGGTGGATTTAGAATACCTTAGAATTAGAAATCCTTGTTATCCTCATAATTTCAATGAGTATTTTATTTTTATAAGATTCTATTTAGTGTCCTTGCACCAGGACCTGAAGGAAAGTTCACATTTGAGCTTTATTTCACTTTAACTCTTGATTACATCTATCAAAAGTATCTGAACAATTTTGAACCTGTGTTGGTGAATTTTCCCATCTATTTGTATAACTCGTCAATTATTATTTTTACAATAGCAGAAGGAAAGCAAAATTTTTAGATCAAGTTTCTCTGATAAAGGTCTCATTTCTCAATTATAGAGAGAACTGAGTAAAATTTATAATAATAGAAGTAATTCCCCAATTGATAATTGGTCAAAGGATATGAATAGGCAGGTTTCAGAAGAAAAAAAATCAAAGATTGAGATACTACACCTCAGATTTGCTAATATGATAGAAAAGGAAAATGACAAATGTTGAAGGTCATGTGGAAAATTGGGACTAACATACTGTTGATAGAGCTGTGAAATGATCCAATCATTCTGGAGAACAATTTGTTACTATGCCCAGAGGGCTATCAAACTGCATATCCAGCAACAAAACTACTAGGTCTAAATCCCAAAGAGATTAAAATAAATAAGGAAAAGGAATTATATGTACAAAAATATCTATTGAAGCTCTTTTTGTGATGTCAAAGAATTAGAAATTGAGGGGATGTTCATCAAGTAGAGAATGAATGAAAAAGTTATAGAATATGATTATGATGGAATGCTATTGTGCTATAAGGAATGACCAGAAAATTGCTTTCAGAAAAACATAGAAATTCTTATATAAACTGTGTGTAAGGGGTAAAAGTTATGGTTGGACTGAATATAGAGAGTTTGGTCACCAGGAATTTAAGTACTAAATTCCAATGAATTACTCAAGTCAGAATGGCTTTTATGGTAATTTATTTATAAATAGAGAAAGAAAGTAAGGAAAAAGAGAGAGAGAGATAGTGACAGCTGTTCAGGCCTGGTCTGAACCAGGCAGAGATTCAGAGGCCACAGCAAGGGGGAGGCAGGAAAGAGGATTAATTTAACAAGGCTTCCAGCCAGGAGACCTCCTCCTAAATGAGCAGCCTCTCTAGAGGCTAGTGCTTCCAGAAAAGCCAAGGAAAAGGAGTCAGCCTTTCACTCACCAAGTCATTCTAAAAGGACACAATCTGAGTTCTCAAGCCCAATCTCCTCCAAGGCCAAGTTCCAAGGCAGACTTCCTCACAGGAAGTGGCCACCAAATTTAAAGGCATTTCTTTATGTCACTTCCTATGCCTTCCTTCCACATTTATGTGTACCAATGGTGGCTGAAACTTGGCTTTGGACTGCCCAGGGGGCTGTCACTTGTTTCTGATTTGTCAGTCAGTAGCACACATGGGTCACAGACCATTCAGCATTCTCAGCAATACAATGATCTTAAGACAATTCCTATTGGACCTATTGGACCAAAGGACCTATAATCAAAAAATCCTATCTAGCTCCAGAAAAAGAGCTGATGAGAGTCTGAATGTAGATTGAGGGATTTTTTTCCTTTGTCTTTCTTTTTTTGTTTTCTTTTATAGCATGACTAATATGAAAATATGTTTTGCATGATTGCACATGTATAACCTATATCGAATTGCTTGTCTTTTCAATGGGGGAAGAAGGGAAGGATCAAGTATGAAACTCAATTAAAAATGCAAATATTAAAATTTTACATGTAATTGGAAAAGCACAAAAAGTAAAATAAGTGGTCTTCTGTGGCTACTCTAATATCTTTTATTTTCTTGTTTCTTTCATTATAAGAGGAGTAGGACATTGTTGGTGGAGTTGTGAACTGATCCAGTCATTTTAGAGGGCAACTTGGAACTATGACAAAAGGGCTATCAAATAGTGTATATCTTTTTATCCAGTATTACCACTACTATATATTCCAAAGAGATAAGAAAAAGGTGAAAAAGGACCTACTTATACAAAAATATTCATAACAGCCCTTTTTGTGGTGGTGAAGAATGGGAAATTAAGGGGAAGTTCATCAATTGAGGAGTGGCTGAACAAAACTGTGATATATGATAATGAAATACTATTGTGTTGTAAGAAATGATGAACACAAGGAAAAAGAGTTAGAAAGACCTACATGAACTGATGCAGAGTGAAATAATCAGAACCAGGAGAACATTATGCACAGTAACAGCAATATGGTAGAATGATCAACTGTGAAAGACTTAACTACTCTCAGCAACATAACATTGTAGGACAGTTCTGAAGGACCCATGACAAAGAATTCATTCCACCTACAAAGAAAGAACTATTGGATTCTGAATGTAGATAAAAGACATTTAAAAAATAAAGTATTTTTATAAAAAAAAACTAAAATAACAGGAGCAGGAATGCTTTCCTCTCATGCTTGTAGGAAAACATAATACTGTTCATCTTTACTTTATCTTGATACCCTTTTCCTAGTTGGAATAATCAGATCTAAGGGTGTGAAGAACTAAAGGCTAATATGCTTCAGGGCCCTCCAGATGATAGAGCCAGAAGCCAGGATTATCTTTTCTCCAGTCCTATCATAGTCACCTCTGAGGATGAGGACTAGAGCTATGGATTTCCTAGCACATGAGTATTCAATAACAGGGAGGAATTAATGGGTAGGGATTTATATGACCCACCTACAGATGAAGGAAACAAGGGATCAAGGCAGAAAGTGGGGATTAGTCCTTCTGAGTACAAAAGGATTTGACCCCAAGCAATAATCTAACAAGGTACATCTATATGGAAGAGGGGCCAGGACCTTGGCACCCTCTTTGGAAATGGAGCAGTGGAGGAGATGAAGGTATTTGGCTTAGTGGACTAAGAGTGAGACCTAGAGATGGGAGATCCTGGGTTCAGATGTATCCAGATACCTCCTAGTTGTGTAACCCTGGGTAAATTAGATAATCTCTATTGCCTAGCCTTTGTTTCCAATTAATTTCCCTTTCCATGGACCCTTGTTAAGTATAATTTTATTATATTATGATCTGAGAAAGTTGCATTTATTGTTTCTGCTTTTCTGCACATGTTTGCAATATTTCTATGCCCTAGTACATGGTCAATCTTCATATATGTACCATGTACTGCTGAGAAGAAGGTATATTCCTAATTATCCCTGTTTAATTTTCTCCAGATTTCTTTTAACTCTAATTTTGCTAGCATTTCATTCACTTCTCTATTTATTTTTTGGTTTGATTTATCTAGTTCTGAAAGGGGAGGGTTGAGATCCCATACTAGTATGAGCTTACTCTTTATTTCCTCCTTGAGCTCCTTTAATTTTTCCTTTAGAAATCTAGATGCTGTGCCATTTGGTGCATAAATGTTTAGTAATGACATTACTTCATTGTTTATAGTACCCTTTAACAAAATGTAACTTCCTTCCTGATTTTTTTTTTATCATATCAATTTCTACTTTAGCTTTATCTGGTATCATGACTGCTACTCCTGCTTTTTATTTTTTTAACTTTAGCAGACTCATAATAAATTCTGCTTCAGCCTTTTACCTTGAATCTGTGTTTTGTCACCTGCCTCAAATGTGTTTCTTGTAAACAACATATAGTAGGATTCTGTTTTTTAATCCACTGTGCTATCTGATTCCATTTAATGAGTGAGTTCATCCCACTCATATTCAGCATCATGATTACTGTGTATTGCCCTCCATCATATTATCCCTTTAAATCCTGCTCTATTCCCTTTCTCTCTGTTCCTCCTCACCAGTATTTTGCTTTTTGTCACTCTATCCCCCCCAAAAATTCCCCCTCCTTCCAATTACCTCCCTCTTCCTTTATCTTATTCCCCTTTACTACTATGAGGGGTAAGATACAATTCTATTCCCCACAGTAGGGTAAGAAAGAATTCTATACCCAACTGTGTATACCTGTTATACCATCTCCAAGCCCTTTATGATGAGAGTAAAGTTTTAAATATTGCCTGTCACCACCCTTATCTTCTTGTCTCTATAATGTTTTTTCATCCCTCATTATGTTATATTATTGACCATTGACATTGACCATTGACACATTCTCTCTCTCTTCCTTTTTCTCTCAGTGCAACTCTCTCTTTCAGCCCGACTGATTTTTTACATATCATTCATATTCATGCATGTCATATCATACATACATATGATTCCATATCATCATATTTATATATATATCATATCATCACAATCAGCTTACTTCTCCACCCTTTTTCTGAATAAATTCCTTCTAGTATCTCTACTACTATACAATAATTATATATGGAACCCTAGTAATAAAAACAATTTGGACACAGTAATTGTAGGATGGAAGAAATGAAAAAAAAATAAGCAAAAGATAAAGAACACAATTATAATACTTGGAAAGAGAATAAGCAGGTTGGAACCGAAGGTGGCAAACAGTGAATATACTGAAAAATGTAATACAGCAAATATACACACAATGCTTCAATGAAACAGGAAAAAAAGGGGAAAAAATCAAAAACACCAGTTGCTACTTTTTTTATCTTATCCATTCATAGAGATATCCTCAGCTGTAATTTCTTTGCTTTACTTCTAATGAATTCCTCCTCCTCTTTTACCTGTTCTCTGAAGAACTTCATGATGTGTATTTTAATTATGCTCCTTCAAATATGATATATTTTAAATAAAGTCACTTTTATTGACATATATGTCCCAGCTTTTTTTTTACTTATATATTGACTTATATATGACCCAGGCAACTTATTGATATTGTTTTTTATCTCTTCCTCTACTTCTTGTCAACAGAATGTAATAAGTGTGGCTTCTTGATCCTTTTCCCCACTCAGTTATATAATAACTTCTCTTGATTTATATTCTCTTTTTCTCCTGATCAATAGCAGTTGGTTGGCCCAGTGAATACAATGCACAGGCAGGTATCAGGAAGAACTGAGTTCAAATTTGGTCTTTTTGTTTTTTGTCAAATATTTGTCAAATTTTGACATTTGTTAGCTGTGTGACCCCAGGTAAGTCACTTAACCACATTTGGCTCAGTTTCCTTGTCTGTAAAATTAACTGGAGACATAAATGACAAATCCCTCTGGCATCTTTTGCCAAGAAAACTCCAAATGGAGTCACAAAGATTTGTGACTTGAATTATTGAACAACAAGAAAATTGATCAATAGTCCCTGAGCTCTTTTTTTCCAATGCTAGGCAAAAGTGCTTTGGGGTTTCTATTCAGGTATCACACTAAGATTATTTCCCTATATGATTTTCTGTAGAGTGTGTATGTTTAGTACATAATTTATTTTATCAACTTGAAGCTCAGTTCTTTATTAACACCCCTTTAACAACACCCCAGGTCACCCTTTTACCCCCAACCCCCCACTCAGATGAATTGCATAATATACTTGTTAGCTGAGGTCTCAGGGTTTGATTGTTAAAAATCTGAAAATGGCTTGGGTAAGTTTAAATAAATTTTAAAATCTCAACTATATTTTTGTCTCTTTAACCTACTTTTAGACATTAGGTCATTCCCAAATATCAACCCTTTCATTTGTTGATTAAATTGCTTGAATTTGCTTGTTATCTTTAGTCATTTTTGCCCTAAATTTTGGTCATTTTGTACTTTAAGACAGAGTAAATAATGATTACTCCAGTAATTTCATTGTGTAGTAATAGCAAGTTAGTGACTGAGCCCAAGAATTGAGAGAATGATACTTCCTTCAGACACTACTGATAATTAGGACCCAGATTCTCTGAATAGAACAGAATCTGTTTTCTTTTCCCCTAGGTGTAAGCATTCTTAAAAATGTTCTTTGTAAAACTCAGCTTTGAATATAAAGTGAATTAAAATATTTGGAATCCATAGCTAGATACCCATTCGTTAGCAAGTATTGTTAATTGCAAAACACATTGTGCCAAGCACTGTGCTAGACAACATGAGAAATACAGACTCTGCAATCAAAAACCTAATATTCAGATCAAGGCTATAGCATGTATCTGTAAAAATAATTCACAAATAATACAGCTAGTAAATGACTTTGGAAAATAAATAGACTTCTTGGTTGGAGGTAGCCTACTTTGTTACATTCAGTGAACAGAGGTAGTGTGGTGTTAAAAGAATAAAACTGGCTCAGAAAGTCAAGATGAGCTAGTTCAACTCTTGCTTTTGACAATTATTGGCTGTGTGACCCTGTACTAGTTACTTAACCTCACAGTGCCCTAAGCAGATTCTCTAATGCTATAAATTAATGAACAGGAATCTGTAGTTTTAGAAGGACATTGATTACATCACTGAGAGTTTTCTATATAGGTGAAATGAAGGGTTCAATTAAAAAATAGCTCCTATGATTTAGATGATTTATTGATACAGCTGATGACTACCACCAGTAAAGGAAAAGTCATTGCAAAGATTTCTTTTTTTTGGAAATTCCTTGCACATAGGGATTTTTTTATATATTCTATTTATGGGTTCAGGACTTAGGAAAGCACTTGTCACAAAACTGCCTATTGAATGTTTGTTTAATAATTTTTTTAATTAATCAGGAAACATGTTAAGGGCTAGTCAAAATATTAATGAGAGAAATTTGAACTAAGCTACCAATTATATCATGTAACTTGAAATTCAGTGATATTTCAACTCTTATTTACTTTGAACTCTGGAATACCTGACAACTAGATTTATTTTAGTTTTTTTATTCCCCAACTATACGTAAAAAGTTTCCAACATTTTAAAAAGAATTTTGAGTCTTAAACCCTTCCCTCCAAACCCTGCTGAGATGGTAATGGCAACATAATTTAAATTTAAATTTAAAAAGTAGAATGTTAAGAACAAAATTGAAACTTTGCTTTTTTTTTAATTTAAGCAGTTCCCTACATATTATTTATGACTTCAGGGGTTCTTTTATAAAATGTAGTAGATTAGTAGCATCTTTATATATTATTAAAATAATCTGCCTTTCTCTGCTTAGTAATGAGAATATTAAATGACCTTAAAGTTTACCTTACCCTTAAGCACCCCAGGCTGTGAATGCCACAAGTCAAAATAGTATTGATTATCATTGCCTTCCATGTTTGATCTCAGAGTATTTGTAGTCAAAAAAGCTAGAATTCCTTCTGTGTGGAAGACTTTATAAGATACTATATAGAATACCTCCAGCCACTGAATTGTGATGTCTAAACACTGAAATAACCCTTTATCTTTTTTAAAAACTAGTACTTAGCAAGTAATGTTTGGAAATCTGAGCTGTAGGAAATTTTGTCTTTAATATTTCTTTTTTCTTTTTAAACCCTTACCTTTCATCTTGGAGCCAATACCTTGTTTTGACTCCAAGGCAGAAGAGTGATAAGAGCTAGGCAGTGGGGGACAAGTGACATGCCCAGGGTCACACAGCTGGGAAGTGTCTGAGGCCAGATTTGAACCTAGGACCTCCTGTCTCTAGACCTGGCTCTCAATCCACTGAGCCACCCATCTGCCCCCTTTAATATTTCTTCACCTTTGGTCATCATTGGCATTTGAACTGTCATTGTTGTATATAATTTCTTTTACTATGTAGGTTCTTCCCTTTTTATAGTTTTTAAAATTTTGTGTTAGGAAAAGTCAGAATTTTAAAAAATCTATTTTTTGAGATAGAAGCTGAATTTTGTCAGTTACTCCTTCCCTTTGGTTAATGTTTTAGACCCATTTTAAATTCCCCTGAAGCCCAAAGTATATTCTATGTGTGTTGAAGGTAAATATTGGAAAACGAAATGTAACTTTCCTGCTTTAGTGATGCATAAACACTTAAGGGTTTTAAAAATAGGTAATGTGCTAACAGCCTTGCTGTTCATCAGATTGGAAAAATGAAAAACACACTTGTATAACTGTTGTTTTATTTTTTTAAATGTTCTTACTGTTCTTATGCTCAGAAAAGAAAGTATTTTCAACCAGATGGTATCACTGCTATGTTGCATAAGTACATAAAACATTTTTTAATGATTGATGTATGATTCAAACTTAAAAACAACAGCAACAATAATAATAGCTGAATTCTAACCACTAGACAACCAGTTGTGAGCATGGGAAGAGTACAAGAAAGTTCATTGGTTAGATACCCTGTGATGAATTTGTTAGGGAATATGGACAGGAATCAAACAAAATGGGCAGATATAGACAAATTGTAATCTGAATATTGCAGGGAATGCTCAAAATAAAGTTGCAAACCCATTGGAATATTGGGGTACCAAAATTATAAGAGAAGCAAAATTATCAGCTCATCCCCAAATCATGTGATTTGTGGTACATGGTCTCACTAATACAAGGTGAAGAAAGATGAATATTATTGTAGTTGTTAAAATGAAATTCTTATTTTTAATGTGATATAGAGATTATCACCTTCTTGGGCTATTTTTCACTTCTAGACTCAGACCTTCCTGAGCTTCAGAGAGTATAAATGGTATGCAAAATCTGTGTCTTTGTCTTCTAATCTGTAAAATGGAGACTATGGGAGGGAATGTTGTACTGAATGAACTTCAAGTTCAACTTTCAACTTTAAAGTTCTATAGTTCATTCTCTTGTCCCATTCACTTTAGCTGGCTCTAATTTGTGTTCCTGATAAATGGGTCCAGGTCATCAGCTCTGGTTTATCTTTTACATTCTAATAGAAGGGGAAGGAAGGGGACACTGTACTAAGTGTTTTACAGATATTTTGCTTGATACCCATAACAATCTTACAAGGTAGGTATTATCATTTTCTCATTTAACAATTGAGCAAACTGAGGCAGACAGATATTAAGTGATATCAAAGGTCACATAGCTAGTAAACTGGTGTAGGATTTGAACTCAGGTCTTCCTAACTCCAGCCCCAAAGTATTATTTTTTTTTGAACCCTTACCTTCCGTCTTGGAGTCAATACTGTGTATTGGCTCCAAGGCAGAAGAGTGGTAAGGGCTAGGTAATGGGGGTCAAGTGACTTGCCCAGGGTCACACAGCTGGGAAGTGGCTGAGGCCAGATTTGAACCTAGGACCTCCCGTCTCTAGGACTGGTTCTCAATCCACTGTGCTACCCAGCTGCCCCCCCAATGTATTATTTATAATGCCACCTCCTTTGAGTTTCTAAAAGTCAGAAGGGAACATCACCATTCTTAAATATAACTGTTTGTTCTTGTGATAACTTTGAGGCAAATATCCTTTTGGGAAAGTAAAAAAAAAAGTCTATGGCCATGACTAATGACTGATGCATTCATATAGAAAGTGAGGAATTCAGTTGAATCCTCTAAGTGTCAGAATGATACTCAAGAGCCATAGCTAAAAACCAGCGATTCCCCAATACATTGGAATTAATTGTTTTTATAACTAAACAATACAAAGAAAAGATTTTACTTTTCAATCTAGTCTTGTGGTTTGACTTTGGGTCTGTAGCTGGTTCTGGGTAAATGCAGATCAGAAAAACCTGGATCTGCCCTGGCACTAGGCAAATATTCCACCTGAGCAGTAGCTAAATGGCCTACAATACATTTATGGAAAGCTTGAGGTAACTGAGACTTCTACTAATTAATTGTGGAAAGATAATTTCCTTTCCTTTTTTTTCTCCTTTAAACAAATTGCAGAGTTATATTTCAACCAAATGACCTTTCTAAAGCTCCACAGTGACTAATTATAAGAGAATGAGGGGGCATTTACCATTAGCAGAAATGGGATTCAGTTAAGCAGTAACCTTGGGAGACTAGAAAGCCCAAGATATTTAGAATCCACCCTGAATAGAAGGGGAAAGGAGGGGTCCCTACCAAAGGGTGTTTCATGTTGCTCTTGGCGCCATGCTGCTGAGCTTGGTATATTCAATGCCACAGAGTCAGCAGCCTGAAATTCCCTGTCTGGTTTTTAATGTTACTAATAATCTTCAATTTAGTACCATTTGGGCTGGGGGATGGGGCTGCCGGAAGAGAGACACAAAATCAGAAAAAGGGGAGAAGACTGTTTTCAAAATAAAGTATTGTGACTTATTAGATTCATCATGGAGGAAGAATCAAGAGACAGTTAATAATCCTGACACTGATACTAACTTTGCTATGTGGTTTAAGGAAGCATTCCAATCAATCAAATATTTATTGAGTAATATTCTAGGTTCTTACCACTGTCCTGGGTATGACTGGGTACAGAAAGAAGTAATGAACAGTAATTACATGGCTCTCAAGGAGTTTATACTCCAGTTTGGAAAATGAGACATCAACAACTGAAAATTTAAGTGATAGTACTAAAAGGAAATCAAATCCTGAGTAAAATAAAGATCATCACCAGCCCCAGGGAAGAGTTGAAGTACTTCTATCCATTTAACAGAAAGAATACTTTGGAAATGTATGATTGATGCACATAGTGTCAGACTTTGTTACTTAATTTGTTGTCTGTTTTTGCATAGCTCTTTACCTTTGCTCCAAGGGAGAAAATGGTGAGAAATCTGGAAATGATCATGATGCTACAGTGGCATTGAATAAATATATCTTTTAATTTATAATCTAAAATAACCTTATAAGAGATGTAACAAAGTAGTAAATTGTTAATTGTAAAACAAGTTTTATACATGATAATCTCCTAAATTCAGAGAAAAGAGGTATGTCTATATATTTCAATGAACGAAAGTGATTCAGTATCGAAATTAAAAGAGTGGAGACCTTTCTTCTTAAGGCAGGGTTCAGGGGAGACAGCAGATGTAATGGAGAAAAGATTTGGGGATGGTAATGGGAACAGGATATATGAGAGGATGGCTGATGTTTAGGGTTGGCTCAGAGACAGGAGAGGGGGTTGGAAGATTTTCCCCCTTCTGACTTCTCTCCTTAGCTATGGCTGCTTTCCCAGATTGGCTCCTGTCTCTCTTGTCCGTCCTCCACAACTCGAGACCAAAGGGTTTCTTCTTAGAAAGATGTCTCTCCCCTTGGTCTTTTCACTCACACTTAATTCACAGCTTGGGGAAAAAATAACTTCTTTAATGTCACTTAACTCAATCAGGGTATTACAAAGGAATTACTGGCAGGGAAAGAATAGGAAAGGAAAGTGGGAAAAAGGAGGTCCTTGTCTCTATCTGAACCCTTTTCCCTCTCTTCTCGAGTTTGGGGGAACTCAGGCTTTGACAGCCTAAGCCCCCTGAGAGAAAGTCACATTGACTCACCCTGGTTTTGGCCCCTTGCCACAGTTCAGACCCAGGGCAATAGGAGCAGAGGTAAAGTCTGACAGAGATTCAAAAGGTCTTTTTTGAAGTTTCTCTTCAGTGAGTCTCCTCAATTGGGAAATGTTGGGTGGAAGGATTTCCAGTCATAAGCAGGAAAAGGTGGGTAACCCTCAGTAGAAAGTCATAATTAACCTTCTCTCTTCAGCTTCTCCCAACTGAGAGACCAACTGCTCTTCCAGCCAGAATTTCCTGCTCCTGGAGATTCCAATCTCCTTGGGCCCCGCCCCCCATGGAGGTGATCAGATCCACACATTCTTCAGCTTGGCACTTTTCTTATGTGTCAACCTCTGTCACAATATGCCTTTGGCTCCTTTGACACATCAGAAAAGATGATGAAAGATGCATTAAGGGAAGCAGAAAGATAGAAAAAATGATGTAGTGACCAGAAAGTCAACTGAAGACTTTTCTGTGTGTTTATCTTTAAAGATAATTGAGTCATACCTGCTTAAATGTGGGAGGAAAGGAGACAGTGGATGGAAGAGATTGTAGATATGAGAGAGGGAAGATGTGATTGGAGGATTAATGTCTCAGAAGAAGAGAAGGGAAATAGATTGAGATCACAGGTTGTAGCATTGGTCATGGACAAAAGGAAGGCACTTTGCTTCTGAGTTGGGGGAAAAGAACGAAGACTGGATATAGAAGTATTGAGATAGGAATGTTTCAAAGAGAAAAAGATAAAATGAGGGAGTTCATGTGGGATAACCTTAAATGCTTCTTTAAAGGAGGTAAGGTCAGTGTACTAAGAACAAGAGAGGAACGAGATGGGAGGCTTAACTAGAATAAAGAGTGGAGCGCTTGCCTCCAGATTAATCAGACTAAAACATGACTTGGATCATTTAACCTCCCTACTGGAACAAAATGAAGCAAACAACAATGTTCAACATTTCTTCAATGATTTTTTTAAATATAGGAATTCTCTATCATCCTTCTATTTGGTGCTTTTTTTTCCTTCAAGAATCCCATGCTTTGGTCAAACTAGCTACTTCAGAGTCTCCTTCCTGGAAATTATATCTCCTTGTAACTTTGTGCCATTGTTAATATGCTGCCCTGATTAGGTTAGAATAGGCAGAAGGGCCCTAAAACCTCATCTAGTCTATGGCCTTAGCACTATACATATCCCACAAGTGCCTATCCACCACCTGTTTGAAGACCTCTAATGATGGGGATCTGTCTTTTTTTTTTAAGCCTTCTCTTCTCTCTTAGAATCAATACTGTGTATTGGTTCCAAGGCAGAAGAGTAGTAAGGGCTAGGCAATGGGGGTCAAGTGACTTGCCCAGGGTCACACAGCTAGGAATTGTCTGAGGCCAGATTTGAACGTAGGACCTCCCATCTCAATTCACTGAGTCACTCAGCTGCCCCCAGATCTGCCTACTGCTGATCACAACCCATTCTATTTGTTGGGAATTGTTTTTCTCTTCCTCTGACACCAAGTCTAAATTTATTTCTTAACCATTGCTTTTTATTTGGCCTCTGGGACAAAGCAGACAAAAGCTGATCCCCTCTTCCACATGCTCACCCCCTTCTTTCAAATGCTTTCTATATTGTCTATCTTATCTACCTAAAGTCTTCTCTTCTACAGGCCAAATATTCTTCCATGTTTATAAGAATGAAGAGGCACTGTGAGCCTGAGAGGAAAGGAGAAACTAGCGGTGTTGGAGAGAGAGGGACAAAGAAACAGATGAACAGAGACAGAGATAAACAGAGAGGTACAAAGGCAGAGAAATAGAAACACAAATAAAAAGAGAGGGACAGAAACAGAGAGAAAAAGACGCAAACCAAGAGACAGAGGGACATGGAAAGACAGAGAAAGAATAGAGAGACAGAGAAAAAGAGACAGACACAGAGAGACTGAGACACATACACAGAGAGATACAGAAACAGTCAGAGAGAGACAGAGAAGTAAACCAAGAGACAGAAAGACTGACAGAAAGAGACAAAGAAACAAACACAGAGACAGATACAGTGGAGGACAGTGACACAACATAAACAGAGCCACACACACAGGACAGAGACAGAAATAGATAGATAGAAAGAGATAGAGGCAGACACAAAGAGACAGAGAAAGACATCGACAAAAAATTAGAGAAACAGACAGAAAAAGAAGGACAGAGATAGAAAGATGGAGACAGAAACAGAGAAATGGAAACAGACACAGAGAGAGCAAGAGACACACAGAGAAGCACACCCACACCCATGGGGGGGCGGGGAGAGAGAGAGAGAAAGAGAGAGAGACAGAGAGAGTGAGAGGCAGAGAGAAAGAGAGAGAGAGAGAGAGAGAGAGAGAGAAGAGAATATACAGATTTGTGCAATTATTGCCCAATTTAGACTGTGATAGCCCAGTAGAGCAAATTCAGAGCCTTAGTTGTAAATTCATCCTCTCATATCATCCAACTCAGACTAGCAGAATGTGAGTTAAGATTTAAAAACAAACTATAAATAGGATTTTGTTTTACATTCATATTTGCCTTGTGGGATGCAAACCTGTAGCCCCCAGTAATGAGAGTAAGCTCCAATAAAATCAGAGCCATCAGCTAGAAATCACAAAGCATGTAGTCTGCTCCCCAGCATGAGAAAAGTAAATTTTCCCCCTCCCCAAATAGTAGATGTCCAGCCAAGAAAATAATAATACTAGAGTTCTATAAGAAGAACATATAGTATTGGGTCATACATTAATATGCTGACATGTGATTTATTATCCTATAGAAAACACTGCTTACAGCCACTAAGGCAGACTACATTCATTGTTTCTATCTTGTAAATCATTACCAACCATTGCTCCTGCAAAAGGTTTACCTAATCTCTTAGCATACGTCATTTTCCCTGTAAAGTATATACCTCAACTCAATAAACTTTGTCACCATCCATCAAGAGGATGTCTGATCTGTCAGTCTGGTGGTTTGGCCCTCCTATAAGCCCAGCTCATTTTTCTCACCCTGATTTGATGACCCACAAATAATTCATCAAGCAGGACTTGACACAAACCTACTTCTCTTTTAAAAAAATTCATTTTAATTGATATATTTTATTTTTATATAACATACATATTCCCATTATATTCATTATGGCAATTAGTTGGTACAGTGAAAAGAGAATGGAAATTAGAAGCAGGATCACTTGGATTCAGATTCTGCCTCAGACCCTTATTAATTGTATACCATTGTTAAAACTTATATGAGCTAGTTTCCTCAATAAAATAAGAATAGCATTATCTCTCAGAGTTATGATGAAGACCAAATGGGATAATATATAAAGTATTTTATAAATAACAAAGCACTATATCCAAATTTTCATAATAATAATTATTATTTTTGACCCTTGTGAAGATTCATCTTTTTTAATTGGCACTTTTTAAACAGGAAAAAAGTTCAGCCAACTATCAATGTAAAAAATCTATTATTATAATTCATGTTCCATTTCTGAAAACAACAATATTCCAGAAAAAATATGGACACGTGTACCCTACATGTCTTCTTTAGCGTCTAACTTGGTCATTATAATTTTATATTAAATTTCAGTTGTTTTGTTGTTCCTATTGTTTCATTTACATTGTTGTAAATTCCATAAATATTATTTTCCTGATGCTACTCACTTCTTGCCATATTTTTCTTTATTCATCATGTTTGTGATGTTATAGCTCAGTATTATTCCATTACATTAATATACCATATTGTTTCTGCCAGTTCCTAATTGAAAAGCACTTAGTTTGTTTCTAGTACTTTGCTCCCACAAAAAGTATGCAGACCTACTTCTTATTTCTGTCTTGAGAAGTGACAAACAATAATAGCAGCAGCAACAATATTGTTTGAGGGAGTACAGATGACCTAAAGAATAGGGAGTCTGGATAACATTCCCATTGCCCGTATTTAAAAGGGAAACTTGGTGTTTTAAAAATGGAGTTGGACTTGGAGAGGGGAAAGGATTTCAAACCTCATCTTGGGTAAAATTACTCAGCTCTCTGAACCCCAAATTCCTCAGCCAGGAAATGAAAATTACTTTTGCATTACATAATTCATAATATTCTCATGAAGAAGATGATTTGTAAACACTAAGATGATCAATCAATGTGATTTTTTATCACTATCTTACAAACTCTTCAAGCCATGAGGTTGTATCCACATTCAAAATTTTATCCATCACAGAACCGAGCATGTCATTTCATTACATAGTTGTTGCTCAATATTGGTTTTCTGGAAGAATCAACAAATTAAGAGTGATTGTGGAAGTCAGATCGAAATTAGAGAGCAAGATTTTATAGTGAGATACATCTGCAGAGTTCTGTGTCTTTCCCAAACATTATAGGCTTTAACATTTCAAAATGAATGTTCACATGCTGCTCTGATGACTATCATGGTTACTAGGAGCAACATTTTTGCAGTGATAGCCACAGATTCAAAGGAAAGAATAGATTCTAAAATTAATATAGAAAGAGTCTATCATGAACACTATAGACACAGGAAGATTTTGCTTCTTCACATGTAAAATGGCATATATTTCACAAGGTTTTATGAGGTGCAACTGACATAATGTATGCAAAGTGATGTGTAAACTAAATTAATATATAAATGTGAGCTATTTCTTTAATAGTGTATTTATTTGAAGGCAAGTAGGTGGATCAATGGACTGAGAGACAGGCTTAGAGATGGAAGGTCCTGAGTTCAAATCTGGCCTCAGATAGTTTCTAGCTATGTGAACCTGGGCAAGTCACTTAACCCCCATTGACTAGCCCTTGCCATTCTTCTGCCTTGGGAACCAATGTACAGTATTGATTTCAAGATGGAAAGGAAGGGTTTAAAAATAGTTCATTAGTTACTTGGGAATAATAATGTCTATTAAATATGTAATAGATGTAAAAATAAATGGTGTTACATGAAAATATATCCAACCAGGGATTGCCACTGAAGTTTGTAGCCTTCTCTAGAACCTTAGTTAATTAGCAAATAAATTGAATCAACTAACAGATTAATAAAGTTGTACTCTAATAAGTAAATCCACAATAAAACCCAGATGACAATAATAGAAAATAAAGTCCCCCACAAAAAATAAAACCTGAAAAATGAATAAAATGGCTAGGAGTCCATCCAATGAAAACACATTAAATACCTCTTTAAAAATAAACACAAAATTTTTCTTTAAAACTAAAGAACACAGAAAGTGTGTCTGACTAAGACTTCATTTCTCAGATATATCAAGAATTGAGTCAAATCCCTAAGAATAAAAAGTATTTCCCAGATGGCAAGTGATCAGAGGATATTAACAGGAGATTCTTAGAGAAATTAAAAGAAATTAAAACTACCTTTAGTCATATGAAAAAGCATTACAAATTACTATTGATTAGAGAAATGCAAATTAAAACAACCCTGAGGTACCACTTCCTACCCATCAGGCTGAATAACATGGCAATAGATGAGAATAATAAAAGTTGGAGGAGCTATGGAAGAATTGGGACACTAATAGACTTCAGGTGAAGCTATGAACTGATAGAACCATTTTGGAGAGCTATATGGAACTAGGCTAAAAAACTATCCATACCCTTTGGCCCAGCAATACTATTTCTAGGTCTGTATCCTAAGGAAATATTTATAGCATATCTTTTTGTGATGGAAAAAAAAAACCCACTATAAACTAAAGGAATGTATGTCAGTTGGGGAATTGTTGAAACAAATTATACTATATGATTGTAATGGAATATTATTGTGTCATAAGAAATGACCAAAAAGATGATCCAAAAAACCTGGAAAGACTTATATGAGGTGATGCAAAGTGAAGTGAGCAGAACAAGGAGGATGCCGCACATGGTAACAACAGTGATGTCTGATGATCAACCATGAATGCCTTAACTGTTATCAACAAATCAAGGATCCAGGACAACTCCAAGAGATTCATGCTCCCTACCCCCCCAAAGAAAAGAATGCCCAACATAACCAAAGAAGGAATAGTCAGAACCCTCCTCCTTTTCCTCCTCTTCCTCCTCTTTCTTCTTTCTTTTTCCTTCTCTCCCTCTTCCTCTTCTTCCTTATTCTCCTTTCCTCCTTTTTTCTTCTTTCTTTTTTATAGTGGCTTTCTAAGACAGCATTGATATTAGAATATAACAGATAAAGGCAATGGAAAAAAACAAACATATCAATAAAATTATATTTAGAAAATAACATCGTGAAATTATTTTCATTATGAAATAGGATTTAATCAATTCTACAGCTTGCCTCACCCTTCCCAGAAAAGAGGTACACAAATCAGGGTTTGCCCTCAGGACCAGGGAATATAGAGACTGATAATAATTATTGAATGCTTTCTCTAAGTATAGGAAGGACTAAGCTTAACACGTAATTACCAAGAATAAATTAGGTGAAATAGGAAACTCCCAAATGGTGAACTTTCCCTACAGTTTTATCCCATAGCTTCTTCCTTAGTAAACACATTTCTTTTCACCTCCTGATTCTAAACCCAAAGCAACCTCCCCAATAACTGGCTTAATATAGCCCAGTATTGATTCCCAGGGAAGACATTTATCCCGGGGTCTCCAAATTCTTCTCTTCCCCTCCAAAAGTTGATTAAGGGAAAGGTTACTGCTGTTTGCACCTGGAACCAAAGTGGCTCACCATAGTTCTGCTAGACAAGAAAGAAAAATTAAAAAAATCTTTTTACTCATGCTATATATACTAATATATATTCCTGGTAATGATCCTAGTAAAATCAACAAATAGATTCATATATTACCAAATGTTCTCCCCAGGCCCTTCACAATAGTACCATAAGATAGACCACACAATTATTATTATACCCCTTTTGTAGAAAAGGAAATAGATTCGTACAGGTTCGTGATTTTCCCAAAGGTCAACTAAGAAGAGACATTTACCATTAACTTAGTACACTTTGACTATTACAATATTCTGCTAGTGTGCTGGCCAGTCTTAAATCTCTCTTCTCTTCAATCCATCCTTCATTCAGCTGCTAAAGTGATTTTCCTAAAGCATAGTACTGAAGATCTTACCTTCCTATTTATTAATATCTAGTGACTTCCAGTCATCTCCAGGATCTCATACAAAATCCTTTATTTGGAATGCAAAGCCCTTTATAAACTACTTTCCAACACACACCCACATAGTCTTTTTACATCTTGCATCTTAATCTCCTCCACATATCCTTCAATTAAATTACAATATCATTTTTACTGTTCCAGAAACAAGATACATCTCCCAACTGTGGGTATTTACTCTAGCCATCTCCCATACCTAGAATGCTTTCTCTCCTCCACTCCAACTCCCCAGCTTCCTTTGAATCCCAACTAAAATCCCACTTTCTACACAAAGCCTTCCCCAACTGCTTGGAATTCTATTGCCTTCCTTCTGTTAAGTATTTCCTCTTTATCCTTATATAGCTTGCTTTGTATATTCGGTTTGCATGTTGTCTCCCTCATTAGATTACAAGCTTCTTGAAGGCAGTGGATACTTTTTGACTGTTTCTGCATTGCTCAGCACAGAGCCTGGCACAAATTTGGCTCTCATATACAGGTTTACACTTAAAAAGAAAAAGAAACAAAAAATACAAATAAAGTGGGGTAAAAAAATAACATGGTGGCTGTCTTTGCTTTGGTTCTTATTTTCATGATAGAAAAGAAGCACAATAACATTTTGTATATTTTGTGGCCATTGATGTCATCTGTGCTACAATGAACACCATTTTTGATTCCTATCAAAATTTTTGCTTTTAACCCAAGTTGCTATTACTGTTTCATCATTTCAGCTATGTCCATCTCTGTGATCTCATTGTGACCCCATTTGGAGTTTTCTTGGCAAAGAAATGGAGTGGCTTGCCTTTTCCTTCTCCAGCTTATTTTACAGATGAAAAAAGTAAAGCAAACAGATTTAAGGGACTTGCACAGGGTCACACAGCTATTAAGTGTCTGAGCCACATTTAAACTCAGAAAAATGAATCTTTCAGACCCAAGACCTGGTGCTCTATGTACTGCACCATAGAACTGTCCTTTTAACCCATAGTGATTACAAAAAAAAATGAGTAATGCCAGAAAAGAAACTAAAAACTTTTGAAACTTAAATTCATTCTTAGGATTTATTTAACCTTCTCCAAAGACACTCTTGTGGCTGTAATTCCTAATAGGTGACCGAGGAAACCTGCATGTTTAATTCACACCCATGGCACTGGCATTTCACTGTAAGTAAGAAAGAATTGTAGCTCCCAGGTGATTCTGTTGCAAGTGACCTATGAAGGTCTTTTCCACCAGTGAAAGAAACAAACTCATTCTCCCCAGCTCTGATGTTGGATTCCATGATGCAGAGCCACAATTTCAAATTGAGTTCTCTAAGAACCAAGTTGTTAGAATAGACCTGGTCTAAGGATATGAATGGCTATTCTTAAAGAAGCATCATCCCAAAATAAATGGATTCATCCATCAATCGAGAAGCATTTATTGAGAACTTTCTATATGCTCCACATGCTACTAAGTGTCAGAAATATAAATAAAAGAAAAAGCAGCAATTCCCATCCAGGAGTTTATGTTCTCCCTGGTCAATAATGTAACAGACATTTACTAAGTGTCTACTTAGTGCCAGGTACTGTGCTAAGTAATGGGAATTCAAATACATACCAAACAAAGATAATTCCTGCCCTCGAGGAGCATACAATATAATGAGGAAAGACAATTCGGGAAAGAAAATTAAAAGAGGAATCTTACTTATTACTTAGCCCGGGGTGAGAGGTTGAGAAAGAAATGAAGAGATAGCTGTCCTTTACCCCCTCCTTAAATGGAGTTCTTTGCTCAGTCCTCTGAGCTGAGTGGTAGATGGTAGGATAAAGAGTAGTAATGAGATCAGGGTACTAAACTTATTTTATCTTGTAGGATGGTGAAATTTCCCAGAGATGAGGTTCCTGTGAGCATGATGAAGTCAAAGACATTCATTACTTTTGAATGGAGTGAAGATAGGTAATGCTAGGGACTCGATGTATAATTTCATTGACAGAGAGAACTCCTGGGTATGGAAACCCTCACTGCTCATGGAATATACAAATTATAATTTTAGAGAGTGATTTAAAGCACTGTTCAGGGGAAATTTTTAGGCTTGAAATTGAATATATTATTTAATGGACACCAGGGATTTAAAATCTAAACCTCAATGAAATACTCAAGGCAGAATAGAATTTTATGGTGGTTTGTTTACAATAGAAAGAAGAAATTAAGAATGAGGGAGAAAGAGGAAATCTACTCTGGTCGGTCCTGAGCCAGAGGGAGGTCAGAGGCCTCAGCCAAGGGGCCTTCCCAGAAGATTAAATCTAGCTCGGCTACTAGTCACAAGTCTTTCTCCAAGATGTGGGGCCTCCTTGGAGACTGGTGCCTTCAGAAAGCCAGGAAAAGAGGATTCAGCCCTAATACTCACCATATGATCATCTGAGGGAAGCAGTCTCAGGTCTCCATGCTCCAGCCCTCCAAGTCAAGAACCATTGCAAAAAGCTGCCAAAGTTCCTCTCACAGGAAGTAATGAGAAATATAAAGGCAGTTCTTTACATCACTTCCTGCATCTCACATGTACCAATGGTTGATTAAACTTGGCTTAGGACAGCCCAGGGAGTCAGTCAGTTGTTTCTGATTTGTCACTTGCTAGCACACAGGGACCACAGACCATCCTCATCCTCCCCCATACATAATCCTTAAGTGGGGGTGTATACATTACTGGATGCTAAAATTCTAAAGACTAAACAGGGTGGAGTAAATCTAAAATTCACAGCACAGAGAGGACAGGTGATTTGCTCAGGGTCATACAGTCAGTTTTTGTCACAGGATTTTCTCCTGGATTTGAGACCGACTTGTCTGCTACACTGTGCTGCCTCAATAGAGGAAATGGCACATAAGTAGGTACATACAACACCCATACAGAGACAAGTAGATAGAAGGTAATCTTTGAGAAGTTTTTAGAAATTGAGCAGGACTGGAAAAAGACTCCTGGAGAAGGCAGCCATTGAGGTGAGTACTGAAGCAAGCCAAGGAAGAGACATGTCTGTTTGTTCACTCATTCTTTAGGAGGGGAGAAAAGGCAAAAAAAAAAAGTTATTCAAAAGCTAAACAGTTGTTATTACTATTGATGTTCTCCTTATTGTTTAGGAGAGGAGCAAAGAGAACAAGCCAATTCAATTCTACAAGGATTTGTTAAACTCTTATTACTTTAATGCAGAAAACAATATTGTACAGTAGATAGAAAGTTCAAATATTGCCTCTGAGATACTAAGTTTGGGGACATGCTTAAATCACACAAAACTGCTATGCTGTAGGCAATTCTAGTTAGAAATTTGTTGCTCATCTGCATCAGTAAAGGTTTTATATTAAAAGTTAGCTATATTAATTAATTAAATTATTAACACAATCCATACCTCACCTAACAAAGGCACTTGTTTTTGTTTTGTTTTGTTTTATTAAACCCTTACCTTCCATGTTGGAGTCAATACTGTATATTGGTTCCAAGGCAGAAGAGTGGTAAGGGCTAGGCAATGGGCGTTAAATGACTTGCCCAGGGTCACACAGCTAGGAAGTGTCTGAGGCCAATTTTAAACCTATGACCTCCCATCTCTAGGTCAGGCTCTCAATCCACTGAGACATCCTACTGCCCCCTCAAAGGCACTTGTTAAATAAAACTGATAGAAATAACTCAAACTGTTGCCATACTATAGGAAATTCTGCTGGGAGATAGAAAAGGGGAGAGATGACTTAATTCAATCAATTATTTTGAAATTGTCATTAGGAACAAGATACTTACTAGCCAATTGACCCATGCTCTCTTTTTTTTACAATTTTGTCTTTTGACACATTATGATATGACACCACAGGTTGAGTTGCTATAAGACAGTACAAGCAATTCTCAGCATCCTGGGCCAGAAGTAGGTAACGTGTTCTAGTTATTCTGCAATTTCTATTTTGTTTTATTATGCCCACCTTTATATTTACTCGTTATGACACCTTATGTTTATGCTTTTAAATTACTCAGTAACTGAAAAAAAAACAACAGAGATCAGAGCCACTGAGTAACTCGTAAACAAGTTATTACCCTTAGCTATTATGAATCACCAGTATTATGAAATAACACTAATCATGGTTGAATGAAGAAAAAAATAAGGAAAAATTACTCACATTAAACAGGTTTTGTATAAGTAGTATGCAGGTTCAAATTTGATTTCATTTAATAAGAAGAATAAGAACTAACAAATATATAATACTTTAAAGTTTGCAAAATTTGTGCATATATTTTCTTTTTTGATCCTCAGAAGACTCCTTGGTGGTAGTTGGTATTATTTTCATTTTACAGATTAGGAAACTATGACTGAAAGGTTAAGGGACATATAAAATCACATAAATATTAAGTATCTGATACAGGATTTGAATTCAGGTCTTTTTCACTCATCATCCAACACTCAATCTACTATGCCACGTAGTTGATTTTGTTATAAGCCTTTCAGTAGGTGAAAAGGAAGTAAAAGTAACAAGAACTGAGAGTACCTCACAAGCAAATTAGGTTGGCTCATTTTAGTTTTATGCCTTTATTTTTTGTTTTCAATGCAACTTTGTTTTCACAATCCAAAAATTACAGAGTACACTTTTTAACTATAAACTAATACAAAGCTACTTGCCAGAAGTCTGGGAAGTGACAACTGATTCCATATCACAATTCAAGAGATTTCTTATGGATTGTTATCACATCTTTCTCTGGAAAGTCAGAAGGGCAAAGTGGTCCTACAACCCACTCAGAAGAATTACTTTCTAAGAAACACAACAGTTGTTCTATACTTCCATGGACTTGGGTCAGCTTAAACTGGCTGTGGGTCAGTTGATACCTCTCTAGATCTTCAAATCCATTACTTGGGGAAAAGGTTGTATGAAACTGCGGCATGTCACAACAGTCCTGTTGGAACCTGTCTTGTAGGGTGTTTGGGAGACCCTGGATTTTAGGCATTCCTGACACATTTCTGACATATATAATCCAAGCCTTAGTTCAACAAGGAAAGCCACAACTTGAGGCAAACCATTTCCAGTTTTGTACAGCTCTTGGTGAGAAATGTTTTCCTTTATATTTACCTTCAACTCTGTGTCTCTGAAACTTTATCATTCAAGCAACAAACATTTATCAATTGTTTCTTCTATGTCAGGTCTATACTGGTTGATTAGGATACCAAGACATTCTGAAAGAGCTCACATTCTATATAGATGAAAACAGGTACTCATAGAAGAAATCAGCAAAGAAATACAAAATAAATATGAGGTAATTGCAGTGGTCATGAATCGAGCATTATTGGGAAGATTGGAGCATAGTAAAATAAAGATACAGAATCAGGCTTTTTTTAAAGATGGGGGCTGGTATTTGGAAAGATCTATTGTGTGTGTTATTGCTAAAGTGTACAGCTCTTTTTGGAAGAATGTCACAGCTTTTATGAGGTAGCAGTAAAGAGAGAGTGGATTCCAGGAGAGCAATTGAAAAAGTGCAGAGACAGGAGATAGAATGTTGCACATGGGGATGAATAAGAAGACTCATTTGGCAAATCTAAAGAGTGCACAAAGGGACCTAATGTATTATAGCTCTAATAGGAACATAACCCAACAATGTCAAAGATAAATAAAGAGTAAGTCTTCACATATTCTAAAATACTTTAGCAGTACTTTCTGTAGTAACCAAGAGTTGGAAATTTCAATCCTGATGACCAATATTTGGAGCCCAGCCAAAAAAAATGTGCATGTGAATAACCGAATATTACTGTGATTTAAGGAATCAATAATTTGATGAATAAAAGTAGTATGGGAAAATATCCAATGCAATGTAAAGTAAGCAGAACCAAGAAAGACAATGACTACAACAACATAAAATTAAAACAATAACATTTCAAGGGAAGCAGCATGTTTTAAATTATTGACTAAACTCAGAGAAGAGCTATGAAAAGAAAACTCTTGTCCCCTTCCTCCCTCTTGCTGTTCTCTCAGTCTCTCTCTATTTTATATATATATATATATATACATATATATATATATTTAGTATACTTTATATATAATGTGATAAATATCCTAACAAATAAAATATTGTAAAACAATTAATAAAATAATTTAATTTTAATAATAAAAAGCATATTGATTTTTTTAATAATCATTGCATAAATAGACAACACATGGTTTTTTGTGGTATATTTATATTGTATTCCTTCTGTTCAACAAATAAAGGAGGTCAGTTTTATTCTGAGTGAATCTCAGTACTATTCCTGTTTGCCTAAGGGTTGGTGTCCACTTCCCATAGAGGGACACAATGAATATGTATCTGGTGCATAGGATAATATTGCTTTGATCCACTACCAAGAATGTAAAGACATACTGATTCAGCTGTATCCATGAATAAATGCAAATATATAAAATAGCAAAATATCCAGTAGGTTTATCAGACTCTTCCAAGAAGCTAAAAATCCTTCATGAGGCTAAATACATTTTCACTTGTCGCTTCACAGCATATTTTTAATACTTTAGTTGCAGTTCTATCACTTACAAGAGATCCTATTCTTCTTGCTCTGGGAGGTCAGTTTCTGACTTTCCAACTCTGAGCTCTCAAATTTAGGAATAACCATGAAGTAAAACTCAATGATGGAAATATCTATTAGGATTTCAGTGTTAGCATATCTGATCTGTGCTCAGAAAAAGAAAGAGAAAGACTGAAGAAGTGAGACAGAAAATAAAGATCCACAAACACCCCTCTCAGATTTGGTGGGGAAAGCACTAACTTGCTTATCTTTGATTCTCACATGTTGCAATTTTGAATTTGTGGGAGTAGAGAGAAGCAAAGGGAAAAGAGAGGAAGGAATACAATATTTTTTTTATTCCTTTCACTTTGACCTGGTAAGCTAAAGAAGATAAATTGAGGAGCAAAAGAAAAGGAGAACCATGTGAGAAAGTTTATATATAGCTCTCATAGATTATAGAAGGGTTGAGTAGCTCAGTTCTTGGG
Organism: Monodelphis domestica; assembly: GCF_027887165.1. Taxonomy (NCBI): domain Eukaryota; kingdom Metazoa; phylum Chordata; class Mammalia; order Didelphimorphia; family Didelphidae; genus Monodelphis; species Monodelphis domestica. Next base: position 238,933,741 of record NC_077227.1, on the reverse strand, counting down.
GACCAGTCATAACAATTCCCTCTGTCCTTCCAGCAAAGGAAAGATATATGTATAATTCCATGGGAGGTGTCCTTCCATAAAGGTCCTTCTCATATAATCTCTTCAAATTGATTTTTGACTTATAAAATTGTTCTGTGCTTCTAAAGATTAATAATTACTTAACCAAAGTTGGGGGCAGGGGGGAGATTGAGAAAGGAATGGTAAATGGAAGAAGAAAGGGAATTTGTGTCAATCCCAAATCATGATTTTGCCTTGCCATACAGAATATATAAACTGTTAATTTAGATGTACACATGAAACTTTTTAACAGTTGAATTGACCTGAAGTTAAACTAAATCAGAACCTCTTTTCTGAACTGTCTTGAATAGATTTACAGTTAAGAAAGAATAACTTTTGGCTGTGTGTGTGTGTGTGTGTGTGTGTGTGTGTGTGTGTGTGTGTGTGTTCTGATCTGAATGAGGAAATCCAGTACTTTTGTCTCTTTTCATACAAAAGCTGAAAAGTGTTAGATACACATACCATAGGGGTACAATAATTCACTGAGATATCTGCACTGCAAACCAAAGAGGATTTTGCCCAAAGTTTACACAGCCAATTAATTATTGCTGAATTGTCTTAGGCGGTAAGGATGGTGCATTATCCATATATAATCCACACACAGATAATCTTGTTGTAAAGTGTATTTATGTCCTCTGGGAATGTTTTAACTTTTAAATCTATTTGAGAGTGTTACAACATTCAGACACCCATATTCCTATTAATTTGATCAAACACTTTATTCACTATTGTATCTCTGCATTTCAGACTTGTGAATGACTTGATATATCAAAAAAAATCTTCTTTTTGGCTCAAGGTGCTCATCAGCCATCTGGAACTGCTTCCCTGGTCTCATCCATTATGCAAATGAGATGTAGTATTCGTTATGTTTCATCTACTGATACTAATACCATAATGGGGATGTTATAGCTTGAGCCCTAGAGAAGGCTTTGCTGTCTCATCAGTCATTGGGTTGCACTCACACCCCATTACTTTTAATGGCTCCCTGGCATTAAAGGTCATTGGATCCTTAATTGCTGCAGAGTTTGGCATTACCAATAACATAGTTTCCATTTTGTTGAGATGTTCTTTGTGAGGCAGTTGTTTGTATCATATAATTGGTGATGGTGATAGTGGCTGTTAATTTCCCCTTTCTATCCATGCTTCCAAGTGATTTCCCCATGTTTTAGAAATTGGTAACCTCATTGTTAACTCCATATAATGTAAGGAAGGATTTTTTTTTCAGAATTATTTTCTTCAGTGTTTCTTTTATGTGTTTTGCTTTTGAGAAGTGTGTGGACTAGTCCATACCATATGCAGAGTATCCCCATATTCTTAGGATAATTATGAACTACTAAAACTTAAAACCCATCTAAGACTTTTGGGCCATGCCGTATATTTTGAAATCATAAAGTATTTCTTTTGGAAATGTTTATTTTTCTGGAACCATTCCATTTAAAATTATAGTTCTTTTGTCTTGTTGAAAAAATTTCAAGCACTGTTGACCAATGCTCTTAACAATGAAAATGCATAATTTAAAATGCAATTAAAGGTCTGTCTTCATGTATAAATAATAATGAAAAATGGTTGATTATATAAAGCAACCAGTATTTTGAAGGCAACCACTGTTTGACTTAATTCAACATGTTTTCAAAGTAATTTGTGTTCCTGAGCACAGCCTGAGCTGACACATTTTAATTTCTATTTTACTAAAGTAGTAATATCTTTATTTCTCAATATAGAGGGGGCTGAATGTTTTCATTGTTCTTAAATTATAATTATTCACTTAATTAATATATTTGATCTCAGCATGTAAATTATAATAAAACTACAAAAAGGTGCAAATGTTTCTTTTTTACTCTTTTATTTCCTGGGACCTAGAACATATTGTATATTTTCACTGAATATTTTTAGACACATCAATTCTCATCCCATAGGACTTTGTGGAGAAGGCAATCACGTCTTTCTAGTATAAAGATTACCATTCTTTTGTAATGGAAACTACTTACTTTTTTCCCCCTTTTTTGCATGTAGGAACTAGTAAACTTGACCTATCTACAATCATGTAGTAAATGGTATCTGTGACTTGTACATTTTGGAGCTTTTTCAGAAAAACACAGAGGAACTTGGTTAGCATCTTGTGTTAGATCTTGGATGTTTGCTATCTTAAAATAATCTTTTCTTACATGAAAGGCCAAGATACTGATTTAGACTCTTCCTAATTGAGTTACTACAATAATAGACTGTCCTTCCCATACTAGACCTCCTCATCCTTATTGAAGTCCACAGTATAGAAGCTTTTTAGGCACAACCTCAGAATATGCATTGCCTTTGTGACCAACAAGCAGCACAATATTTCTTCCATGGCACATGTAAATATTTCCTTTTCTCTGGACTGTAATTTCTTCACTTACAAATTATTATGTTACAAACAAGATATAGAGAATATTATAAGATATAACACAGATGACTTTGATGACATTAAATTTAAATGTTTTTTGCAGAAAAAATAAATGCAATCAAGATTAGATGAGAACCAAAAAACTGGGAACAAACTTTTATAGCAAGTGTCTGAGAAAGTTCTCATTTCTCAAATGTACAAAGAACAGAATAAAATTTCTAAAATATATAAACCATTCCCCAAATGACAAATGGTCCCCAAATGATGAATATGAATAGGCAGTTGTTAGATGAAGAAATTAAAACTATCTTAGTCATATGAAAATGCTCCAAATCACAAGTAATTAATGCAAATTAAAAGAACTCTGAGTTATCACCTTGTATCTGTCAATGTGGCTAATATGAGAAAAAAGAAAGATAAATATTGGAGGAGCTGTCGGAAATTTGGGACACTAACATACTATTGGTAGAGAATTCTGGAGAACAATTTGGAAATATTCCCAAGGAGCTTTAAAACTGTTTATATTCTCTGATTCAGTAATAGCATTACTAGTTCTATATTACAGTTTACAAATAGAGGAAAAGGATGTGGCAGTACAAAAATATTAATAGCAGCTGTTTCTGTGATGGCAAAGAATTGGAAACTCAAAGTTATGGTATGTAATTATAATGGAATACTTTTGTGCCTTAAGATGACAATCAGAATAATCACAAAGAAACTTGAAAAGATATATGATGTGATGCAAAGTGAACTGAGCAGAACCAAGAGAAAATTGTACATGGTAAAGTATGATGATAGCTGTGAATAACAACTTTTACCAGAAATGAAAAGATTCAAGACAATCCAAGGGACTCATGATGGAAAAGGTTATCTACTGCCATAGAAAGAACTGATGAAAACTGAAGACAGATTGAAGCATTCTATTTTTCATTTAATTTCTTTCATTAGTTTTTTCTAGAATGAAGATGTGAATTTTCTTTCAGAAGATAATTAAAATGGAACGATGTATTGTATAATAGCACATATTTAAACTATATCATATTGGCTGGTATTTTGGGGAAAGACAGAAAGAGGGAGAGAACATAAATTACAAATTTTAAAAATGATTATTAAAATTGTATTGTCATTAATTTTGAAAAAAAACTAATATGATTATTAGGTTAGACTTGATAGATGATCATCAAAGTCTTTTCCAGGCCTAAGATTTCATCATAACTTCTCTCAGAACAATAACAAGAAGTTAGCAGTTGTTGTAGAAATTGTAGCAGAAGCAGAAGTTTTAGCAGTTAGCTCCAAATGTTAGGTGAGAAATCCATCAAACAAAAGAGAAAAGACTGGGCATATGGCTTCATGGAAATGTAGATCAAGAGAAATTTTCAGATTGCATAAGATGGCAATTCTATAAACATGTCTCTGTCAATATCGAATAATATGTCTATGGAAATCTGATAGCAACCTGAGGATGAAAAGACTGAAGGAATTCATCTCTATGGTCAAAATTATCTAGAAAAATAAATATACCTTTATGAGAGGCTATCAAGGAAGAAACAAAGAAACAGAAGCTGAAGACAAAGTAGAAGATTTAGTCACAGATAGTCTTGTCATAGTCACATAGTACCAAAATTTGAAATTCAAACTCAGAGCTTCCAAATTGAATCCCAGTTTTCTTTGTGTTACATTATACTTTCTCTTATTAGAACAAAGATGTAAACTCATTACTACTATTTCATTTCCATTTGAAATATGTAAGAATGTTTTATTATATATGTGATTGCTCTACATACGGCTTTTGGTTCACTAAGAATCTTTTTAGCTGAATCATGTAAATATATACATATATAAAATCATCTTACAGATCTATAGATATCACTATCATATACATACTTCACATACATGGACATTTATATACAAATAATGTTAAATGAGCAAAAGAAGTATCCAGAGCATATAAAGATTATTTTAAAATATTCATTAAGCAAACATATTTTTGTTAACAGATACTTGAGAATATATACAATATTTTAACAGTGAGCAGTGCTATTTCACCTGAACAAAGGCAAAATCAATCAGTGGAAATAGTGCTCAGAAATTTAAAAGGACAAATTATTTTCCAAAAATTTACCTTAGGGAAAGATTTGCCCCCCCCCCCATTTATTATTAGGGAAAATAATTCATTCAAGAAATAGACAGTCTGCCATAGAAAGATAAACCAAATTAAAGGAAATAAAATTGAACAGAAACCTTACAGACCAGTATAAGAATCTAAAGATATGAATTCTCTTGGAAAACCAATTTTTCTTGCATTTAAAAATATATTATTTTCATTTAAAAATGTAACAGCATTAAGTTAATTGTGCATATTGACTTAATTTCTGTAATATACTTTTCCAGAAAAAAAAGTATCTCTATTATCATGTATTTAAAGATGGAAAAGAGCCTAAATGCCAGTAAATTCAGTCCTTTCATTATACAATTGACAAAATTGAGACTCAGGAATACTATTTAACTGCGCTATGGTCACATAGTGGAAGAAAATGAATTATTTGAGGCTGTATATAAGTGTTATGCTATCAGCAAGGATGTATACATTATACATACATATATATGTATATTCAGTATACACTAATATACATTTGGAGAGGGACCCATATCTCTATGAAGGATGGATGTTTTGAGAAGAGAGTAGGAAAGAGAGAACTTGGAACTTCATTCTCTAGGATTCCTCTTTATTTATTTCCTAATCTCTACCTGACTTGCTAATTAAATCTATAGTTCATGGTTTGAAGAGCAGGAGGACCTACCTAATTTGATTTATCCAGAAAAGGCTAGTTATTAGGGAAGATGTTTTAAGGGAATAAGGAAGGGAACAATGCAAACAAGGAACTGGAAGACCAGAAAGCTTAGATCAAACCTGAGATGGAAGGGATGGTATACCAAATGAGGGAAGTGGTTTTATGTTTTTCTACCCCTATCCAAAAGAGACAAATTAATTTGAAACCAAATCATTAATTATACAGAATTGATAAGCCAAAAGGCAACTTAATTAATGAACATTAATGGCACTGAGTCAACACTTTCAATTTTGTGATATAATCAAAAAAATCTTGGGAGACTTTTCATCACTAAATAATTTCATCAACAAAAGAAAGATTATTGTGGTCATGGGGAAGATAAAGACACAAACTCAGGTGAAAACAATAATGTCAAAAAAAAATACAAGCACAGCTTCAAAATGCAAACTGGATATAAACCAAACCAGAATTTCTTGAAGAACTCAAAAAGGACTTAAAAAATCCAGTAATAGAGAGAGAAAAAAATTAAGAAAAAATGAGTGATGCAAAGAAAATAGATTCAACAGCTTGATAAAAGAGGCACAAAAAATTACATAAGAAGGCAATACCTTAAAAAAGATAATGGGCAAAATAGTAAAAAGAGTCCCAAAAATCCAAGGAAGGAAAGTACTTTTTAGAAAGAAGAAATGGCTCATTGGAAAAGTAGGACAAAAAATTCATTGAAGAAAAAAACTTCTTGAACAATAGAATGAACTAAATAGGGAAAAAAGTACAAAAGCTCCCTGAGGAAAATAGTTCATTAACAATTTTAATTGTCAAGTGGAAGCTAGTCACTCCATGAGAAACAAGAAATAATTTTTTAAAAAGTCAAAAGAATGAAAAAAATTAAGAAGTAAAGGTGAAATATTACAAATATAATTGATCTGGGAAAATAGATTAAAGAGAGATGATTTAAGTATTATTAGAATATCTGCATGATATGATAAAATCTAGATATATTATTTAGAGAAATTATGAAAAAAATATGCTCAGATACTAGAACCAGAATGAAAAATAGAATGAATGAATCTACCAATTACCTCCTGAAAGATATTCTAAAATGAAAATTTTCAGGAATATCATAGTGAAATTACAGTGCTCTCAGATAAAGATAAAATATAGACAAAATAAAATACTTAGGAATCTATCTCCTGAGACAAACACAGGAACTGTATGAACACAACTGCAAAACATTCTCCACACAACAAAAACTAGACTTGAGCAATTGGAAAAACATTAATTGCTAATGGGTAGGACGAGCCAATATAATAAAAAATAATAAAAATGACCACCCTACCCAAACTTATATATCTATTTAGTGCCATACCCATTGAACTTCCAAAATTTTTTTTTACTGATTCAGAAAAAACCATAACAAAGTTCATTTGGAAGAATAAAGGATCAAGTATATCTAGGGAAATCATGAAAAAAAAATACAATGGAAGGTGGCCTTGCCTATATCTCAAACTATATTATAAAGCAGCAGTCATCAAAACAATTTGGTACTGGCTAAGAGACAGAAAGGAGGATCAGTGGAATAGACTTGGGGTAAGTGACCTCAGCAAGGCAGTATATGACAAACCCAAAGACCCTAGCTTCTGGGACAAAAACCCACTATTTGACAAAAACTGCTGAGAAAACTGGAAGACAGTGTGGGAGAGATTAGGTTTGCATCATCACCTCACACCCTACACCAAGATAAACTTAGAATGGGTGAATGACTTGAACATAAAGAAGGAAAGTATAAGTAAATTAGGTGAACACAGAATAGCATACATGTCAGACAAGTGGGAAGGGAAAGACTTTAAAACCAAGCAAGACATAGAAAGAGTCACAAAATGTAAAATAAACAATTTTGATTACATCAAATTAAAAAGGTTTTGTACAAACAAAACCAATCTAACCAAAATTAGAAGGGGAGCAACAAAATGGGAAACAATTTTCATAACAAAAACCTCTGAGAAAGGTCTAATTACTCAAATTTATAAAGAGCTAAATCAATTGTACAAAAAATCAAGCCATTCTCCAATTGATAAATGGGCAAGGGACATGAACAGGCAGTTTTCAGCCAAAGAAATCAAAACTATTAATAAGCACATGAAAAAGTGTTCTAAATCTCTAATTATCAGAGAGATGCAAATCAAAACAACTCTGAGGTATCACCTCACACCTAGCAGATTGACTAACAGGACAGCAAAGGAAAGCAATAAATGCTGGAGGGGATGTGGCAAAGTAGGGACACTAATTCATTGCTGGTGGAGTTGTGAATTGATCCAACCATTCTGGAGGGCAATTTGTAACTATGCCCAAAGGGCAATAAAAGACTGTCTGCCCTTTGATCCAGCCATAGCACTGATGGGTTTGTACCCCAAAGTGATAATAAGGAAAAACACATGTACAATAATATTCATAGCTACACTCTTTTTGGTGGCCAAAAATTGGAAAATGAGGGGATGCCCTTCAATTGGGGAATGGCTGAACAAATTGTGGTATATGTTGGTGATGGAATACTATTGTGCTAAAAGGAATAATAAAGTAGAGGAACTCCATGGAGACTGGAACAACCTCCAGGAAGTGATGCAGAGCGAAAGGAGCAGAACCAGGAAAACATTGTACACAGAGACTGATAGATGGTACAATCGAATGTAATGAATTTCTACATTATTGTCAATGCAATGTCCCTGAACAATCTGCAGGGATCTAGGAGAAAAAAACACCATCCACAAGCAGAGGACAAATTGTGGGAGTAAAAACACGGAGGAAAAGCAACTGCTGGACTACAGGAGTTAAAGGGACATGACTTAGAAGAGACGCTAAATGAATACCCTAATGCAAAGACCAACAACATGGAAATGGATTCAAATCAAGGACACATGTCATATCCAATGGAATCACGCATCTGCTATGGTAGGGATTGTGGGAGTGGTGGAGGAAAAGAAAATGATCTTTGTTTCCAAGAAATATTATTTGAAAATGATCAAATAAAATAATGTTTAAAAGATAATGATAAAACATTTCAATCAGTGAGAAAAAGTAATTTAAATATCATGGAGCAATAGTCACAATAAAACAAGTGCCTTCTACATTAAAAAGATAAGGAGATTGAGAATATGTTATTTCAGAAGGCAAAAGAATTAGTATTACAACCAAAAATAACCTAGCAATTAATATAATCAAGTAAATAATCTAGCAATCTAGAAAAACTGAGTATAATCCCTTAG